>NC_134576.1:42879252-43188456 GCF_050947875.1 Dermacentor variabilis | reverse complement strand
CTGTAAGTTGACACAGTTATCACAGTAAGGGTTAGTGGTAAGCCCTATGCGGTACAGATAATTGTTCGTGTATACCACGTTCAGTCGAAGACGATGGCACAATGTCCATACATCTGACATCCAAACAGCTGACATAAAGAAGTGTAATATGGATAGAATTGAACATGCACTCAGAAACGGAGGAAGCCTAAAAGCAAGGAACAAGAAACAAGGAATAGGCAATAATCAGATGTATGCGTTAAGAGACAAAGCCCGCAATATCATTACAGATATCGATGAGATAGCTCGAGTGACTGAGGAGTTCTATAGAGATTTATACAGTACCAGTGGCACCCACATCTAACAAGTAACGCCAGAAGTAAAGAAAGCCTTGGGAGCTATACAAAGGGGGAGAGCAGCTGGGGAGGATCAGGTAACAGCACATTTGACGTAGTAGTTCTGCGGAAACCCGCAAGGTCGAGAGAAGTAATGAATAAAGGGAAAATCAGACATCCACCCGTTCGTAGCGATTGCTAAAAAGGAAACCCATACGGATTCCTCGAAAGAAAAGCCTCGTAGTTGAAGAAAAATTCGTCCTTGTCCAGGACGAACACCAGATTTGTTGATGGATGTTGGGCAGACTGTTCTAGAAAAACTCGCCACCCTGTGTGCGCAATGCCTCATGACCTCGAACGTACCGGAATCTTGGAAGAACGCTAACATAAACTTGATCCATAAGAAGGGAGACGCCAATGACTTGCAAAATTACAGACCGATCAGCTTACTGTCCGTTTCCTACAAAGTATTTACTAAGGTAATTGCAAATAGAATCAGGAACACCTTAGACTTCCGTCAACCAAAGGACCAGGCAGGATTCCGAAATGGTTACTCAACAATAGACCATATTCACACTATCAATCACGTAATAGAGAAATGTGCGGAATATAACCAACCCTTATATATAGCTTTCATTGATTACGAGAAAGCGTTTGCTTCAGTCGAAACCTCAGCAGTCACGGAGGTATTACAGAATCAGGGTGTAGACGAGCCGTATGCAAAAATAGTGAAAATATTTACAGCGGCTCCACAGCCACCGTAGTCCTCCATAAAGACCGCAACAAAATCCCAATAAAGAAAGGCGTCAGGCAGGGAGATACGATCTCTCTAATGCTATTCACAGCGTGTTTACAGAAGGTATTCAAAGACCTGGATTGGGAAGAAGTGGGGAAAAGAGTTAGTGGAGAATACCCTAGTAACTTGCGATTCGCTGATAATATTGCCAATCTTAGTAACTCAGGGGACCAATTGCAATGCACGCTCACTGACCTGGAGAGGCAAAGCACAAAGGTGGGTCTAAAAATTATTCTCCACAAAACTAAAGTAATGTTTAACAGTGTCGGAAGAGAACAGCAGTTTACAATAGGTAGCGAGCCACTGGAAGTGGTAAGGGAATACATGTACTTAGGGCAGATAGTGACCGCGGATCCGGATTATGAGACTGAAATAATCAGAAGAATAAGAATGGGCTGGGGTGCGTTTGGCAGGAATTCTCAGATCATGAACAGCAGGTTGCCATTATCCCTCAAGAGAAAAGTGTATAACAGCTGTGTCTTACCAGTACTCGCCTACGGGGCAGAGAGCTCGAGACTTACGCAAAGCGTTATACTTCAAATGAGGACGACGCAACGAGCTGTGAAAAGAAGAATGGTGGGTGCAACGTTAAGGGATAAAAAAAGAGCAGATTGGGTGAGAGAACAAAAGCGAATTAATGACATCTTAGTAGAAATCGAGAAAAAGAAATGGGCATGGGAAGGACATGTAATGAGGAGGGTATATAACCGATGGTCATTATGGGTTACGGACTGGATTCCAAGAGAAGGAAAGCGTAGCAGGGGGTGGCAGAAAGTTAGGTGGGCGGATGAGATTAGGAAGTTTGCAGCGACAACATGGCCACAATTATCACTTGAATGCGGTAGTTGGATAAGCATGGAAGAGACCTTTGCCCTGCAGTGGGCGAAACCAGGCTGATGACGATGATGATGATGCTGATGATGATAGTAGTAGTAGTAGTAGTAGTAGTGGCGATAATGAGGATGATAACGCAGGAAGTTATCTTGGTGAAGCGGCAGATTCCAGATGCTGTCTTTTCATTGATAGGCATATTTTTTGCCATGTTTAAAGCGTCGCCGTTTGCAAAATATGTTGTTTTGAAATTGTGGTATTGGAGTCCCTTTCGGGCAGCTTCACCCGCTTTTTCATTTCACGAAATACCGGTATGGGCCAGGTATCCACTGCAACTTGATACAATGCCCAGCAATCTTAGACAAGTGGTGAAGATAAGCAATGTCAAATGCTGCCGGTTGGTTATTACAACCCTTGTGCCTGATCCACATACTTTGTAGGACTGCTTTCGAATCCGTGAAAATCACCCACATTCATGGCGGCTCCTGTTGAAGTACATAAACAAGGACCTCCTTAACGCCGTATAGCTCTGCTGAAGTAGATGATGTCGCTCGCTCAAGGGGAAACGGGAATAGTTGCCCTGTAGAGGGAACAAAAAGTCCGCACCATGAGCGATGTGGAGTTGCAGAGCCATCTGTGAAAATGTGCATTGCGGCTGTGTATTCTTTGTGCATATATTCCAAAACTATCTGATAAGTCGCTGCTTGAGGCATTTTCTTTTTTGTGATGATTCCAGGGATATATGGTACGATTTCCAGTGGGGACATGGTCCATGGTGAAATGTTTCGTGGAACAATTTTTGACGCCTGAGCAGGAATCAAAATACATATGCTTCCGGCGGCCTGTCTAAAGCTAGATGTAGCACGGGTTCTAGAGATATCCCTTAAAAGTGGGTCTTCGTATGAATGACGTGTCGGAGGTGAATCCAAAGTGTCTCCTGCGAAGATAGCACTTCAAGAGGCAGGCATCCAGCTTCTGCTACAGTTCCTGAGCGGGACGATGCCTTCGGAAGACCAAGGCATACGCGAAGGCAGTTGTTCAATGTTTCCTCAAGGTTTCTCTAGTTTGTGGGAGACACTTTGTGCAGGATCTAGAGGTAATACCCTAGTGTTACGTCGACGTAGGCCTTATGGAAGAGCACCATTGATCGACAGCTGCTCCCGCAAGGTAATCTGGCTAAAAATCGGAATACGTGCGACGCCGAGGAAATCTGCTGACTCAGTTTTTTCACTTGAGGCGACTATGTGAGGTTCCTATCGATCGTCACTCTAAGAAACCTTTGCGTCTTGATGTGTGGAAGGGTACGACCACCCAACACTAGTGGGTATTATTCCGTACGCCTCCGCGTGAAAGCCATAACAACGCTTTTGTCGAGGGACAATTTCAGACCCCTTGGATTTAGGTAGGCCGTTATATTTGCCAGCGCTCTCTGGAGACGTTGTTGGGTGGTACTGCGGGAACTCGCCAGACTCCAAATGCAGATGTCATCCGCATGTAGTCTGATTCTGACGCTACGGGGCAGGTTTCCTCTCAGATGGATGAGGACTAAATTAAATAATACCGGCCTTAACACAGTTCCTTCTGGCACTCCCTTCTCGATGTCATAAAGCGCCGTGGGACCATCCGAGGTACACATGAAAAGTTGGCGTCCTTGAAGATAGTCTGCAATCCATGCGCAAAACCGTCCTCCAAGTCGAAGGGTTTCCAAAGCGTTTTTTGCTTTCTGATAGACCAAATCATATGCTGCCTTAATGTCCAAAAATAATGCAGTAAGTGTGTTTTCACAGACCAACTCCTCTTCGATTGATGAGACCAATGTAATGGCATTATCAATTGCGGACCTATTTTGCCGGAAGCCATTCATTCCCTCCGGGTAAACTTTTGTAGTTTCCAGGAACCAATTTAGTCGTTTGTGAATCATTTTTTCGAATAGCTTCCCTACACAGCTAAGCATAGATATGTGTCTGAAAGAGGCGTAATTTGTCGGCTGCTTCCCTGGCTTTAATATAGTATAATCCACGCAAGCTTCCATTCCGTAGGAAACTCTCCAGTTATCGATAAGGCGTAGTAGTACTCCAGAAGACGTAGGCGAGATGTGTGGCATAGATTTGCGAGGGCTCCATACTCACACCGTCATGCACAGGTGATAATTGCTTGTTTGTGTCACCGATTGCTGCTGTGAGCTCTTCAATTGTAAATGGTTACTCTAAGTCAGGAAGGGTCGCTCGAAGTGAACTAGGCTGATGACTTGCGATTTACCGATAAGGTTGTGCCCCGCTGGAAATGAGCCTACACTAATGCTCTGCCACCTCTTTCAGGGATGCGCGCTCATGCAATTTGAGGGCTATAAAAGGATAAAGCTGCTGTGGCTCCTTGCGAATGCCTCTGACGACTCGCCAGATTTTGCTGAGTGGTTTTCGCATGTCCAGTGTCCCACAAGGGTCTCTCCACCTTTTTGGTTCAGTTTGATGAGGTAACGCCGTATGTCTTTGTGCCCGTCGACGGGTGTGAGGTCTTCGATATTCTTAGTACGTAGAGCCTTCCTTTTGGCACGCCTTCGAATGGCTCATAACCTTTCAAATTCCTCGTACCTAGTAATGTACCGAGTAGGTACATTACAATGCTTAGTGGCAGAGCGGGTACTTTGTTTGAGGCAATGAGTTACTGTCGGTATTAATCCTGCATTCGTTGTCGAGGTTGTGATGCCTTTGTCTACGGCTGCCTGTATAAGGTTTCCCAGTCTACCCACTTCAGTTTCACTTTTCTGGGCGACGTCCGAAAATGAAGCGCAGAGATTAGGACCGGGTAGTGATCACTACCTCAAGTCTCGAAATTTGTACACCATCCGAACATAGGGGCAACTTGACTTGATACGAATGTGACGTCAATGCAGCTAACAGTCTTTGGATTTTTCAGGTGTGTTACGCTGTGATCGTTCAAGAGTACTATATTGTATCTTGCAAAAAGCTTCGCGAGCTTAGCACCCAGAGCGCATGTATGTAAACTTCCACAGATGTCGTTTTGCGCGGTAAAATCGCCACAAATGTAGAGATTGCTTGTCAACAAGTTTTCCAATTTTGACACGTCGAAAGGTGATCCTGGTTCCAAGTAGACGCCGATCAGGGGCAAACACTTTAGATGCAATCACTGTTGTTGCGCAAATATATTGATTGTTGTGATGTGGTGCTACGTCAATCACAAAGGCAGGAACGTCGTTGCGAAATCCAACGAGCAGTCGGCTAATTCCGTTTTGTCACCTTGAATAATGAAAATAATAACCGTTTATCATAAACTGCTCGTTGACGCGAGACTCATAAATGACCATACAAGGCAATCGGGTACACTCGCGTAAGATACTTTAAGTCTGCTAACTTCGAGCGCGAACGGCGAGCATTACAATGGAATATAGTACATTTGCGTAAGTGTTTGTTGCTGGACCCCGCTTGTGAGACGATTGATGGAGAAGCCATCGTTGCTGCTTCGAAGAATCACGGCGCTGCGCCATGAGAGACGACACGAGTGGTTCCAAAGCCATGGTGTGAGACAACGCTAGTTGGTATTCCATTGCTTAAGTGACTAGTGCAAGACTAGACACGCGACACAAAATGGCGACAAGGACAAGCGCTTGTCCTTGTCGCCCTTTTGTGCCCCGTGTCCACTCTTGCGCTAGTCACTTCTCCAAAGCCAGGACGGCCTCTGCTTCAGGGATTCTCTTAAACGATGCACCGGTACGGAGAAGACCTTTGATTCCCGCGAACATCATGGGAATCAGCATACTTGATATCTCATTTGCAGCGCTACCATCCAACACCTTTTCTTGGTTGCTCCTGTTCTTCTGCTGCGACCTTGGGGACACTTGTTGTTGTGGGCTTGCGGCTATATCACTTGAGGGCTTTGATTGACTTTTTGCAAGAGAAGGCCTCTGCTGGTTTTATCTAACGACTAAGTAGAATGACTTTTTTGAAGCCGTGTCGCTGCGCTGTACCGTGTCTTGTTGCTTTCGGTTTTTAGATTTATATGTCCCATCCGGATTCGGTGGTGGTTCTCGTCGTTTCCTCACTTTTTTCTGGATTTGCTCCACTGTCCGTGCAAGAGTGGCTGATTTCTTTTTGGGACACCCTCCTTATGATGCAGCATGCTCAGCTCCACATATTGCACGTCGAGGCTTGGAACGTGACGTAGCCTCCTTTTGCGTATGTGCACCAACGCAAATCTTGTAGACGATGGGGCTGTTACAATATTTCACTATATGCCCATGTCTTTGACATCTGAAGGATTGAGTAGCGGAGGCTCGCCGCGCTGCTGCTTCGGTGCGGTGCACTTCGGGAGACGCTTGATGTGCTTCCCTCGCGGGACGGTGACCCCCAGGACAGCGTTCGGTGAGAGCGAAGCACAAAAAGCAAAATTTTACTCTACACTTGCTAAAAAAACACTTAAATTTACAGACGGGCGTTCGAAAACGAGCCTATCATTCGTCGTCTTCTTCTGGGGTCGGCGCGGCTGGAACGCTGCAAACTATGACCCTCAGTGGCTTCGGGACGTATGTATAGGAAACGGCACGACACTCTCACCTCGCGGAGAGCGGGCGCATCGCCCACTACCGACAATATTAATGCGGAAGCATTACTCGTCCCATGAGGCAGCAAAGCGGGCGTTGTCCTCAAGAAGTGGCAGGAGAAATCATCACCAGCGTGGATTAAGCTGGAATAGGGTGCATTAACGTGGATTAAGATAAATTAAGGTGTATTAAGAGGAATGAAGGTGGATTAATGAGAATTGAGGTAGACTGAGGTGGATTACGGTTAGTACAAGTTAGAGCAAGAGGGATTAATGTAGAGTTTTAATTTAAAGTGATAACGTAGGGCAGTTATAATGCTATCGCATTGAAATCACGTCAAGTTGCTTAGGTGACTGTCAATTTTTATGTCTGGGCTACAACTACATATTTGGTTCGGGTAAAGATTAGACTGGATAAAGGGCGCACGCGCCCTAGTTTGCGCCCTTCTGCGAAGTAACAAATATCCCCGCTAGCTATTCGAAATATTAGGCATCATCAAGGCCGCAATCACAGATGCGAGAAAGGAGAAAAGAGAGTAAGTACGGAAGTGAGGAGGACGGCACCAAGATAGAAGAGTGGCGATTCTTTGGTAATTTTTATCTAGCGACCTTAAGCAACACTAAGGTCCCTACATAATGCAAGCTTTACGGACCTTAGTGTTGCTTAAGATCCCTAAAAGTGGAGCTAATGGCCTATCGCATTTCATTTAAGCAACTCTGAAAACGACCGGAAGCCTCTGTGCATGTCATAATTGGCGAATCTCATCCAAAAGGACCTCGTATGGGCTTTCCTTGTCAACATAAAAGATTTACCTCAACAAGGTAGAGCGGTCGCTCCTAATGGTGTACTGTAAGCACAAATACTGTAGAGTTTCTTATAGGTAAAGAAACTGTCCCTTTTGGTATCCTATTGTTTTTGCAGCCATGTAGCCAGGTTTCCCATTTTTCTTGCAGAATCAAAGCATTGCTGAAGACATTTTTTTCTCTCCCGTCTGGACGCTTGTTTGGGCAATGTGAAGGCACAGCCACAACAAACTTATGAATACATATGGAACGAGAGCAGAATGATGCCGCCGCCAGTTTTAAATGCTTCCGAAAAAGTAACTCGAGGACCTTTGTCATATCTATCATACTTTTATTGGTTAAAGACACCGGTATGAATTATAGCGAGCGAACGCACGTTGAATGCTGGCAGCAGCATGTTCCCCCTTTTTTGTAGAGTGGCAAGCAGGGTCACATCGTCGCCCTCGCCAACAAAGTGGACGGCCAGGGCAAACGTCCCATCGCACAGGCCGTGTTCCAAAGAGACGGGTGCTTCAGACCAGCCACAGCTCGAGTCACCCGAGCTCGACGAAACGTCACGTGCTGCAGAGCTCTTCATTCCCAGAGGTGGAGGAAAGGGCGTTTCCTGGACAGAAGTCGGGTCATCAATCAGAGACGACGTGCCTAGTAGTTGGTAAGGCGGCGCTGCGAGCTTCTGCGTGCTCGATGCAGAGGACAGCTGTGTCTGCACCGAAGCCTCAGTATCTCGCTCGTCGTATAGGGGAACTTGGGCCACACGGGCAGGCCTTTGTGATAACGGCCTCAGCAGTGTTCGTGGCACTGGCTTCCTACCGAAACATTGCTCGGCTAGAGGGGGAGGGCAGTGAACTTCTGCGCCTTCAGCAAGTGACAGCACTGAACTCCGAGGATGTGGTTCTAATGGCTCAGGACATGTCTCCTTGCTGGTGTCCGTGGACATATTTGCTCCTGGAGGAGTAGCTCTGCATCACCCGTGTTCGACGACACGTCGCGTGCGATTGAGCTGTCCGTTCTTGAGGGTGGAATACTACGTAACGATTGGTCAGGCGTAGTGACACTGAAAGATGGTAACGGGCGTGCCAATTCTACTTGGGTAGATCGCCATCGCTCTCGAACTTCAGTTGGGACACCCACCGTTATGGAGTGAACGAAGCTTCCGGAAAGTGTGAGCCCGGGCGCCGCCTCACGGTGGATAAAAGCAGGAGCAGCGATTGCCGGGTGAGTTAGAGCGGCTGGAGTGAAACCGACGGCGTCACCCGACGGGGCGGCGTCTCCACGTGCCCAAGTTATGGAAAGCTTGCAGGCCGCGTCACTGGCTGCTGCCGACGGAAATCCACTTCGCGAGGCGCGCCGTCGAAGCAGTGCTGGTCAGAGTTAGCGCAGGCATAGGAGAGCCGGCCGAAGGCACCTACCAAAGTTTCACACCTTTCAGGCCAGGACCACTGCTTGATTCCTCATACTATACTTTGGCGGCATCAAGAAATCTGTTTGCTGCAGCCGGCCATTCTTTTCGTGGTCCGCGTAAGCATGGTGAGCGCCGAACGCCGAGCGTTGGCTGCTTCCACTCAAATTATGGCGCCATCCTGGAACCCGCGCTACTACTCTAGTTCTCCAACACCTCGCCATAGTAAGGCTGCAGACAAGAACCCGCAGCTTACTGAGGTGACGTAGTGCAGTTGTGTTGAGAGCAGCGGCATGTGTCGCATGACGTCCTGGAGTCTGTCGGGCGAGCGTGCCTAGGAGCCATATAGGCGGCGTCCGTGGCCTATCGGTGGCCTGGGTGCTATTGGTGGCGAGGTTAATGGCCAGAGACGCTTGTCCAGTGTCCCTTGGCTACTCAGAGGTGAATGGTGTTTTGCGCTAAATATTCATGCCAGGAGAAGTGTGGACGGCGTTCCCTTGCCGCAGGAGGCACCCAGGACGCTGAGGTTTCACGAGTGCTGTCATTAAGGCTGGGCCGCTTTATGCGGCGCTTTCGTATACGGTGCCATTGCCAGAAACAGAAAGCAGTCCTTACGCCAGAACGCCTGTGCTAATCTCACTTCTTTCTTCTAGGGTTACTTGTTCCAGCTGTTTCCAGTACCACGTAAAAGCAGTCGCGTATGTACCGAATACGTCTTTTCAGAGGTCTGCAGAGACGAAGCCAAACATAATGTTATATATACAATTAACGAAGCTCAAAGGGTCACTTAACGTAGACACGCCGGTAAATGCTACACGCTGCGTGAGAGGAGAGCCGCTTATGAGCCACATTCGAGCCGAGAAACGCCAGAGAGCTTCCAGCGCAAAACAGGCGCAGGTGCGCTATGATTACATCGTACAGCAGCAACTTACAAAGACAGCGACGTGTAAACTGAGTACCGCGGACGCATGGTCAAAATTATGGCTAAATATGATGGATCTTCTGTGATTAGGGAATGGCTGGACCCGAATACTTGGTGTGTGAGTTGTACGACCTATATAGCTGCCTGAGATACACAGGGGGGAAAATTCGCACAGAAACTCGACTGGAGTTTTCTTAGTATGCGTAAACTTGTGCCATTTGCTCCCCTGCTCGCAGGCCGCTGTCAGGATTAATCCTATCCAACTTTATTCTGCCAATGTAAACACTTATCACTCCTTTCTGTCCTTATCAAACTTATTGGACATAATCCTACCCATATCAAGTGTCATTGGTCCTTAACAGCCTTATCGGTCTCTATCCGACCCTTATCAACCCTTATCTCTCCTTATCAACCTGATCAGAATTTTCCCGATCATTATAGGCCCTTATCGCTCTTCAGCACCTTATGCATCCGCGTCGAGCCATTATGAACCATGATGAGAACCATATAATCCCTCTTCACTCCTTATTACCTTTATCAATTCATTGACTGATTATCTCCCAGTGTTGTGCGATGCAAAGTGCATGAGTCCTTAAGACTGGTTGCAATTCGGTCGTTGAAGGAACGCCCCAACGGAATGCGCATCCTACGACCACCGAAACGTATTGGGGATGTGGCGTCATTGGGAGTAAACTTTCGCAGTCGCAATTTTTCTGGTTCTACAGTGCTCCAAGTAGGCTGTAGGGGCATGGAAAAAAAGCCTCTTTGAACGGCAGTGTTCAGAATGTGCTCTGCTGGAAAGAGCGCATCGGCCGTAAGCCGAGGTTGTCTTACAGCGACTACCGTTACCGATAATTACAAGATCGTTCGTCCTCGTTTCCCATTAGGAAGCACCGTTCTCGACTCCTCGGAAACTTTCTCGCATTTGTGCGCGCCTGTCTTCCCCTAAAGGGGCCGAATGGGTAAAGGCCACGTAAAGTGTTTCTTTGAAACACGTTCCGCTGGCGTCTTTTATAAGATTCCATCAGACTGCGGCAAGGTGTACAACGGCCAGACTGGGCGCTGTATAAATGACCGCCTGCGAGAGCATGCTCTATTAATCAATAGTGGGACTGGGTCGCATTTGCCGTATCCCTGCGAAGTGTCAACATGTAAACCTTTGCTTGAAAACACATGCATATTACGAAAAATTAGGGATACCGTCACACCAATCGTGCATCGACTTAACATTCGGGAAGAACATTGAACAAAGTGCAACCACTTGTCGTGTACCACAGTGATCACAAGGCAACGATTACAATGGTCAAGAAGTAAATTATAACAATGTGGATCTTTGATTAAATGTCTCTTTATTCGCCCAATACTAAACTCATAATTGTAAAACTGAACGTAGCAAATCCCCAAAATAGGAAACCCCAACATAGCAAAACCAACCATAGCGCCAGTTTCATTGGATTTCCCTCTTCACAGGGTGGAAGAGCTGTGATTTTTTTTTTCATAGGCATCTGCACAAAACTGCCGCGCGACTGGCCGCTCGAGGAACATTGTGCGTATTCGCGGGCTTCTTTCACATTCGGAAAAACACTTTTACGTAGCATATATTCAACAACAGAAAGCCGTATCGAAAGTTTTTCATGTTCCTTTGCAATTTTCTCATTAACATTGTTCATCTAATTATAATACCTGAGAAGTTGTTTAAATAAGTAGGTCCAATTCTCTAGTTAGGCGGAATGCAAAAAATAATCTGAGTATCTCCAAGCGACTCCAAACAACATTACCTTAGTTCTGTCCAGCTACGTACCATTTGCATATTTTGAACCTTGGTGCGTGATAGTTGGGACACCCCGTATAACCGTTAATAAATGCATTGGACCGACAGAAAAAATATTGATTAGTGCACCAAACATCTTGGAAACACGCCTCTCACTAGTTGGGCATGAATGCCAACCTATGTTTTTCATTGATTTCCCTAGAAAGTGAGCTGAACATGTGTATCAGGAATTATTCACCAGCTTTTGTATCGCAGTGAGTGAAGAATCCTAATTTCGTGCGAATAGTGGCCTTGAATTTTTCTGAAGGGTGGCTTAGTGTGTTCACATGCTTGGATATATATATATATATATATATATATATATATATATATATATATATATCCCGGCTACACATTCACTGCACAACACTTTCTGTGAATTAGCCCAAAACACGCTGACTTGTCTACATCGAGACGCGTAATATTTATTGCCTGATTATTGAACAACAAGAACTGTGCTAATCCCTTTGGATGTTGTTCTTTCTTTCAGGAAACAAGTGGGAGTCCATGGAAATAGTATGAGAAAAGAACGTTTTTCTACATTGATGTTCCTGTTTTACCATCGAATACTTCCGGATTCTGAAAATAAACATGTTCTTACCCACTGGACAGCGTTTTAATCTAAATGTTAAGCATACGACAGAAGAAACCTGGTGCTTCAGCAGGATGTAGTACATCGCAGCCAGCATTACGGTGGCTACGTTCAGCAGATGCCATCTTTAACAACAGTGCAAGAAAGCGTGTGCATAGCAAGAGCGATAATATATGCCCTTGATGGAACGCTTTCAAATGGGTAATATGGAAAAGGACCGTCGTTCTATTTGTGGCATGCGCGGAAGATTGCGCGTGTAATAATTCTAAAAGGAGCCGTGAAGACTCATCAGTTTCTTCGGTGTTAATGGAGGCTGAATTCGAATTTACCTTAACGCCTGATCTTTCTGGGTGCTCGGCCAGGGGTTTCAAGGAACATCGTCTTTTGCCACGTGATCCTGTTACTGTTTTAGTATTTTGAGTTTTCTGGCTTCATCAATGTAGGTCTTCCTGGAAGTCTTACCCCGGCATTCTATCGACAAAACAGGGAAGGTTATCGCATTGTTGTCGAATTCTAACGGGGTGGTTTTTGAGCATCTTTATAGGAACAAGTCAGACTCGACGTTATAGTCTTTGGAAATTCTTGACAGTGATTAAATCTCTCCAGAGACGTAAGTGATCGAAGCCCGCTTATTTTGTTTTGCACTTACTGCAGGGGTGCTAGCAGTGCGTATTTGTGCAGGCCAATTAGTTGATGAGTGTATGCGTTGTTACCCAAGTCGTTTGTACCTTTTCGCAAAGCACTGACGCGCACGTCAGCTGTGGAGGACGGGTGAGTAGCGCCGCTGCTACTGTGCTGGAGAAGAAATGTTGAGATGGGGTCCGGAAGGTTTTCCGGTGTGTTAAGCTTTTCGGTGGACGCTCCTCCTTAGTGCCGTGGTTTCAGCAGGACGCGAAATTAGGCGTGGTTGCAACAGCGCGACTACGCTAAGCAACATGAGGGGACGCCACATGACGCTCACCATCAAAGGAGGATATATGAAACGTAACTGTCGCATGATCTTCATCCGACTCCTGGGCGTACACTACGATCACTATCAAAAACAACCTTCAAGTTGCACAGCATTCGAAGGTGTCACATGCGTCGAAAAACGAGAGCACATGGAAATGCAAATAACAGCACCAGGAAAAAGAAAACCCAGTAGTGGCAAAAAAAAACATCAATAAGTGCTGTCACACCTACGTCGGCTCAAAAGGCATACAGAAGCCGCGCAAGCGCCTTGCATTCACCGTTTCGTACTTCCGTGCTCCCCTTCCCTATATATTATCCTAGACAAAAATAAAGCTAGCCATTATGCCCGGAGACAATTTCTCATTGACTTCCGGATGCATGGGGGTGGTGGACCAGCGGTGACGGCGACACAAACGAAACAAAAGCATGGGCATGCAGGACGTCACAACTGCACGAACCAAACGTCAGTCATGGGCCACGTTATACTAGAATTCGATGACATTAAAGGTAAGTGGCAACCGTATCCTGTGAAAATCGAAGCATAAGTTGAAGCGAACAGTATTACGGAAGATGCGAAAAAGAGAGCCGTACTTGTAGCCGCTCATAGAATGTCCACAGTTGAAGTCCTATTTGGGTAAGCTGCGGAACTAACGCCAAGTTCTTTGAGTTACAATGACCTTCTGATGACCTTGAACAGCTACTATAGCCCACAGCCAAATGAACTTACCGAGTGGTTGTAGTAATATCGCCGCTGCCAGCAAGAAGGAGAGCATTTGAATGCATATATTACGGCAATATGACAAGTGGGCCCCAAATGCGAATTCTCATATATACTAGGCGGCATGATAAGGGAACCGTATGGTGTGAGGTCCAACAACTTGCAGAAACAGCTTTTAGCATGAATACCTTATTTTTGGCAGACACAGAGGTGCTTGCCCTTGCGACGGGAACGGCAGAACAAAATTCATAAGGCATTAACACAGACAGCGAGCCGATGAAAGCACTCAAGTTACCGGAGCGCTACGAACGTTCCACGAAGAAAGGGAAACCGTTATCGACGCAAGTACAGTGCAAATATTGTGGAAGCTGCGGACACCACGCACTGTCATGCAGGCTGTAACAGAAACAGGGCTAGTCGGTTTACTTGCGCTTTGAAACTGTAAAAGCGCACGTAGACGGGAACGAACAGAGTGGACAGGACGAGGTGCTCACTCACAACTGAAAAATTTTATTGAAAGGAAACAATTATGTACACAAAAACGGAGTAGGACGGCTGCGCATGCGTGTCAAGGATAACCGGTTAAATCATATCAAAGGCAACGTTAAAAGGTAAAGAAAGCCCAACTATCAGGGAACTTGAATTCCTTATCATTTAGCAAGACCGAGGGGTGACTGACGGAGTTATCTCCTTTTTTCTTTATGTGAATGGCCTCTCTCATTTCACGGGTTATTTGGTTAGTACTTTTCAGGATAATCTGACTATCTTCGCAAACAGGATAACAGCCGCAATCCCTACAGTGGGTGGCTTGATGCGTCGTTCCTGATGAATTATATGCCGCCAGGGTGCTCTCTCAGCCTCGCGTTGACGCAACGCCCAGAGTGCCGTATGTAAACCAATGTAAACCTATGCAAACCTACGTAACCAATGATCTCAGACTACTCTTCCAACCGCTTCATGACTGCTGGTACAACCAACCCAGGTCTATTAATCCTACTCTTAACTAAAGGTTGGACCATTACAAATTGTGAAAAGAGGAATAATAAAGTCCAGCATTGCTTTTTCAGTTATAGCTATCAACGGCCGATGACCAGTTTCCAAGACAATCTGTCGACCGTAGATGAAGTAATGAAACTTCTGGCAGCCGAAAGTCACTGCTAGTGCTTCCTTTTCTATCTGTGAATGACGATGTTCCACGTCAGTCAGCACCCTTTATGCGTACGCCACAGGACCCCGTTCTCTTACGTGACGCTGCATCAGAGATTAACCCAAACCATTCATTGATGCATCTGACGTCACTTTCGTTTCTTTCTGAGGGTCAAAGATAGCTAGCAGTGGCTGCTGGTCAAGGCTGTCGCAGATACAGTGCCATTCATGCGTGTGTCTTGGTGTCCATGCAAATACTGCATCATGCTTGATTAGGCCGCGCAAAGAAGACCTCCTCTGCGAGAAGGAGGGAAGGTATTTGAAAAAATAATTGACTACACCCTAAAGACGCTACACTCCCTGTTTATCGGCCGGAATGGGCATCTGTTTCATGCACTCGATCAGCGGTTGGTTGGGCTTTATGCCGTTTTTCGATATAACATCACCCAGAAATTCGATTTTGTGAACACCTACCTTGCACTTCTCTGCGTTTATCTTAAGACCAGCTTGCCTAAGCAGCTTCGAGTACTTATTCCAACCGATGGTCATGTTGTTCCTGCGAGATTCCCCGAATGAAAATGTTATCTACATACACATGAACGCCCGGTAAGTAAACAAATATTTCGCTCAGAATCTCTTAAAATACTGATGCTGAAGCAATTTCAAAGGGCATCCGCAAGAATCTATACCTTCCGAAAGGAGTTGAGAAAGTGCAGATTCTTGACGTCTCTTCATCGAGAGGAATTTGAAGTTCAGTGTTTGACAGAAGCCTGTCTGGTCGGGATGAAACATGGTTAATAGGTAAACAAAAACCCGGGCCACTGGGCCAACCAAATAAAGATTTAGAAGAAAAGAAGACGTTTCGGCTCCCACACTGGAGCCTTGTTCACAGGTAAACAGTATTACAGAGGAATTTGATAAAAACCAGCTTTCGCGTCAAGTCGACTGAACACCTTTGCACCGGCCAGTTCTGCCTCTATGTCCTCACGCCTTGGGATTTCGTAATGCTCCCGTTTTATGCTAACGTTGATTATCCTGGGATCCATCCAAATCCTCAGCTTTTCATCTTTTTTTTTTACGACTGTCAATGAGCTTACCCATTCAGTCGGTTCGTTGACCTTTGTCACGATGCCCGCTTGCTCCATCCGCTTCAGCTTGCGAAGTGGTTCCTTTAGCGCCAAAGGAACTCGTCGGGCAGCTTGGACAACTGGGGCAGCATCCGCAGACAGGACCATCTTGTGGTATCGCTGTACGCAGCCGGTACCTTCGAATAGCTCGCCGAATCCCTGCATTACTTGTTCGGAGTTGATTGGTGCCGCTGCGTCGACTGTCCTGGTAACTAGCCCGAGCAGTTCACTTGCCTTGAGCCCGAGCAGTGCCTGCCTTCCTTTCTTGGGGACGAAGAAGTCCAAATGCTGGCGTCTGTCACCGATGACTACTTCTTGGCTGATGACACCTAGCTGTCTGATGATGGCCTCATCGTATGACCGCAAAGTGGTGTTGCTGCGTTTGACAGGCGGCATTGGCCGATGCTTCCTGTAAGCTGAATGCGGTATGAGGTTAGCTTGAATTGGACTTTGAATTTGAGTTTGTCGCCTCCAAGGCTCGCTATCACTATCCAATCTCGTTCATTCCGTATGTTACCGGTACACATCTAAAATATCGAAGTCGTTGCCATCGCCGTAATCCTGGAGCTCACCTACACGCGCCGCTCTTCTGCAGCAAACAGCTAAGTGATTCCTTGCTTTACAGATTCTGCAAGTTTTGCCATAAGCTGGGCAGTCGCGTGGCCTGTGTTCTCTGCCACAACGTGAGCACAATCACAATAGCATCATGACCATGACCTAGTGGCTGAAGTTGTTCGACAACTTTGGCCTAACGTTTTTGAATGCTTGGTTAAGATCCAAGCGGCATTGACTGGATCTACTTGGTTTACTTTATCCCCCCATGCTTCGCATTGCAAAGCAGCTGCCTCTGATGCCTTGCATATTTTTTCGGCTTTGGTCAGCGTGAGCTCGTTGTCTTGCAGGGGTTTGGCCCGGAGGCTGTCATTGCTAATGACGATAACAATTTCGTCGCGAATCATAAAGTTTGTTAGCTCTCCGAAATTGCACGATTGGGCTTGCATCCTCACGTCTCGTGCGAACTGTTCAAAACTCTCCCTCGCTGTCTGCATCAGCTTCCGGAACAGATACCGCTCGTAGACTTCATTTGTTTGAGCATCCCAGTATGCCTCAAGCTCGACGACGACGGTCTCGTAGTCCTATTTGCTCTCACCTTCGCTGAAGAAGAAGCTGTTGAAAACTTCTAAAGCGTGCTCCCCTTGTAAGCTCAGTAGTACTGCTGTCTTCGTTGCCTTGCACAGGGGTTTGTCATGCGGGTTTGTTACCATGAAGTAGAGCTCCAGCATCTGCTTAAATTGTTGCCAATTCCTGCCCATATCACCTGTCATGAGTAGTGGTGCACACGGCTTCAGCACATCCATGTCTCTTCCTGCGTGCGCCCGAGGTCCTGCTCCCGCTGGAAGGTGTTGCACCGGGCGGCCCCTTCTGACACCATGCAACGTTCCGTGCGTTATGGGCGTGTGCGAAGCATTGACCAGGGCGACACGGTGAAGGGCGAAAAACTGCTTGCGCGCTTTATTGCGCTTGCTTATAAAGACGCGCCAGGAGCAATAAGGAAAAAGTAAAGAGGAAGGGCCCAGCTCGTACCGAGTAGAAATAATCATGTGAGTTGCACTGGTAAGCGTACTATCAAATCACGACATACTTTCCAAGAGAAGCAGTCCATGGTTCAAATTGTCACGATCGCACGTGCCTCGAAAATCCTGCCGACAGCAAAAATGCAAGTTCAATGTTTTGCAGTGCCTTCCAGCTGACTGCGGCAAACTCCAGTCAGCGGCAAACCACTGTGGACGGCAGGGCCAGTTGGCAGTATGTGCCCCATATAACACAATGACTTCCTCAAGACATCCTCAGGACTTACAACTGCGCACATTTGGACGCCCTCAGGACGTCCTCACAGGAGCTTCAAGATATAACAATTCCGTTTGTCTAGCCTCAGCATATCCCAAGGCAGGACGTCCTCAGAAGAGCATTTTGGGATCATTTCAACAAGCGCTCAAGACCTTGACGATATGTAGTGTTTATTGGCGCAAAAGGCCAAGTGTGGCCAAAGAGCGCCAAGGCAGTGGTGATGAGTACTGAATGGACTAATGGCTGATCTGACGTGGCTGTAGAGAGGCCTAAAACTGAGAGCTATAAGTTGCTTAAAATACATAAGGAATAAAAATATGAGAATGGCTGGCTGAAGTAGGATGTGCTATAAGATGTGCAACAACGGTGCAATAGCGTTACATGAATAAAAAGTGACAGGTGATTGTTGTTGACGAGTAGCAACACAGCCTCAGCGGATCCCTTAAGCATAAGGGTCCGGAGGCATGTGCTATAACAATGGTTGACATCACAACCGTGGCCTTGGACAGAAAAGGAATTTCTTGGACAGAAAACGTGGAGCGCGTCAACGTCGTTTAAAAGGGGTAAGGTATATTTCATGTCAAATAGCGGTTCTCTGTCTAGAAACAGTGCCAAGTGAAGTGGTATACACTGACTGTATGCTAAAGGAAAGTGTTTCTTCCTCTCGACTTGTGTTTCGCGGCATTCTAGGAAGGCATGCTGAAGACTGAGTGTCTCCCCACATCTAATACACATTGGACGTTCACCGCCAGTTAACAAAAAGCTATGTGTACCGTAAGTGTGCCCTATTCTGAGACGACAGAATAGGACATCACTTCGTCTGGACTTGGTCAGTGATGGCCAGTATCCTAAATGTGGCTTAACTATGTGGAGTTTATTAAGGGTTTCAGCGTCCTACTTATGCTGCAAGTAAGTTCTCAGTTTTTTCCGTAAGTATGGCTTTAGGTCTGAGACCGGAATAGCTACGGACATGTTGCAAGCTTTTGCGTCCAAGGAGGTAGCAATTCGGTCTGCCAGAACGTTACCTTCAATACCTCTGTGTCTAGGCACCCTGCATATCGTTACATGTTGGCCAGAGGCATAAATAGTACAGAGGGGAGAGAAAAGATCTGCAATTACTGGATTTGTGTGGTTGAAGCATGACATCAGTGTTTTCACAACGCTTAATGAGCCTGTGTATATGACCGCCTTATGTAGTTTTAACTGTTTGATGTGTTTCGCAGCCAACCACAGTGGATACGCCTCTGTTGTAATGATGCTTGTTTGAGGGTTCTGAGCATCGGCCTCGAAAAAGGAAGGGTTGGACGAATGCATAAGACACGCCAGCATGTGATTTAGACGCATCTGTGTTATACTCTGGACCCGCGCATTTAAATTGTAATTCCAGAAAATGCATATGACTGTGCGCCTCAGGAGCGTGCTTCGTTACCTCCACAAATGACGTGTCACAGTCAAACCACTGTGGGCGGCAGGGCCAGCTAGGCAGTATGTGCCCCGTATAACACGATGACTTCCTCAAGACATCCTCAGGACTTACAACTGAGCACATTTGGACGCCCTCAGGACGTCCTCACAGGAGCTTCAAGATATCACAGTGCAGATATTCAGATTCAGATATTCAATTCAGATTCAGAGTTGAGATATAAAAATACATGACAAGGTGACGACATGTGATGATGCGGAGGGCCGGAAAAACATCGTTCACTTACACCCGTTCGCCCTGATAGACTGGAACTCATATTTTGAACACGGTCTTCGGTGCGCGTTGGCTGATCCATTAAAATGCTACTTAGATATATGTACGCTTCTTCCCGTAAAATCTTTGGTGGAAGTGCGGGGTAGTCATCTGCGCAAGAACGCGTTCCGCAGCGGACGTAACCTGGCTGACATACCATCCGAAAGAGAGCCTACAATCGCTGACCCGTCGACGCCACTGACGGTCATCCTATCCCAGCCCCGTGACCCTGGGGTGTTTTCTGGGATCGCCAACGTTTACGTCGAGGACTGGTTGCAGAATTACGAGCGGGTCAGCGCACACAACATGGGACGTAAGAGGCTTATGCTGGTGAACATAATATTCTACTAAAGAAAGCTGCACGGGTATAGTTCGACACTCGTGTGCGTGTAGAAGAAATAACGACTTGGGATCAGTGCATGCATAAGCTTCGTGATTCGCTCGGCAAGCCCTTCAGCCGCCAACGTGTCGCTAAGGGCCTTGCGAGCAGTCCACAGAGGTTTACTGAATCGTATGTGGCGTGTATCCCGGACGTTCTTGCGCTTTGCCGCAAGACGGATGATAACATGGCAGAGGCAGATAAAGTCAGGCACGTCCTGAACGGCATTGCGCACGACGCGTTTAACCTGGTTTAAATTACCTTAACGACAATCAATGAGATCATAAACGAGTGTCGCCATTTTGAAGACGCAAAGAACCACCACATACTATACCAGTTTATGCGTTTGGCGAATACGGCTGCTTCGTGGACGTGCGAAGACCTTCGCTTTCCGCGTGAGCCCTCCCCCGAGAACGTCGTACTTATAGTCCGGCAAGAGATAGAAGCAGTGTCTCCGCCACCCCCGCGACACGATGTTTTCACGATTCCCGACCGCTCGTGTCCCCCATTCACCAAGAGCTAGCCAATTATGTCTGCTGTCAATCTGTTCCGCCAACCGTCTTTGTCCATGTTCACCGAAGGCAGTAACGTGCCTACTCCAGCTATCGCAACCCGACCGAATCTCGCATAGACGATGAGCTGATAGACCCATGTACTTCTACTGCGGACATGCGGACCTATCTCTCGCCACTACCGAAGTTGCTGGTCTGTGTACTGTCACCAACATTTTACACCTGCCGCCGCTCACCACTGAACCCCCCCTCACATGCACCCTCTGCATATTTCGAAGCTGCACCTGACAACGCTCGAGCCACTGAGACTAGACGATCACCGTCACCATGCACGCAGTCACCGCTCCCGTTCACCCCAGCTGCGTCCCTCCCTGCCCCCTTCTTGCCGCCGCCGCTCTCCGACGGGAAAATAACTGGGGCAGCTCCTTGAAGTGACGCTTCTCTAGCACCCAGTCCTGAAATTCGTCTGTTGACCTTGCTCACTGATCAGAGCAACCTTCTGTATGTGGACGTGGATGCGTTGCCAGTTAAATTCAGCACTCTTAATAGACATTCGCGCGCAAATTTCTATCGTGAGTGCGCAGCTTCGAACGCATCTAAACAAAGCGCTAGCTCCAGCTCCACCTCCGATGCTACAGGTCGCCGATGCTGGAACTATGGCTGTGCTTGGGATGCGTGCTACACGTCTCAGTGTGGCCGACCGGCACTCCTACGTTTTGTTTAGTGTACTCGAGTGCTGCCCTCACGATGATATCCTCGGACTTGACTTTTCGGCCATCCATTCTGCTCTGATTGACTGTTCAGCTGGTGTTCTACAGCTTCACCTACCTCGTTTCATTTACTCTCCTTTCCAAGCCCCAACTCACCTTTCCTCTACGTTTTTCATCCGCCTTCCACCTCAAGCAGCAACCTGCATTACTACCTTGCATTACTTGCATACCTGCGCAGCTGTACGTGACAGAGACTATATGTGATTAATCCCACAACTTCAGTCTTCTTTTTCCACAATGTCTTCTTATCACACACCGTCGGTTCTGTAGCGGTCAGTGAGACATGTCTTCCCATCATAAGTTTTGCACTGTGCCCTCAAGTACTTCGTCGGGCATATCTCTTGCCACGTTTTCACCGTCCCGTGAGTGTCATATACCATCTCTATCTGTAGAGCCGTGGTCGACCAGTGCTCGTTCGGCGCCTTCTGCGTCTGCTTCGCCCAACGACTTTGCATTGATGATTACGCCGGATCTCCTACCTCAACAAGCCGCAGAGCTCCTTGACCTCCTCGATTCCTACTCAGACATTTTCGACCTCAATGATCGCCCTTTGGATCAGATCACGGTTGTCGAGCATCGTACAAATACCAGCGGTGCAACCCCCAGTCGCCAGCGCCCGTACCGAGTATAGCCCTCGGAGCGAAAAGTTATCCAGGCATTAGTTGACAAAACGCTTGCCAAGGGAATTATATAGCACTCTTCCCGCCAGTGAGCTTCGCCTGTTGTTCTGGTCAAAAGTAATAACAGCTGACTATTATATGTGCACTATCGTCACCTAAACAAAATCACTAAGAAAAATGTCTAGCCACTTCCACGTATTGCCGACGCTCAGAATTGCCTTCTCCGTGCGAATTATTTCAGAGCGCAGCTACTAGGCGCCCGTTCCTGCGACTACCGTCGGCGTCCTTCGTAGCCGAGCGAATGAACACAGCGATGGATGAAAGAGCGAACGCAGAGCGCGGCGGAAGATGAAATGCGGCGACAGCGAACAAAGCACGAGGAAGAAAGCGGAAGACGAGCGTACGGCGAAAGCGTGAGAATAAAAGCGTAGTGCCCCGCAACACGGGCTCTGCGGCGGCGATGGCTACGAGGTGGCTCCAGAGTAGAGCGCGTCGTCTGTGTGGAAAGAAACCGCTGCATGAGTGGATGTCTGTCTGCGGCGGCTGCTGTGAATTACGCCCACGTCATACGCGCGCTGCGTCTCTCCATCTCCCGACTAGCGAGGCACTCGCGCCACACTTCGCTCCCTTTGCAACGTGCCGCACGAGACAGATTGTTCGCGCCAGCCTGTATATTGCGAAATATAAACTCGTCTACAACTGCACTCAAATTTCTCAATAGGGAGTATCGTAAATGACGATAAATTTTTTTCGTCTATTAATCGCTCCGGATATTGGAAAATTGCCGTTGAAGAGCTGGACGGTGACAAAACCGCAATCGTCACATCCGGCAGCCTATATTATTCTGTCGTGATGCCTTACGGCTTGTGAAGTGCGCCGGCGACCCTGGAGCAGATGATGGACATGCTCTTGGGTGGCTTTATATGGTCCGTTTGTTTGTGCTGCTTGGAAGACGTCGTCGTATTTTTTCCAATTTTAGCAACCCACCTTGAAAGACTTTTATCTATTCTTTCTGTTTTCTGTACCGCTCGCCTATACCTCTTTCAGTGCAGATTCCACTGCGATCACAGCAAAATTACCATGCTCATACATATCGTCGATTCGTTTGGCATTCGTCCCGACCCAGCTAAAGTTAATGCAGTGCAGAGCTTCCCCGTGCTGATCTGTTCCAAAGATGTTCGATGGTTTATTGGCCTATGCTCGCTCTTACTTCCGCCGCTTTGTGAGAAATTTCGCGCATGTTGGCTGTCCTCTGACTGACTTCCTCAAGAAAGACGTTGCTTTCTGCTGGGGCTCTGGACAAGCTAGTGCTTTCTCGGAACTCATCAAGCTACTCACAACACCTCCAATTCTCGGATACATTACGGAATTTAGTAGTTACGGAATCGGCGCAATTTTAGTCCACCGCTCGTGTAGGCATGACCGCTTTACCGCCTACGCCAGCAGCCTGCTCTCTCCGTCCAGCGTAATTACTAGATTACCGAACGCGAGTGTCTCGCACTCGTTTGGGCGGTGGGCAAGTTCTGACCCTGCTTATAGGATCAACCATGTACAGTCACCGCCGATCACCACGCCCTTTGTTGGCTCTCTTAGCTCAAAGATCCCACCGGTCGTCTCAGTCGCTGGGTCCTACGTCTCCAGGAATACACATGCACTGGGGTCTGCAAGTCAGGTCGTCTACATCACGATGCCAGCTGCCAGTCTCCTTATCCCGTCGATGCACCGGATGCTTTAGTGGATGCCGCACTGACCAACGTTGTCTCGCTATCTGCCTTGAAAAACATTGGTCCTGAACAACGGCGCTACGAGTCGTAACGGCGGCTGATCCAACGCCCGTTTTCCGATACATCCGACCCATCCCTTCCCATGTTTGTGTATCGCTGCAACAAGCAGCCCGATGGACCCGAGCTTTCATCTTCGACAGACTGCACTCCAGATACTGCACGATGTTCCCACCGATCGGCATCTTGTCGTATCTCGGACGTATGGCCGCATTCGGCGATGTGTTTTCTGGCCCAGCCTCAAAGGCGCTGTCCGCCGCTATGTGGCCGCCTGTGAGTCGTGCCAACGCCAGAAAAAAACGGCTCTGCCTCCTGCTGGTCTGCTACGGCCTCCGGACATACCAACCGACTTTTTTCTTTAGCGTTGGTGTTGACATTCGCGGGTCATTTCCTATGTCGAATGCCGTAAATAAGTGCTTTGCCGTCGTTACGGACTATAAAACCTGCTGTGTCGTTACAAGAGCCCTACCCAGCAGCTGCGCTACTGAGGTCACTGATTTCTTGCTTCACTACGTTATCCTACACAATGGCGCACCTTTTCAATTTCTCACCGATTGCGGACGATACTTCCTAGATAAAGTCTCGATGACTCACTTCAATCACGTGCAACTAAACACAAGCTCGCCACAACCTACCACCCTCAAAATGATGGTCTTACCGAACGCCTGAAGCACACAATACGTGACGTGCTCGCTACGTGTATTTCGTCCGATCACCGCGACTGGTACACTGCTCTATCATTTGTCACGCTTGCTTACAATTCCTCGCGCCACGACACAGCTGGCTACTCACCCTTCAACCTTCTATTCGGCCGCGAGCCGACCTTACTTTTCGAGACTTTGCTTCCCACATCACTCGACTCGCCGACAGAGTGTGCTCGTAACGTCAGAGCCTCAGCAACCGAAGTACGCCATATTGCCAGTCTTCGTTGCTCCGCTTCCTTCGCAACGACCAACGCCATCCCGACGTGGTCTATGAATCAGGTGCCCTTGTTCTAGTTTGGTCTCCATGTCGGTGTGTTGGTCTTTCGGAAAATCTCCTCTCGCGACATTCCAACCCTCACGCCATCCTCCGCCAGGTGAGGCCTATTACATATGAAATGGCCATGTGAAGACGTCTGCCCAGCGGTCGATTTAGGCGTCACTGGCCTCCTGAAGCCCTTGGGCTCAGCGAGAGCAGTGTAAAAGTAAACGTGTCCACACTAGAGATTAGTAAGAGGCGATTGGAAGATTTGTGGAAGAAAAGTAAGGAAACGACAAAAAACGGAGCCATACGGAAGCAAAGTTCGCAATAGGGGATCAGAAAATTTGGTTGTGGGAGTTCATAGCGTTTTTCTTTCGTTTTTTTTTCTTTTTAACCTAGGTAGCATATTAGGCAGTATAATAGCAAGAGCTTGGTGGCGCAAATCACCAACCCGTTCCAAAGGGGATGCGCATAACATCCATCCATGACTCCACTCGATGCAAACCCGCCTTCACCTTCCTCTGACATCATCCACGTCAGCCGCCTCAAGCCATACCTTTCTAGAACATGCGAGTCGCACCAATAAGGCCTTTTATTCGTTGGGATGACTGTAACAGTGTGTAATGTTGGAAGGACAGGATTTAGATTCTAGTTTGAAATACCAGTAGGAAGATTGGAACTAACTCTCTTCGGCACGCTTTGGCTCAGCCGTTAAAATGCGATTTAGACCTGCCTACGCTTGTTCCCGTAACAATATATTTTTTTTTTCATAATGAATAATGCTCCTCACTTTCTTAGCCGTGACATCATTCGGGAAAAAATAAGTACTACTACACGCAGTTACATCTAGCTTTGAAACCGATATGGCAATATTTGCCTCCTACCAGCGATCAAATGGACGGTTTCTTGGGCGTTTGCAACAATGCGCCTATTTCATGTTCCTGCGCTGTCCTCTGACGCACGCCGCAGGAAACGTTGCGGAAGGGTGCCGGGGATTTCGCCGGTTGATTTGTGTATCTGCGCTCATGTTGAGTGTACGTCGGTTGTGGGTTTCGTCGATTGCGATTGATTATTATTAATGGTTTTTCCGGGGCAGCATGTCGTTCCCCAATCGACTATAGTGAGTGAACAGGCCCGAGTGCGCTGTTGTGGTAAGAGGGTGCCGGTAAGGGCACGCTGAGTTCCGTCTGCCGACGCGGCTGCCTTAGAGTTCGTTGTCGCTGACGTCTGCGCATGCACATCACTTTTTGCATTCCTTTTACACATTCGCGAAGCATTTCGCATATTCAAGAAGCCTTCGAGCGCAGCCTTCCACGTCGGATTTGCCAAAGCGATGCATTTGTTTACACTTACATCTACAGCTTCAGATCGCTGTTTGCTTCGGATACTGTAAAAAACAGCGCATCGCTGATTCTCAAAACGTAGCAAAACATACATATCTGTGCATATTAGCCGTGTTATTCCACCCTGATACGAGCCAATATGAGCGGCCCAGCCACTTAAACAACTGCAGCTGTGATGCAGACACATATATATTACGGGCTGTTGCTACCGATTCTCGCTTTTGTTTAACTTCATCATCAAGCGATGTTTAACTTCTTCGTGAAGCCAGATCAGCATGCCTTAGAACACGCACCTATAAAGCAAGATATAAGTAGGAAGAAGAAGCATATGCTTGCTGCGGTAGAGCTAGGGAAACGATGGATTATGTTTTATTTGATTCTGAAGGTACCTGCCCAGCGGTCGATTTAGGCACCAGTAGCCTTCTTGAAGACCTTCAGGTAAGCGAAAGCAGGGGAAAGTAAACATGTCCGCTATAGAGATTAGTAAGAGGCGATTGGAAGTTTGGTGGAAGTACGGAAACGATAAAACACGGAGATGTACAGAAACAAAGTTCAGAATAGGGGTCAGAAAATTTGGCTATGGGAATTCGCGGCTTTTCTCTTTTCTTTTTACCTGGGTAGGACATTAGGCAGTGTAATAGCAAGAGCTCGGTGGCGCAACCCACCGCCCCGTTCCAAAGGGAACGCTCATTACATCCATCCATCCATCCATTCATACAGCTCGCTACGCCTCCTTGTCGTTCGGATGTCGATCATGATGATGATGATGATCATCATCATCATCAGACTGTTTTATGTCCACGGCAGGACGAAGGACTCTCCCTGCGATCTCCAATTACCCCTGTCTTGCGCCAACCGATTCCAACTAGCACTCGCGAATTTCGTAATTTTATCGCTCCACTTAGTCTTCTGCTGTCGTCCCCTGCGTTTCCCTTCTCTTAATACCCATTCTGTAACCCTAATTATCCAACAGTTATCTAACCGGCGCATTACATGACCTGTCCAGCTCTATTTTCTTCTATTGTTGCCAACAAGAATATCCTGTATACCCATTTGCTCTCTGATCCAAACCGATCTCTTTCTGTCTATTAACGTTATGCCTAGCAATCTTCGTTCCATCGCTCTTTGCGCGGTCCTCAACTTGTTCTCAAGCTCCTTTGTCAGTCTCCAAGTCTCTGCCCCATATGTCAGCAATGGTAAAATGCGCTGACTGTACACCTTCCTTTTGAATGATAATGGTAAGCTTCCAGTCAGGAGCTGACAATGTCTGCCGTATGCGATCCAAACCATTTTTATTCTTCTACGAATTTCCTTCTCATGATCAGGGTTCCATGTGATTAATTGACCTATGTGAACGCACTCCTTTACAGACTCTAGAGGCTGACTGGCTATCCTCAAGTCTTTTTACTTTGCCTGGCTATTCATCATTATCTTTGTCTTCTGCAAGGAACGCCAGGTAGCGTCGACGAGTGAGGACGTGGAAGAAAAGTAAGGAAACGACAAAAAAACGGAACCGTACAAAAGCAAAGTTCGCAATAGGGGATCAGAAAAGTTGGTTGTGGGAGTTCATAGCGTTCTTTTTTTCGTTTTTTTTTAACCTAGGTAGCATATTAGGCAGTATAATAGCAAGAGCTTGGTGGCGGAACCCACCAGCCCGTTCCAAAGGGGACGCGCATAACATCCATCCATGACTCAACTCGATGCAAACCTGCCTTCACCTTCCTCCGACATCATCCACGTCAGCCGCCTCAAGCCACACCTTTCTAGAACAAGCGAGTCGCACAACTAAGGCGCTTTGTTCGTTGGGAGGACTAACAGTGTGTAATGTTGGAACAACAGGAGTTGGATTCTAGTTTGAAATACTAGAAGGAAGATTTGGAACTAACGCTCTTCGGCTCGTGTTGGCTCAGCCATTAAAATGCGATTTAGACATGCCTACGCTTGTTCCCGTAACAATATTTTTTTTTATAATGAATAATGCTTCTTCTTTTTTTCTTGTTTGGATTTTGTGGCGAATGTACGTGCTTTTCGGGGCTCCGTGGCGACGACGAAATCTTAAGTTTTTGTGCATGCTTTGAGCTTGCTTCTGTTTTTTATTTGCTGGTTTTTTGCATTTAAATAGAAATTGGTGGTTTTTTCTTTTTCTTTCCTTTTTTGTCTCTCGTATTTCAGGTGCGCGGGTGTGCTTCGTGTACATTTGTTTTGCAGGATGATTAGAGCGCCCTTTCGTGCCACGTGTTCCAACACGTGCAGCCGGGTGGGACGCTGAGTGTTTGTAGTCTTTAAGTGGTAGCTTGGAAGTGGCAAGACAAATAGCTATTAGTGGTTTTACTGTGCGTGTTTTGGTAGAAAAGTCAGGAGTGGCCACGTGCTTGAGCGCGTGCGAGAACGTGTCATACCTTCAGTCTCTGCGGCAATGACTGTTTTCGAAACAGTGGTGAGAGTTGCTTTGCGGCATTTTGAGGATTTGGATCCTGTGCGTATCGGTTTTTGCTAAAAGGCACGCGCTCTGTATTGATATAGTATTATAGTATTTGCATCAGTAGTAGCATACGGTATTATAGTATTTGTAAAAAGCCGTGCAATACATGGCGAGAAAGCCGGTAAAGCAGGCAGTGCGGTGGGGGGGGGGGGGGGGTCCCTCAAGGCAGATGACGAGACGGATGAGAATGGAGAGGGCGTCGAATCAACCGCCACACAATGTGATGTCGATACTCGGCTGCAGAAAATGGAGGCTTTCCAGGAAGAGCTTGTCAAACAGGTGCAAGAGCTCAAAAATGAGCTAAACAGGGAGCGTAATGGACGGAAGGTAGTTGAAAAGATCCTTGAAGCAGCCGAGGAAAAGCTGAACAGGGCCGCCATTGTGACCGAGAATATGCGTGACAGTGAAACGCAGACCCTAGACGCGACAGGCCAGAGAGGGTCAGCGAAATACGTGGAACGCAGGCAGGGTGATGAAGGGTTAGCTGGAAAGAGCGACAACTACCTTGAGGCCGCTACGCGGAAAAAGCAGGAGTCCAGCGGACAATGCCCCTTGTCGAGTCCGAATCACGCGGAAAAGGACAAAGGGAAGCAAGAAGAGGTAGGAGAGAGTGAAAGGGTGATTATCGCTGGCGACTCAAACCTTACTGGGTGCTCAAAAGCTATTGTGGAGAGGGTGAAAGGCGACAAAAGAGTGGCGCTAGGGACATTTCCAGGGTGCACACTGGGTTCTGTCATGGAGCGAGCAAAAGAAAAGCTCGCGGAAAATTCCCACGTGCGCAGCTTCGTCATAGTAGCAGGTGGCCTAAATGACGTCCTAAACAGGGAAGGGCCAGGACTAGCCCAGCGCTTGGCGAAGGGCTGGACGACTTGCCTGAGCTATCCCCTCAGGTGCAGATCGTGGTTCGCACGGTGCCGGAGGTGCCTGTGCGTGACAGTCACGTACAAAAAGCCGTAGTGGCTGTTAATGAGGCAATATGGAAAATGAGCCGAGCGAACGGCTTCGAGGTTGTCGAAGTAAACAGGGAAGTGAAAAGTTGTGGTGGTTTTAAACGAGACGGGATCCACTTCAATTACAGGGCAGCACGAGAAGTGGGCTGGCGGCTTGGTTGTCGCGCTGTTGCTTTTTTAGGGGGCCCGCGGGCGCTGAGGAGGGCAGAGTAGATAGTAATGAAGAAGGCCTCTAGGGGAACATCAGAAGGGCATCGCCGTCGATAACAGAAAATGGAGGAAAGCAAGAAAAAGAGCTCGTCATGCAATAGGCTACATAAACATGCAGGTTGGCAGAAAAAAGTAAAAGTGGGCAGAGATTGAGGAGAAGTTACATAGAGAACAAATAGGCGTGTATGCGGTTACAGAAACGCACATTAAAGACCCAGAAGAGCCGCCTGTTATTGAGAATTATGTTTGGGAAGGGGTGCAACAAAACTAAGTCGGAACGAAAGGGAGGGGGAGTCGGAACGCTCATCCATCAGGGAGCCAAATGGAAAAGAGTAAATTCACAATGTCAAGAGCATCTTTGGTTATCAGATACAATGAGTGGGAAAGAAACTTGGCTGGGCGTTACGTATTTGTTGACCGGAAAAAATGCACAGAGAAGAATAAAGAGTTTGTGGAATGCATAAGCGCTGATATTAGGGGTTTCGGGAATGGTGCTGAAATTATCCTATTAGGTGACATGAATGCCCACATAGAGGATTTAGATGGCTATACCAACAATAACGGGAAGTCAATGCTGGACCTTTGTGAGCAACATAACCTCGTTATCGTGAATACAGGGCCTATGTGTGAAGTACAGATCACGTGGGAAGTAGGAAACCGGCAATCGACCATTGATTACTGTCTGATGACAGAAGGAATTCATGATAAGTTGAGAGAAATGGCCATCGCTGAGGAAGGTTTTAGCAGTATAGGGAGTGACCATAAATGCATCATTTTCAAAATGGGATATGTAGTTGGGAAAGCGAGCAAGGAGAGCGAAATGGCCAGTCAAAATTTGAACGCTGAACAAATAGCAAATATAGTCACTAGAGTTGAGGAAGAGCTTGGCAATTGGCCAAGTAAATAGTGGGAATATGGTGAGCTTCTAAGTGCATGAACGACAGAAATACCGAAAGAGAAACAACATGTTCGTTGGAAAGGAAAAAAGAAACCGAAAAGCTGGTGGGACAAGGAGATACGAGAAGCGATCGCGGAACGACAGAAAGCATTTCGAGTGCACATGCAGGCAAAGACGGCGCAGTTGCCCCAGGATGAAGTAACCAGTAAATGGGAAACATAACGGGAGAAAAAGTCTATGGTTCAAATACTGGTGCAAGCAAAATTAAAAGGTGAAAGTGAACGTTGGTTGACAGAAATACGCGAGAAAAAGAAGGCCGCACCTAGAATATCTTGGAATCCCATAAACTTATTAGGCAGGAAGTCAACAACAATACAACAACATATCCTAGACGAAGATGAATACAGACTGTCGAAAATTGATGTCCAAAATCACGCCAAGGTATTGAAATGAGTTGACTTCGTCTAATGGAAAATCGTTTATTTCTAAATTTAATGATTTAGCAGGAAAGCTACTGTTGCGCGTTCGAAATACCACATACTTGGTTTTACTGACGTTAATCGTAAGTTTGTTCATTGAGAACCATTCACTTGCCTTTTTCAACTTTTCGTTTGCTTTAAATTGTTTAGTTTGCCGGTCCATGAGCTGCACGCGAACCCTCCTTCACTGGCCAAGCTATTTCATCACGAGGCCATGTTACATTTCCACACGACATACATCCAGCCCACTCAGTCGGCTCATGAGCAGCCTATTGACATTTCAAGCCAGGAACAGAGCGAGCCGAGTTCGATGATAGCCCAGCAGCAAGATGGCGTGAGTGGCCAGACGAATCAATATGATCAGAAGCACCAGCAGCGGCACCAAATTCTAGTGCCCGGCGAGCTGAGAGTGCAGCAGATGCAGCATACGGGCTGTGATGGCACGATTGCACAGCAGTGCATTCAATCCACCAAGGCGCAGAGCGTGAACAACCACAGCATCACGCCTCCGATCTCCTCACGCTACCAGATGATGGCGCCACAGTCGCACCGGCACGGCAGCACATCCTGCGGTGGACTCCACGCGAACGTCCAACACATGTTGGGGCTGTATCGTCACAATGGGCTCCCCGTGGTGCCGAATTCTATGCTCCACCATCAGCAGCAAAGATTCGACACGTGCGCCAACTCCATGATACAGGAGAACTTCTCGCAGCTGCAGGAGCAGACAGCGTTCACATCTCCCGAGGCGAGTACGGAGCAGTATGATGCCGAGGGGGCCACTCCGGAAGCCGGCACCGGCCCAGGAGCCGAGACCGCGGACGCAAACGTAGCGTTGCAGAGGAACGCCACTCGGTGAGTCAAATATACACCTCACATTAAGTTCGTTTAAGAATTTTACTTGTGAGCGTAGGTTGGCAGGTTCAGTTCACAGCCGCATTCGAACAGGGGTCCATGCAAACAGGCTGGTGTACCTATAGTGCATTGAGATGGTTGTTTGAGAGCACTGTTAGAGCGCTTGTTTTTGTCTTCAGGTATGAGCGAAATGTCAGGTCGTATTCTGTAAAGTAGCGACACCACAGATCTTTGCTGTCGCTCCCTTACCCGCGCCGCTGTCGTCTTTTCTCATCGCTGTCAGAGTAAGTGCTTCCGGCGCGCTGATTTCCCGCGGCACATGAAATCGCCCTATTAGCTGACCCTGTCGCCAAGGGGACGTGATGAAACTTGTTTAAGCCATTTGTTACTTCTTATCCGGCTGCCATTCGCCTGCAACGTATTGATCGTGCTGCCACAGCGCACGTGCATTTTGCAAGTTAAGTGATCTGCGTTTGCTGTAAGAATGCCTGGCTGCTGCTCTTTCCAATGCAGCAGCAGATCGTAAAAGTGACTAGGGCTGTTTACAAATCCGCGAGGAAAATGGGATGTCGTGTGGCGAAAGCAAAGGCTACGCAACATTAAAAGAAAACACTTCGCCCCCTTCGAAACACGCCGTTCTCTGCCCAGAAAGCACTGTACTTATCCTAATGAATGAAGGCAAATTTGCACGAAGGATCGTAGAATTTTTGCAAGCCGTACTGTTCCGAAATTTTAGCACAACACAAAAGTGCACTGCCTTCACATCTACGCGTGTAAAACATGGCGCTAGCGTTTCTTTTCTACCAGTGTGTTTGTTCTTTTTCACTTTCGCATTATTATTAAGGCAGACATTCTTCTTGAGTATTTTACCGGCGACTGAGCGCTCACTTGTGTGTCTCGTTTCCCTTCGTAACTTTTGTTCCAGTTTGGAAGACATGGAAGCTCGACACTTCTTGCTTTGTGTATGTTTTTGTATTTTCATACTTGCGGTTTGTTGCGGACAAGATACGGATCTCCACACAAATTTATTGGTCGGCTCTGTTAAAGGAGTCCTGAAGAAAAAATTTCCGATCTTCTTTTTTTTTACTGTTATCAGTAGCTATGACCCAGTAATCATGGCACGAAACATCATTGGCTTCAGAGTGCGACAGGTAATTATTTGGAGTCTTGTTTGTAGCGACCAGTCCAAGTTCTCAGTTTAAACTGGCACAAGAGGAGAAAAGAAGGATTACAAACACCGCTGGACATGGGATCGCACGAAACTATGAAGTGCGCGCGCGAGCTTTGTGTTGCTAGCTCGTCTGCTATGCGTGCACATGATTTGCGATGTCCTCGCCACCATCGTCGTCCTCGTTTTCGCCGTTCGGCGGCGACTATTTCCCGCAGGCGAGAGTCGACGCAGTATTAGCCGAGGCCGACCACTTTTGTGTCGATCTGTTACGAAGCAGTGACACGGCAAGTTCAGCAAGCGACGCATTGCGTACGCATTGGTACAAGTAGCACGAACCATTCATCGAGGTCACTTGGGGAAGGAAGCACATTCTGAAGCAAAACACAAGGTGGGGCACACCATCAGGATTGAGGGTACTTTGTCTTGGTGGAAGATCATCTCTAATCTGGGAGGCTTTTGTGCATATCTGGCACTCTCGAAATGAAACGAGGAAGTCTGCCTGCTCTTCAACGGGGTCCATTGTAAGCCTTCAGGGGCACGCTCGAACTCGGACCGCTTCTGCCGCCAATTGACGCCGACGGTAGCGAAATCCAGGCGAGCTGCCGATCGCTGAGAAACCGTGTAGGCCTAGCTCGCTGGCCGTCGGATCCGAAGCCAACGGCCCTTGCGATCGGTCTGCAGCTCGTAATAGAGCACCTATTTTCGTCAAGGCAATCAACGTCTGCACATTTGGGTTGCTCATACGTAACAATACAAATAGTTTTCCCGTCGCCTTTGGTAGCGATGAGAAAACACGTTAACCAGGCGAGCCGCTTGGCAGAGACGACTGCTGCGTCGGCTGCGTTGTAGCACTCGCGAGTCGCAATCACGCAAACAATTTACTATATCGCCCAACGTTTTATAACATGGTCACTTTCGGGGTCACTTTATGAGTTATTTCGTGTGAGAAACAAATTTTAGCCAATTCTTGTGCCGTCGTCCGCGGCGAAAGAGGTCAGCGTCACAACCAGTGTATATAAGGGTTACCGGGACGATTCGGAGCCGCAACAAACTTGCTCGCCGGGCCCGTCACGTCGAGAGCGCAAACTCTTGATGTAGCGCTTTCTGGGCTGTTTACAATCCTTCCTCTATGTCGATGTCGCGAGGGTCAGTGTTGGGCGGCTAGCTTTGCCCAAAGCTTTATTCGCCATTGATAATTTGCAGACGATGTGTGTGTGTGAACACATAAAGCGATTTCACACGTTAACTCGACTTCGCAATTTTCTGTCACTACTCCTTTAACCAGTGCAGTCAGCTCTCATGGGTGGTGTTAGTTCAGCGGGCAAGTACATTGCGCACCCATTAGTGCAAGTTAAATTACATGTTCAATATATTCATAGTGGTGTGTCCTTGGAGGCTTTATTTATCTCATAGAACGATGTTCAACAAGAAAAATATTTGCTGGTTGCAACAACTGGACCGAGGCTAAGTTACAAGCGCAATCTTTTTTAATTGCGCAACAGTCGCGAATGCTTAACGCCTCTACATATATGAACCATTATTTCTTTCATTGAATAGTACTTGAACCCACAGAAACTCGACACTTTCGTAGAGTCATGTGCCGGCGATTCTTGAACACCGGTGGCGAATGGCCTGAAAAAAAAAGGAATTGCGTATAAGAAATACGTTCGTGTAAAATCAATAATCTAACCTACGCTCACAAGTAAAATTCTTAAACGAACTTAATGTGAGGTGTATATTTGACTCACCGAGTGGCGTTCCTCTGCAACGCTACGTTTGCGTCCGCGGTCTCGGCTCCTGGGCCGGTGCCGGCTTCTGGAGTGGCCCCCTCGGCATCATACTGCTCCGTACTCGCCTCGGGAGATGTGAACGCTGTCTGCTCCTGCAGCTGCGAGAAGTTCTGCTGTATCATGGAGTTGGCGCACGTGTCGAATCTTTGCTGCTGATGGTGGAGCATAGAATTCGGCACCACGGGGTGCCCATTGTGACGATACAGCCCCAACATGTGTTGGACGTTCGCGTGGAGTCCACCGCAGGATGTGCTGCCGTGCCGGTGCGACTGTGGCGCCATCATCTGGTAGCGTGAGGAGATCGGAGGCGTGATGCTGTGGTTGTTCACGCTCTGCGCCTTGGTGGATTGAATGCACTGCTGTGCAATCGTGCCGTCACAGCCCGTATGCTGCATCTGCTGCACTCTCAGCTCGCCGGGCACTTGAATTTGGTGCCGCTGCTGGTGCTGCTGCTTCTGATCATATTGACTCGTCTGGCCACTCACGCCATCTTGCTGCTGGCCTATCATCGAACTCGGCTCGCTCTGTTCCTGGCTTGAAATGTCAATAGGCTGCTCATGAGCATACTGAGTGGGCTGGATGTATGTCGTGTCGAAATGTAACATGGCCTCGTGATGAAACAGCGTGGCCAGTGAAGGAGGGTTCGCGTGCAGCTCATGGACCGGCAAACTAAACAATTTAAAGCAAACGAAAAGTTGAAAAAGGCAAGTGAATGGTTCTCAATGAACAAACTTACGATTAACGTTAGTAAAACCAAGTATGTGGTATTTCCAACGCGCAACAGTAGCTTTCCTGCTAAGTCATTAAGTTTAGAAATAAACGATTTTCATTAGACGAAGTCAACTCATTTCAATACCTTGGCGTGATTTTCGACAGCAATTTTCGACAGTCTGTTTTCATCTTCGTCTAGGATATGTTGTTGTATTGTTGTTGACTTCCTGCCTAATAAGTTTATGGGATTCCAAAATATTCTAGGTGCGGCCTTCTTTTTCTCGCATATTTCTGTCAACCAACGTTCACTTTCACCTTTTAATTTTGCTTGCACCAGTATTTGAATTATAGACTTTTTTCTCCCGTATGTTTCCCATTTACTGGTTACTTCATCCTGGGGCAACTGCGCCGTCTTTGCCTGCATGTGAACTCGAGATGCTTTCTGTCGTTCCGCGATCGCTTCTCGTATCTCCTTGTCCCACCAGCTTTTCGGTTTCTTTTTTCCTTTCCAACGAACATGTTGTTTCTCTTTCCGTATTTCTGTCGCTCATGCACTTAGAAGCTCACCGTATTCAAACTATTTACTTGGCCAATTGCCAAGCTCTTCCTCAACTCTAGTGACTATATTTGCTATTTGTTCAGCGTTCAAATTTTGACTGGCCATTTCGCTCTCCTTGCTCTCTTTCCCAACTACATATCCCATTTTGAAAATGATGCGTTTATGGTCACTCCCTATACTGCTAAAACCTTCCTCATCGATGGCCATTTCTCTGAACTTATCATGAATTCCTTCTGTCATCAGACAGTAATCAATGGTCGATTGCCGGTTTCCTACTTCCCACGTGATCTGTACTTCACACTTAGGCCCTGTATTCCCGATAACGACGTTATGTTGCTCACAAAGGTCCAGCATTGACTTCCCGTTATTGTTGGTATAGCCATCTAAATCCTCTATGTGGGCATTCATGTCACCTAATAGGATAATTTCAGCACTATTCCCGAAACCCCTAATATCAGCGCTTATGCAGTCCACAAACACTTTATTCTTCTCTGTGAATTTTTTTGCGGTCAACAAATACGTAACGCCAAGCCAAGTTTCTTTCCCACTCATTGTATCTGATAACCAAAGATGCTCTTGACATTGTGAATTTACTCTTTTCCATTTGGCTCCCTGATGGATGAGCGTTCCGACTCCCCCTCCCTTTCGTTCCGACTTAGTTTTGTTGCACCCCTTCCCAAACATAATTCTCAATAACAGGCGGCTCTTCTGGGTCTCTAGTGTGCGTTTCTGTAACCGCATACACGCCTATTTGTTCTCTATGTAACTTCTCCTCAATCTCTGCCCACTTTTACTTTTTTCTGCCGACCTGCATGTTTATGTAGCCTATTGCATGACGAGCTCTTTTTCTTGCTTTCCTCCATTTTCTGTTATCGACGGCGATGCCCTTCTGATGTTCCCCTAGAGGCCTTCTTCATTACTATCTACTCTGCCCTCCTCAGCGCCCGCGGGCCCCCTAAAAAAGCAACAGCGCGACAACCAAGCCGCCAGCCCACTTCTCGTGCTGCCCTGTAATTGAAGTGGATCCCGTCTCGTTTAAAACCACCACAACTTTTCACTTCCCTGTTTACTTCGACAACCTCGAAGCCGTTCGCTCGGCTCATTTTCCATATTGCCTCATTAGCAGCCACTACGGCTTTTTGTACGTGACTGTCACGCACAGGCACCTCCGGCACCGTGCGAACCACGATCTGAACCTGAGGGGATAGCTCACGCAAGTCGTCCACCCCCTTCGCCAAGCGCTCGTCTAGCCCTGGCCCTTTCCTGTTTAGGACGTCATTTAGGCCACCTGCTACTATGACGAAGTTGCGCACGTGGGAATTTTCCGCGAGCTTTTCTTTTGCTCGCTCCATGACAGAACCCAGTGTGCAACCTGGAAATGTCCCTAGCGCCACTCTTTTGTCGCCTTTCACCCTCTCTACAATAGCTTTTGAGCACCCAGCGAGGTTTGAGTCGCCAGCGATAATCACCCTTTCACTCTCTCCTACCTCTTCTTGCTTCCCTTTGTCCTTTTCCGCGTGATTCGTAGTCGACAAAGGGCATTGTCCGCTGGACTCCTGCTTTTTCCGCGTGGCGGCCTCAAGGTAGGTGCCGCTCTTTCCAGCTAACCCTTCATCACCCTGCCTGCGTTCCACGTATTTCGCTGACCCTCTTTGGCCTGTCGCGTCTAGGGTCTGCGTTTCACTGTCACGCATATTCTCGGTCACAATTGCGGCCCTGTTCAGCTTTTCCTCGGCTGCTTCAAGGATCTTTTCAACTACCTTCCCTGCATTACGCTCCCTGTTTAGCTCATTTTTGAGCTCTTGCACCTGTTCGACAAGCTCTTCCTGGAAAGCCTCCTTTTTTTGCAGCCGAGTATCGACATCACATTGTGTGGCGGTTGATTCGACGCCCTCTCCATTCTCATTCGTCTCGTCATCTGCCTTGAGGGACCCCCCCCCCCCCGTACTTCCTGCTTTACCGGCTTTCTCGCCATGTATTGCACGGCTTTTTGCAAATACTATAATACCGTATGCTACTACTGATGCAAATACTATAATACTATATCAATACAGAGCGCGTGCCTTTTAGCAAAAACCGATACGCACAGGATCCAAATCCTCAAAATGCCGCAAAGCAACTCTCACCACTGTTTCGAAAACAGTCATTGCCGCAGAGACCGAAGGTATGACACGTTCTCGCACGCGCTCAAGCACGTGGCCACGCCTCACTTTTCTACCAAAACACGCGCAGTAAAACCAGTAATAGCTATTTGTCTTGCCACTTCCAAGCTACCATTTAAAGACTACAAACACTCAGCGTCCCACCCGGCTGCACGTGTTGGAACACGTGGCACGAAAGGACGCTCTAATCATCCCGCAAAACAAATGTACACGAAGCACACCCGCGCACCTGAAATACGAGAGACAAAAAGGAAAGAAAAAGAAAGACCCCCAATTTCTATTTAAATACAAAAAACCAGCAAATAAAAAACAGAAGCAAGCTCAAAGCATGCAAAAAACTTGAGATTTCGTCGTCGCCACGGAACTTCATGAAGAAGTTAAACATCGCTAGATGATGAAGTTAAACAAAAGCGAGAATCGGTAGCAACAGCCCGTAATATATATGTGTCTGCATCACAGCTGCAGTTGTTTAAGTGGGTGGGCCGCTCTTATTAGCTGGTATCAGGGTGGAATAACACGGCTAATATACACAATATGTATGTTTTGCTACGTTTTGAGAATCAGCGATGCGCTGTTTTTTACAATATCCGAAGCAAACAGCGATCTGAAGCTGTAGATGTAAGTGTAAACAAATGCATCGCTTTGGCAAATCCGACGTGGAAGGCTGCGCTCGAAGGCTTCTTGAATATGCGAAATGTTTCGCGAATGTGTAAAAGGAATGCAAAAAGTCATGTGCATGCGCAGACGTCAGCGACAACGAACTCTAAGGCTGCCGCGTCGGCAGACAGAACTCAGCGTGCCCTTACCGGCACCCTCTTACCACAACAGCGCACTCGGGCCTGTTCACTCACTATAGTCGATTGGGGAACGACATGCTGCCCCGGAGAAACCATTAATAATAATCAATCGCAATCGACGAAACCCACAACCGACGTACACTCAACATGAGCGCAGATACACAAATCAACCGGCGAAATCCCCGGCACCCTTCCGCTACGTTTCCAGCGGCGTGCGTCAGAGGACAGCGCAGGAACATGAAATAGGCGGATTGTTGCAAACGCCCTAGAAACCGTCCATTTGATCGCTGGTAGGAGGCAAATATTGCCATATCGGTTTCAAAGCTAGATGTAACTGCGTGTAGTAGTACTTATTTTTTCCCGAATGATGTCACGGCTAAGAAATTGAGGAGCATTCTTCATTATGAAAAAAAATATATATTGTTACGGGAACAAGCGTAGGCAGGTCTAAATCGCATTTTAACGGCTGAGCCAAAGCGTGCCGAAGAGCGTTAGTTCCAATCTTCCTACCAGTATTTCAAACTAGAATCTAAATCCTGTCCTTCCAACATTACACACTGTTACAGTCATCCCAACGAATAAAAGGCCTTATTGGTGCGACTCGCATGTTCTAGAAAGGTATGGCTTGAGGCGGCTGACGTGAATGATGTCAGAGGAAGGTGAAGGCGGGTTTGCATCGAGTGGAGTCATGGATGGATGTTATGCGCGTCCCCTTTGGAACGGGCTGGTGGGTTGCGCCACCAAGCTCTTGCTATTATACTGCCTAATATGCTACCTAGGTTAAAAAGAAAAAAAAAACGAAAGAAAAACGCTATGAACTCCCACAACCAAATTTTCTGATCCCCTATTGCGAACTTTGCTTCCGTATGGCTCCGTTTTTTGTCGTTTCCTTACTTTTCTTCCACAAATCTTCCAATCGCCTCTTACTATTCTCTATTGTGGACACGTTTGCTTTTACACTGCTCTCGCTGAGCCCAAGGGCTTCAGGAGGCCAGTGGCGCCTAAATCGACCGGTGGGCAGACGTCTTCGCATAGCCATTTCATATGTAATAGGCCTCACCTGGCGGAGGATGGCGTGAGGGTTGGAATGTCGCGAGAGGAGATTTTCCGAAAGACCAACACACCGACATGGAGACCAAACTAGAACAAGGGCACCTGATTCATAGACCACGTCGGGATGGCGTTGGTCGTTGCGGAGGAAGCGGAGAAACGAAGACTGGCAATATGGCGTACTTCGGTTGCTGAGGCTCTCACGTTACGAGCACACTCTGTCGGCGAGTCGAGTATGTGAAAAGCAAAGTCTCGAAAAGTAAGGTGGGCTCGCGGCCGAATAGAAGGTTGAAGGGTTAGTAGCCAGCTGTGTCGTGGCGCGAGGAATTGTAAGCAAGCGTGACAAATGATAGAGCAGTGTACCAGTCGCGGTGATCGGACGAAATACACGTAGCGAGCACGTCAGACATTGTGTGGTTCAGGCGTTCGGTAAGACCATCATTTTGAGGGTGGTAGGTTGTGGCGAGCTTGTGTTTAGTTGCACGTGATTGAAGTGAGTCATCGAGACTTTATCTAGGAACTATCGTCCGCAATCGGTGAGAAATTGAAAAGGTGTGCCATTGTGTAGGATAGCGTAGTGAAGCAAGAAATCAGGGACGTCTGTAGCGCAGCTGCTGGATAGGGCTCTTGTAACGACACAGCAGGTTTTATAGTCCGTAACGACGGCAAAGCACTTATTTACGGCATTCGACATAGGAAATGACCCGCGAATGTCAACGCCAACGCTAAAGAAAAAAGTCGGTTGGTATGTCCGGAGGCCGTAGCAGACCAGCAGGAGGCAGAGCCGTTTTTTTCTGGCGTTGGCACGACTCACAGGCGGCCACATAGCGGCGGACAGCGCCTTTGAGACTGGGCCAGAAAAAACATCGCCGAATGCGGCCATACGTCCGAGATACGACAAGGTGCCGATCGGTGGGAACATCGTGCAGTATCTGGAGTGCATTCTGTCGAAGATGAAAGCTCGGGTCCATCGGGCTGCTTGTTGCAGCGATACACAAACATGGGAAGGGATGGGTCGGATGTATCGGAAAGCGGGCGTTGGATCAGCCGCCGTTACGACTCGTAGCGCCGTTGTTCAGGACCAATGTTTTTCAAGGCAGATAGCGAGACAACGTTGGTCAGTGCGGCATCCACTAAAGCATCCGGTGCATCGACGGGATAAGGAGACTGGCAGCTGGCATCGTGATGTAGACGACCTGACTTGCAGACCCCAGTGCATGTGTATTCCTGGAGACGTAGGACCCAGCGACTGAGACGACCGGTGGGATCCTTGAGCTAAGAGAGCCAACAAAGGGCGTGGTGATCGGCGGTGACTGTAAATGGTTGATCCTATAAGCAGGGTCAGAACTTGCCCACCGCCCAAACGAGTGCGAGACACTCGCGCTCGGTAATCTAGTAATTACGCTGGACGGAGAGAGCAGGCTGCTGGCGTAGGCGGTAAAGCGGTCATGCCTACACGAGCGGTGGACTAAAATTGCGCCGATTCCGTAACTACTAAATTCCGTAATGTATCCGAGAATTGGAGGTGTTGTGAGTAGCTTGATGAGTTCCGAGAAAGCACTAGCTTGTCCAGAGCCCCAGCAGAAAGCAACGTCTTTCTTGAGGAAGTCAGTCAGAGCACAGCCAACATGCGCGAAATTTCTCACAAAGCGGCGGAAGTAAGAGCGAGCATAGGCCAATAAACCATCGAACATCTTTGGAACAGATCAGCACGGGGAAGCTCTGCACTGCATTAACTTTAGCTGGGTCGGGACGAATGCCAAACGGATCGACGATATGTATGAGCATGGTAATTTTGCTGTGATCGCAGTGGAATCTGCACCGAAAGAGGTATAGGCGAGCGGTACAGAAAACAGAAAGAATAGATAAAAGTCTTTCAAGGTGGGTTGCTAAAATTGGAAAAAATACGACGACGTCTTCCAAGCAGCACAAACAAACGGACCATATAAAGCCACCCAAGAGCATGTCCATCATCTGCTCCAGGGTCGCCGGCGCACTTCACAAGCCGTAAGGCATTACGCCAGAATGATATAGGCTGCCGGATGTGACGATTGCGGTCTTGTCACGGTCCAGCTCTGCAACGGCAATTTTCCAATATCCGGAGCGATTAATAGATGAAAAAAATTTATCGACATTTACGATACTCCCTATTGAGAAATTTGAGTGCAGTTGTAGACGAGTTTATATTTCGCGATATACAGGCTGGCGCGAACAATCTGTCTCGTGCGGCACTGCTTCTATCTCTTGCCGGACTATAAGTACGACGTTCTCGGGGGAGGGCTCACGCGGAAAGCGAAGGTCTTCGCACGTCCACGAAGCAGCCGTATTCGCCAAACGCATAAACTGGTATAGTATGTGGTGGTTCTTTGCGTCTTCAAAATGGCGACACTCGTTTATGATCTCATTGATTGTCGTTAAGGTAATTTAAACCAGGTTAAACGCGTCGTGCACAATGCCGTTCAGGACGTGCCTGACTTTATCTGCCTCTGCCATGTTATCATCCGCCTTGCGGCAAAGAGCAAGAACGTCCGGGATACACGCCACATACGATTCAGTAAACCTCTGTGGACTGCTCGCAAGGCCCTTAGCGACACGTTGACGGCTGAAGGGCTTGCCGAGCGAATCCCGAAGCTTATGCATGCACTGATCCCAAGTCGTTATTTCTTCTACATGCACACGAGTGTCGAACTATACCCGTGCAGCTTTCTTTAGTAGAATATTATGTTCACCAGCATAAGCCTCTTATGTCCCATGTTGTGTGCGCTGACCCGCTCGTAATTCTGCAACCAGTCCTCGACGTAAACGTTGGCGATCCCAGAAAACACCCCAGGGTCACGGGGCTGGGATAGGATGACCGTCAGTGGCGTCGACGGGTCAGCGATTGTAGGCTCTCTTTCGGATGGTATGTCAGCCAGGTTACGTCCGCTGCGGAACGCGTTCTTGCGCAGATGACTACCCCGCACTTCCACCAAAGATTTTACGGGAAGAAGCGTACATATATCTAAGTAGCATTTTAATGGATCAGCCAACGCGCACCGAAGACCGTGTTCAAAATATGAGTTCCAGTCTATCAGGGCGAACGGGTGTAAGTGAACGATGTTTTTCCGGCCCTCCGCATCATCACATGTCGTCACCTTGTCATGTATTTTTATATCTCAACTCTGAATCTGAATTGAATATCTGAATCTGAATATCTGCACTGTGATATCTTGAAGCTCCTGTGAGGACGTCCTGAGGGCGTCCAAATGTGCTCAGTTGTAAGTCCTGAGGATGTCTTGAGGAAGTCATCGTGTTATACGGGGCACATACTGCCTAGCTGGCCCTGCCGCCCACAGTGGTTTGACTGTGACACGTCATTTGTGGAGGTAACAAAGCACGCTCCAGAGGCGCACAGTCATATGCATTTTCTGGAATTACAATTTAAATGCGCGGGTCCAGAGTATAACACAGATGCGTCTAAATCACATGCTGGCGTGTCTTATGCAGTCGTCCAACCCTTCCTTTTTCGAGGCCGATGTTCAGAACCCTCAAACAAGCATCATTACAACAGAGGCGTATGCACTGTGGTTGGCTGCGAAACACATCAAACAGTTAAAACTACATCAGGCGGTCATATACACAGGCTCATTAAGCGTTGTGAAAACACTGATGTCATGCTTCAACCACATAAATCCAGTAATTGCTGATCTTTTCCCTCCCCTCCGTACTATTTATGCCTCTGGCCAACATGTAACGATATGCAGGGTGCCTAGACACAGAGGTATTGAAGGTAACGTTCTGGCAGACCGAATTGCTACCTCCTTGGACGCAAAAGCTTGCAACATGTCCGTAGCCATTCCGGTCTCAGACCTAAAGCCATACTTACGGAAAAAACTGAGAACTTACTTGCAGCATAAGTAGGACGCTGAAACCCTTAATAAACTCCACATACTTAAGCCACATTTAGGATACTGGCCATCACTGACCAAGTCCAGACGAAGTGATGTCCTATTCTGTCGTCTCAGAATAGGGCACACTTACGGTACACATAGCTTTTTGTTAACTGGCGGTGAACGTCCAATGTGTATTAGATGTGGGGAGACACTCAGTGTTCAGCATGTCTTCCTAGAATGCCGCGAAACACAAGTCGAGAGTAAGAAACACTTCCCTTTAGCATACAGTCTGTGTATACCACTTCACTTGGCACTGTTTCTTGACAGAGAACAGCTATTTGACATGCAATATACCTTACCCCTTTTAAACGACGTTGACGCGCTCCACGTTTTCTGTCCAAGAAATTCGTTTTCTGTCCAAGGCCACGGTTGCGATGTCAACCTTTGTTATGGCACATGCCTCCGGGCCCTTATGCTTAAGGGATCCGCTGAGGCTGTTGTGCTACTCGTCAACAACAATCACCTGTCACTTTTTATTCATGTAACGCTATTGCACCGTTGTTGCACATCTTATAGCACATCCTACTTCAGCCAGCCATTCTCATATTTTTATTCCTTATGTATTTTAAGCAACTTATAGCTCTCAGTTTTAGGCCTCTCTACAGCCACGTCAGATCAGCCATTAGTCCATTCAGTACTCATCACCACTGCCTTGGCGCTCTTTGGCCACACTTGGCCCTTTGCGCCAATAAACACTACATATCATCAAGGTCTTGAGCGCTTGTTGAAATGATCCCAAAATGTTCTTCTGAGGACGTCCTGCCTTGGGATATGCTGAGCCTAGACAAACGGAATTGTGATATCTTGAAGCTCCTGTGAGGACGTCTTGAGGTCGTCCAAATGTGCGCAGTTGTAAGTCCTGAGGATGTCTTGAGGAAGTCATTGTGTTATATGGGGCACATACTGCCAACTGGCCCTGCCGTCCACAGTGGTTTGCCGCTGACTGGAGTTTGCCGCAGTCAGCTGGAAGGCACTGCAAAACATTGAACTTGCATTTTTGCTGTCGGCAGGATTTTCGAGGCACGTGCGATCGTGACAATTTGAACCATGGACTGCTTTTCTTGGAAAGTGTGTCGTGATTTGATAGTACGCTTACCAGTGCAACTCACATGATTATTTCTACTCGGTACGAGCTGGGCCTTTCCTCTTTACTTTTTCCTTATTGCTCCTGGCGCGTCTTTATAAGCAAGCGCAATAAAGCGCGCAAGCAGTTTTTCGCCCTTCACCGTGTCGCCCTGGTCAATGCTTCGCACACGCCCATAACGCACGGAACGTTGCATGGTGTCAGAGGGGGCCGCCCCGGCCGACTGCTTCCCCGTTTATTCCCGAAAGCAAAAGCAAAAATAACTGGTGGGGAAAAGGGGCCGCCCGGTGCAACACCTTCCAGCGGGAGCAGGGCCTCGGGCGCACGCAGGAACAGGCATGGATGTGCTGAAGCCGTGTGCACCACTACTCATGACAGGTGATATGGGCAGGAATTGGCAACAATTTAAGCAGATGCTGGAGCTCTACTTCATGGTAACAAAGCCGCATGACAAACCCCTGTGCAAGGCAACGAAGACAGCAGTACTACTGAGCTTACAAGGGGAGCACGCTTTAGAAGTTTTCAACAACTTCTTCTTCAGCGAAGGTGAGAGCAAATAGGACTACGAGACCGTCGTCGTCGAGCTTGAGGCATACTGGGATGCTCAAACAAATGAAGTCTACGAGCGGTATCTGTTCCGGAAGCTGATGCAGACAGCGAGGGAGAGTTTTGAACAGTTCGCACGAGACGTGAGGATGCAAGCCCGATCGTGCAATTTCGGAGAGTTAACAAACTTTATGATTCGCGACGAAATTGTGATCGTCATTGGCAATGACAGCCTCCGGGCCAAACTCCTGCAAGACAACGAGCTCACGCTGACCAAAGCCGAAAAAATATGCAAGGCATCAGAGGCAGCTGCTTTGCAATGCGAAGCATGGGGGGATAAAGTAAACCAAGTAGATCCAGTCAATGCCGCTTGGATCTCAACCAAGCATTCAAAAACGTTAGGCCAAAGTTGTCGAACAACTTCAGCCACTAGCTCATGGTCATGATGCTATTGTGATTGTGCTCACGTTGTGGCAGAGAACACAGGCCACGCGACTGCCCAGCTTATGGCAAAACTTGCAGAATCTGTAAAGCAAGGAATCACTTAGCTGTTTGCTGCAGAAGAGCGGCGCGTGTAGGTGAGCTCCAGGATGACGGCGATGGCAACGACTTCGATATTTTAGATGTGTACCGGTAACATACGGAATGAACGAGATTGGATAGTGATAGCGAGCCTTGGAGGCGACAAACTCAAATTCAAAGTCCAATTCAAGCTAACCTCATACCGCATTCAGCCTACAGGAAGCATCGGCCAATGCCCCCTGTCAAACGCAGCAACACCACTTTGCGGTCATACGATGGGGCCATCATCAGACAGCTAGGTGTCATCAGCCAAGAAGTAGTCATCGGTGACAGACGCCAGCATTTGGACTTCTTCGTCACCAAGAAAGGAAGGCAGTCACTGCTCGGGCTCAAGGCAAGTGAACTGCTCGGCCTAGTTACCAGGACAGTCGACGCAGTGGCACCAAGCAACTCCGAACAAGTAATGCAAGGATTCGGCGAACTATTCCAAGGTACCGGCTGCGTACAGCGATACTACAAGATGGTCCTGTCTGCGGATGCTGCCCCAGTGGTCCAAGCTGCCCGACGAGTTCCTTTGGCGCTAAAGGAACCACTTCGCAAGCTGAAGCGGATGAAGCAAGCGGGCATCGTGACAAAGGTCAACGAACCGACTGAATGGGTAAGCTTATTGACAGTCGTAAAAAAAAGATGAAAAGCTGAGGATTTGGATGGATCCCAGGATAATCAACGTTAGCATAAAACGGGAGCATTACGAAATCCCAAGGCGTGAGGACATAGAGGCAGAACTGGCCGGTGCAAAGGTGTTCAGTCGACTTGACGCGAAAGCTGGTTTTTATCAAATTCCTCTGTAATACTGTTTACCTATGAACAAGGCTCCAGTGTGGGAGCCGAAACGTCTTCTTTTCTTCTAAATCTTTATTTGGTTGGCCCAGTGGCCCGGGTTTTTGTTTACCTATTAACCATGTTTCATCCCGACCAGACGGGCTTCTGTCAAACACTGAACTTCAAATTCCTCTCGATGAAGAGACGTCAAGAATCTGCACTTTCTCAACTCCTTTCGGAAGGTATAGATTCTTGCGGATGCCCTTTGAAATTGCGTCAGCATCAGTATTTTAAGAGATTCTGAGCGAAATATTTGTTTACTTACCGGGCGTTCATGTGTATGTAGATAACATTTTCATTCGGGGAATCTCGCAGGAACAACATGACCATCGGTTGGAATAAGTACTCGAAGCTGCTTAGGCAAGCTGGTCTTAAGATAAACGCAGAGAAGTGCAAGGTAGGTGTTCACAAAATCGAATTTCTGGGTGATGTTATATCGAAAAACGGCATAAAGCCCAACCAACCGCTGATCGAGTGCATGAAACAGATGCCCATTCCGGCCGATAAACAGGGAGTGTAGCGTCTTTAGGGTGTAGTCAATTATTTTTTCAAATACCTTCCCTCCTTCTCGCAGAGGAGGTCTTCTTTGCGCGGCCTAATCAAGCATGATGCAGTATTTGCATGGACACCAAGACACACGCATGAATGGCACTGTATCTGCGACAGCCTTGACCAGCAGCCACTGCTAGCTATCTTTGACCCTCAGAAAGAAACGAAAGTGACGTCAGATGCATCAATGAATGGTTTGGGTTAATCTCTGATGCAGCGTCACGTAAGAGAACGGGGTCCTGTGGCGTACGCATAAAGGGTGCTGACTGACGTGGAACATCGTCATTCACAGATAGAAAAGGAAGCACTAGCAGTGACTTTCGGCTGCCAGAAGTTTCATTACTTCATCTACGGTCGACAGATTGTCTTGGAAACTGGTCATCGGCCGTTGATAGCTATAACTGAAAAAGCAATGCTGGACTTTATTATTCCTCTTTTCACAATTTGTAATGGTCCAACCTTTAGTTAAGAGTAGGATTAATAGACCTGGGTTGGTTGTACCAGCAGTCATGAAGCGGTTGGAAGAGTAGTCTGAGATCATTGGTTACGTAGGTTTACATAGGTTTACATTGGTTTACATACGGCACTCTGGGCGTTGCATCAACGCGAGGCTGAGAGAGCACCCTGGCGGCATATAATTCATCAGGAACGACGCATCAAGCCACCCACTGTAGGGATTGCGGCTGTTATCCTGTTTGCGAAGATAGTCAGATTATCCTGAAAAGCACTAACCAAATAACTCGTGAAATGCCAGAGGCCATTCACAATAAGAAAAAAGGAGATAACTCCGTCAGTCACCCCTCGGTCTTGCTAAATGATAAGGAATTCAAGTTCCCTGATAGTTAGGCTTTCTTTACCTTTTAACGTTGCCTTTGATATGATTTAACCGCTTATCCTTGACACGCATGCGCAGCCGTCTTACTCCGTTTTTGTGTACATTATTGTTTCCTTTCAATAAAATTTTTCAGTTGTGAGCGAGTACCTCGCCCTGTCCACTGTGTTCGTTCCCGTCTACGTGCGCTTTTACAGTTTCAAAGCGCAAGTAAACAAACTAGCCCTGTTTCTGTTACAGTCTGCACGACAGTGCGTGGTGTCCGCAGCTTCCACAATATTTGCACTGTACTTGCGTCGATAACGGTTTCCCTTTCTTCGTGGAACGTTCGTAGCGCTCCGGTAACTTGAGTGCTTTCATCGGCTCGCTGTCTGTTTTAATGCCTTATGAATTTTCTTCTGCCGTTCCCGCGGCAAGGGCAAGCACCTCGGTGTCTGCCAAAAATAAGGTATTCATGCTAAAAGCTGTTTCTGCAAGTTGTTGGACCTCACACAATACGGTTCCCTTATCATGCCGCCTAGTATATATGAGAATTCGCATTTGGGGTCCACTTGTCATATTGCCGTAATATATGCATTCAAATGCTCTCCTTCTTGCTGGCAGCGGCGATATTACTGCAACCAGTCGGTAAGTTCATTTGGCTGTGGGCTATAGTAGCTGTTCAAGGTCATCAGAAGGTCATTGTAACTCAAAGAAATTGGCGTTAGTTCCGCAGCTTACCCAAATAAGACTTCAACTGTGGACGTTCTATGAGCGGCTAAAAGCACGGCTCTCTTTTTCGCATCTTCCGTAATACTGTTCGCTTAAACTTATGCTTCGATTTTCACAGGATACGGTTGCCACTTACCTTTAATGTCATCGAATTCTAGTATAACGTGGCCCATTACAGACGTTTGGTTCGTGCAGTTGCGACGTCCTGCAGGCCCATGCTTTTGTTTCGTTTGTGTCGCCGTCACCGCTGGTCCGCCACACCCATGCATCCGGAAGTCAATGAGAAATTGTCTCCGGGCATAATGGCTAGCTTTATTTTTGTCTAGGATAATATATAGGGAAGAGGAGTACGGAAGTACGGAACGGTGAATGCAAGGCGCTTGCGCGGCTTCTGCATGCCTATTGAGCCGACGTAGGTGTGACAGCACTTATTGATGTTTTTTTTTGCCACTACTGGGTTTTCTTTTTCCTGGTGCTGTTATTTGCATTTCCATGTGCTCTCGTTTTTCGACGCATGTGACACCTTCGAATGCTGTGCAACTTGAAGGTTGTTTTTGATAGTGATCTTAGTGTACGCCCAGGAGTCGGATGAAGATCATGCGACAGTTACGTTTCATATATAATGTTTGCCTGCAATAAACCTCCTTTGATGGTGAGCGTCATGTGGCGTCCCCTCCTGTTGCTCAGCGTAGTCACGCTGCTGCAACCACGCCCAATTTCGCGTCCTGCTGAAACCACGGCACTAAGGAGGAGCGTCCACCGAAAAGCTTAACACACCGGAAAACCTTCCGGACCCCATCTCAACATTTCTTCTCCAGCACAGTAGCAGCGGCACTACTCACCCGTCCTCCACAGCTGACGTGCGCGACAGTGCTTTGCGAAAAGGTACAAACGACTTGGCTAACAACGCATACACTCATCAACTAATTGGCCTGCACAAATACGCACTGCTAGCACCCCTGCAGTAAGTGCAAAACAAAATAAGCGGGCTTCCATCACTTACGTCTCTGGAGAGATTTAATCACAGTCAAGAATTTCCAAAGACTATAACGTCGAGTCTGACTTGTTCCTAAAATGATGCTCAAAAACCACCCCGTTAGAATTCGACAACAATGCAATAACCTTCCCTGTTTTGTCGACAGAATGCCGTGGTAAGACTTCCAGGCAGAGCTACATTGATGAAGCCAGAAAATTCAAAATACTAAAACAGTAACAGGATCACGTGGCAAAAGACGATGTTCCTTGAAACCCCTGGCCGAGCACCCAGAAAGACCAGGCGTTAAGGTAAATTCGAATTCAGCCTCCATTAACACCGAAGAAACTGATGAGTCTTCACGGCTCCTTTTAGAATTATTACACGCGCAATCTTCCGCGCATGCCACAAATAGAACGACGGTCCTTTTCCATATCATCCATTTGAAAGCGTTCCATCAAGGGCATATATTATCGCTCTTGCTATGCACACGCTTTCTTGCACTGTTGTTAAAGATGGCATCTGCTGAACGTAGCCACCGTAATGCTGGCTGCGATGTACTACATCTTGCTGAAGCACCAGGTTTCTTCTGTCGTATGCTTAACATTTAGATTAAAACGCGATCCAGCGGGTAAGAACATGTTTATTTTCAGTATCCGGAAGTATTCGATGGTAAAACAGGAACATCAGTGCAGAAAAACGTTCTTTTCTCATACTATTTCCATGGACTCCCACTTGTTTCCTGAAAGAAAGAACAACATCCAAAGGGATTAGCATAGTTCTTGTTCAATAATCAGGCACTAAATATTATGCGTCTCGATGTAAACAAGTCAGCGTGTTTTGGGCTAATTCACAGAAGGTATTGTGCAGTGAATGTGTAGCCGGGATATATATATATATAATATGTCCAAGCATGTGAAAACACTAAGCCATCTTTCAGAAAAATTCAAGGCCACTGTTCGCACGAAATTGGGATTCTTCACTCACTACGATACAGAAGCTGGCGAATAATTCTTGATACACATGTTCAGCTCACTTTCTAGGGAAATCAATGAAAACATAGCTTGGAATTCATGCCCAACTAGTAAGAGGCATGTTTCCAAGATGTTTGGTGCACTAATCAATATTTTTTCTGTCGGTCTTATCCATTTATTAACGGTTATACGGGGTGTCCCAACTATCGCGCACCAAGGTTTGAAAATATGCAAATGGTACGTAGCTGGACTGAGCTAAGGTAATGTTGTTTGGAGTCACATGGAAATACTCAGATTATTTTTGCATTCCGCCTAATTAGAGAACTGGACCTACTTATTTAAACAACTTCTCAGGTATTATAATTAGATGAACAATGTTAATGAGAAAATTGTAAAGGAACATGAAAAACTTTCGATACGGCTTTCTGTTGCTGAATATATGCTACGTAAAAGTGTTTTTCCGAGTGTGAAAGAAGCCCGCGAATACGCACAATGTTCCTCGAGCGGCCAGTCGCGCGGCAGTTTCGTGCAGATGCCTATGAAAAAAAAAATCACAGCTCTCCCACCCTGTGAAGAGGGAAATCCAGTGAAACTGACGCTATGGTTGGTTTTGCTATGTTGGGGTTTCCTATGTTGGGGTTTTGCTACGTTCAGTTTTACAATTATGAGTTTAGTATTGGGCGAATAAAGAGACATTTAATCAAAGATCCCCATTGTTATAATTTACTTCTTGACCATTGTAATCGTTGCCTTGTGATCACTGCGGTACACGACAAGTGGTTGCACTTTGTTCAATGTTCTTCCCGAATGTTAAGTCGATGCACGATTGGTGTCATGGTATCCCTAATTTTTCGTAATATGCATGTGTTTTCAAGCAAAGGTTTACATGTGCACACTTCGCAGTGATACGGCAAATGCGACCCAGTCCCATTCTTGATTAATAGAGCATGCTCTCGCAGGCGGTCATTTATACAGCGCCCAGTCTGGCCGTTGTACACCTTGCCGCAGTCTAATGGAATCTTATAAAAGACGCCAGCGGAACGTGTTTCGAAGAAACAATTTACGTGGCCTTTACCCATTCGGACCCTTTAGGGGAAGACAGGCGCGCACAAATGCGAGAAAGTTTCCGAGGGGTCGAGAACGGTGCTTCCTAATGGGAAACGAGGAAGAACGATCTTGTAATTATCGGTAACGGTAGTCGCTGCAAGACAACCTCGGCTTACGGCCGATGCGCTCTTTCCAGCAGAGCACATTCTGAACACTGCCGTTCAAAGCGGCTTTTTTTCCATGCCCCTACAGCCTACTTGGAGCACTGTAGAGCCAGAAAAATTGCGACTGCGAAAGTTTACTGCCAATGACGCCACATCCCCAATACGTTTCGGTGGTCGTGGGATGCGCATTCCGTTGGGGCGTTCCTTCAACGACCGAATTGCAACCAGTCTTAAGGACTAATGCACTTTGCGTCGCACAACACTGGGAGATAATCAGTCAATGAATTGATAAAGGTAATAAGGCGTGAAGAAGGTTTATATGGTTCTCATCATGGTTCATAATGGCTCGACGCGGATGCATAAGGTGCTGAAGAGCGATAAGGGCCTATAATGATCGGGAAAATTCTGATCAGGTTGATAAGGACAGATAAGGGTTGATAAGGGTCGGATAGAGACCGATAAGGCTGTTAAGGACCAATGACACTTGATATGGGTAGGATTAAGTCCGATAAGTTTGATAAGGACAGAAAGGAGTGATAAGTGTTTACATTGGAAGAATAAAGTTGGATAGGATTAATCATGACAGCGGCCTGCGAGCAGGTGAGCAAGTGGCACAAGTTTAGGCATACTAAGAAAACTCCAGTGGAGTTTCTGTGCGAATTTTTCCCCTGTGCATCTCAGGCAGCTTTATACGTCGTACAACTCACACACCAAGTATTCGGGTCCAGCCATTCCCTAATCACAGAAGATCCATCATATTTAGCCATAATTTTGACCATGCGTCCGCGGTACTAAGTTTACACGTCGCTGTCTTTGTAAGTTGCTGCTGTACGATGTAATCATAGCGCACATGCGCCTGTTTTGCGCTGGAAGCTTTCTGGCGTTTCTCGGCTCGAATGTGGCTCAAAAGCGGCTCTCGTCTCACGGAGCGTGTAGCATTTACGGGCGCGTCTACGGTAAGTGATCCTTTGAGCTTCGGTAATTGTCTATATAGCATTATGTTTGGCTTCGTCTCTGCAGAACTCTGAAATGACGTATTCGATACATACGCGACTGCTTTTACGTGGTACTGGAAACAGCTGGAACAAGTAACCCTAGAAGAAAGAAGTGAGATTAGCACAGGCGTTCTGGCGTAAGGACTGCTTTCTGTTTCTGGCAATGGCACCGTATACGAAAGCGCCGCATAAAGCGGCCCAGCCTTAATGACAGCACTCGTGAAACCTCAGCGTCCTGGGTGCCTCCTGCGGCAAGGGAACGCCGTCCACACTTCTCCTGGCATGAATATTTAGCGCAAAACACCATTCACCTCTGAGTAGCCAAGGGACACTGGACAAGCGTCTCTGGCCATTAACCTCGCCACCAATAGCACCCAGGCCACCGATAGGCCACGGACGCCGCCTATATGGCTCCTAGGCACGCTCGCCCGACAGACTCCAGGACGTCATGCGACACATGCCGCTGCTCTCAACACAACTGCACTACGTCACCTCAGTAAGCTGCGGGTTCTTGTCTGCAGCCTTACTATGGCGAGGTGTTGGAGAACTAGAGTAGTAGCGCGGGTTCCAGGATGGCGCCATAATTTGAATGGAAGCAGCCAACGCTCGGCGTTCAGCGCTCACCATGCTTAGGCGGACCACGAAAAGAATGGCCGGCTGTAGCAAACAGATTTCGTGATGTCGCCAAAGTATAGTATGAGGAATCAAGCAATGGTCCTGGCCTGAATGGTGTGAAACTTTGGTAGGTGCCTTCGGCCGGCTCTCCTATGCCTGCGCTAACTCTGACCAGCACTGCTTCGAGGGCGCGCCTCGCGAAGTGGATTTCCGTCGGCAGCAGCCAGTGACGCGGCCTGCAAGCTTTCCATAACTTGGGCACGTGGAGGCGCCGCCCCGTCGGGTGACGCCGTCGGTTTCACTCCAGCCGCTCTAACTCACCCGGCAACCGCTGCTCCTGCTTTTGTCCACCGTGAGGCGGCGCCCGGGCTCACACTTTCCGGAAGCTTCGTTCACTCCATAACGGTGGGTGGCCCAACTGAAGTTCGAGAGCGATGGCCATCTACCCAAGTAGAATTGGCACGCCCGTTACCATCTTTCAGTGTCACTACGCCTGACCAATCGTTACGTAGTATTCCACCCTCAAGAACGGACAGCTCAATCGCGCGCGACGTGTCGTCGAACACGGGTGATGCAGCGCTACTCCTCCAGGAGCAAATATGTCCACGGACACCAGCAAGGAGACATGTCCTGAGCCATTAGAACCACATCCTCGGAGTTCAGTGCTGTCACTTGCTGAAGGCGCAGAAGTTCACTGCCCTCCCACTCCAGCCGACCAATGTCTCGGTAAGGAAGCCAGTGCCACGAACACTGCTGAGGCCGTTATTATCAAAGGCCTGCCCGTGTGGCCCAAGTTCCCCTAAACGACGAGCGAGATACTGAGGCTTCGGTGTAGACACAGCTGTCGTCTGCATCGAGCACGCAGAAGCTCGCAGCGCAGCCTTACCAACTACTGGGCACGTCGTCTCTGATTGATGACCCGACTTCTGTCCAGGAAACGCCCTTTCCTCCACCTCTGGGAATGAAGAGCTCTGCAGCACGCGACGTTTCGTCGAGCTCGGGTGACTCGAGCCGTGGCTGGTCTGAAGCACGCGTCTCTTTGGAACACGGCCTGTGCGATGGGACGTTTGCCCTGGCCGTCCACTTTGTTGGCGAGGGCGACGATGTGACCCTGCTTGCCACTCTAAAAAAGGGGGGAACATGCTGCTGCCAGCATTCAACGTGCGTTCGCTCGCTATAATTCATACCGGTGTCTTTAACCAATAAACGTATGATAGATATGACAAAGGTCCTCGAGTTACATTTCGGAAGCATTTAAAACCGGCGGCGGCATCATTCCGCTCTCGTTGCATGTGTATTCATAAGTTTGTTGTGGCTGTGCCTTCACATTCCCAAACAAGCGTCCAGACGGGAGAGAAAAAAATGTTTTCAGCAATGCTTTGATTCTGCAAGGAAAATGGGACACCTGGCTACATGGCTGCAAAAACAATAGGATACCAAAAGGGACAGTTTCTTTACCTATAAGAAACTCTACAGTATTTGTGCTTACAGTACACCATTAGGAGCGACCGCTCTACCTTGTTGAGGTAAATCTTTTATGTTGACAAGGAAAGCCCATACGAGGTCCTTTGGGATGAGATTCGCCAATTATGACATGTACAGAGGTTACCGGTCGTTTTCAGAGTTGCTTAAATGAAATGCGATAGGCCAGTAGCTCCACTTTTAGGGACCTTAAGCAACACTAAGGTCCCTAAAGCTTGCATTATCTAGGGACCTTAGTGTTGCTTAAGGTCGCTAGATAAAAATTGCCAAGGAATCGCCACTCTTTTATCTTGGTGCCGTCCTCCTCACATTCGTACTTACTCTCTTTTTTCCTTTCTCGCATCTGTGATTGCGCCTTGATGATGCCTAATATTTCGAACAGCTAGCGGGGATATTTGTTACTTCGCAGAAGGTCGCAGACTAGGGCGCGTGCGCCCTTTATCCAGTCTAATTTTTACCCGAACCAAATATTTAGTTGTAGCCCAGACATAAATATTGACAGTCACTTAAGCAACTTGACGTGATTTCAATGCGATAGCATTATAACTGCCCTACGTTATCACTTTAAATTAAAACTCTACATTAATCCCCCTTGCTCTAATTTGTACCAACCTTAATCCACCTCAGTCTACCTCAATTCTCATTAATCCACCTTCATTCCTCTTAATACACCTTAATTTATCTAAAACCACGTTAATGTACCCTATTCCAGCTTAATCCACGCTGGTGATGATTTCTCCTGCCACTTCTTGAGGACAACGCCTGCTTTGCTGCCTCATGGGACGAGTAATGCTTTCGCATTAATATTGTCGGTAGTGGGCGATGCGCCCGCTCTCCGCGAGATGAGAGTGTCGCGCCGTTTCCTATACATACGTCCCGAAGCCACTGAGGGTCATAGTTTGCAGCGTTCCAGCCGCGCCGACCCCAGAAGAAGACGACGAATGATAGGCTCGTTTTCGAACACCCGTCTGTAAATTTAAGTGTTTTTTTAGCAAGTGTAGAGTAAAATTTTGCTTCTTGTGCTTCGCTCTCACCGAACGGTGTCCTGGGGGTCACCGTCCTGCGAGGGAAGCACATCAAGCGTCTCCCGAAGTGCACCGCACCGAAGCAGCAGCCCGGCGAGCCTCCGCTACTCAATGCTTCAGATGTCAAAGACATGGGCATATAGTGAAATATTGTAACAGCCCCATCGTCTACAAGATTTGCGTTGGTGCACATACGCAAAAGGAGGCTACGTCACGTTCCAAGCCTCGACGTGCAATATGTGGAGCTGAGCATGCTGCATCATAAGGAGGGTGTCCCAAAAAGAAATCAGCCACTCTTGCACGGACAGTGGAGCAAATCCAGAAAAAAGTGAGGAAACGACGAGAACCACCACCGAATCCGGATGGGACATATAAATCTACAAACCGAAAGCAACAAGACACGGTACAGCGCAGCGACACGGCTTCAAAAAAGTCATTCTACTTAGTCGTGAGATAAAACCAGCAGAGGCCTTCTCTTGCAAAAAGTCAATCAAAGCCCTCAAGTGATATAGCCGCAAGCCCACAACAACAAGTGTCCCCAAGGTCACAGCAGAAGAACAGGAGCAACCAAGAAAAGGTGTTGGATGGTAGCGCTGCAAATGAGATATCAAGTATGCTGATTCCCATGATGTTCGCGGGAATCAAAGGTCTTCTCCGTACCGGTGCATCGTTTAAAAGAATCCCTGAAGCAGAGGCCGTCCTGGCTTTGGAGAAGTGACTAGCGCAAGAGTGGACACGGGGCACAAAAGGGCGACAAGGACAAGCGCTTGTCCTTGTCGCCATTTTGTGTCGAGTGTCTACTCTTGCACTAGTCACTTCAGCAATGGAATACCAACTAGCGTTGTCTCACACCCTGGCTTTGGAACCACTCGTGTCGTCTCTCATGGCACAGCACCGTGATTCTTCGAAGCAGCAACGATGGCTTCTCCATCAATCGCCTCACAAGCGGGGTCCAGCAACAAACACTCACGCAAATGTACTATATTCCATTGTAACGCTCGCGGTTCGCGCTCGAAGTTAGCAGACTTAAAGTATCTTACGCGAGTGTACCCGATTGCCTTGTATGGTCATTTCTGAGTCTCGCATCGACGAGCAGTTTATGATAAAGGGTTATTATTTTCATCATTCAAGGTGACAAAACGGAATTAGCCGACTGCTCGTTGGATTTCGCAACGACGTTCCTGCCTTTGTGATTGACGTAGCACCACATCACAACAATCAATATATTTGCGCAACCACAGTGATTGCATCTAAAGTGTTTGCCCCTGATCGGCGTCTACTTGGAACCAGGATCACCTTTCGACGTGTCAAAATTGGAAAACTTGTTGACAAGCAATCTCTACATTTGTGGCGATTTTAACGCGCAAAACGACATCTGTAGAAGTTTACATACATGCGCTCTGGGTGCTAAGCTCGCGAAGCTTTTTGCAAGATACAATATAGTACTCTTGAACGATCACAGCATAACACACCTGAAAATCCAAAGGCTGTTAGCTGCATTGACGTCACATTCGTATCAAGTCAAGTTGCCCCTATGTTCGGATGGTGTACAAATTTCGAGACTTGAGGTAGTGATCACTACCCGGTCCTAATCTCTGCGCTTCATTTTCGGACGTCGCCCGGAAAAGTGAAACTGAAGTGGGTAGACTGGGAAACCTTATACAGGCAGCCGTAGACAAAGGCATCACAACCTCGACTACGAATGCAGGATTAATACCGACAGTAACTCATTGCCTCAAACAAAGTACCCGCTCTGCCACTAAGCATTGTAATGTACCTACTCGGTACATTACTAGGTACGAGGAATTTGAAAGGTTATGAGCCATTCGAAGGCGTGCCAAAAGGAAGGCTCTACGTGCTAAGAATATCGAAGACCTCAGACCCGTCGACGGGCACAAAGACATACGGCGTTACCTCATCAAACTGAACCAAAAAGGTGGAGAGACCCTTGTGGGACACTGGACATGCGAAAACCACTGAGCAAAATCTGGCGAGTCGTCAGAGGCATTCGCATGGAGCCACAGCAGCTTTATCCTTTTATAGCCCTCAAATTGCATGAGCGCGCATCCCTGAAAGAGGTGGCAGAGCATTAGTGTAGGCTCCTTTCCAGCGGGGCACAACCTTATCGGTAAATCGCAAGCCATCAGCCTAGTTCACTTCGAGCGACCCTTCCTGACTTAGAGTAACCATTTACAATTGAAGAGCTCACGGCAGCAATCGGTGACACAAACAAGCAATTATCACCTGTGCATGACGGTGTGAGTATGGAGCCCTCGCAAATCTATGCCACACATCTCGCCTACGTCTTCTGGAGTACTACTACGCCTTATGGATAACTGGAGAGTTTCCTACGGAATGGAAGCTTGCGTGGATTATACTATATTAAAGCCAGGGAAGCAGCCGACAAATTACGCCTCTTTCAGACACATATCTATGCTTAGCTGTGTAGGGAAGCTATTCGAAAAAATGATTCACAAACGACTAAATTGGTTCCAGGAAACTACAAAAGTTTACCCGGAGGAAATGAATGGCTTCCGGCAAAATAGGTCCGCAATTGATAATGCCATTACATTGGTCTCATCAATCGAAGAGGAATTGGTCTGTGGAAACATACTTACTGCATTATTTTTGGACATTAAGGCAGCATATGATTTGGTCTCTCAGAAAGCAAAAAACGCTTTGGAAACCCTTCGACTTGGAGGACGGTTTTGCGCATGTATTGCAGACTATCTTCAAGGACGCCAACTTTTCATGTGTACCTCGGATGGTCCCACGGCGCTTTATGACATCGAGAAGGGAGTGCCAGAAGGAACTGTGTTAAGCCCGGTATTATTTAATTTAGTCCTCATCCATCTGAGAGGAAACCCGCCCCGTAGCGTCAGAATCAGACTACATGCGGATGACATCTGCATTTGGAGTCTGGCGAGTTCCCGCAGTACCACCCAACAACGTCTCCAGAGAGCGCTGGCAAATATAATGGCCTACCTAAATCCAAGGGGTCTGAAATTGTCCCTCGACAAAAGCGTTGTTATGGCTTTCACGCGGAGGCGTACGGAATAATACCCACTAGTGTTGGGTGGTCGTACCCTTCCACACATCAAGACGCAAAGGTTTCTTAGAGTGACGATCGATAGGAACCTCACATAGTCGCCTCAAGTGAAAAAACTGAGTCAGCAGATTTCCTCGGCGTCGCACGTATTCCGATTTTTAGCCAGATTACCTTGCGGGAGCAGCTGTCGATCAATGGTGCTCTTCCATAAGGCCTACGTCGACGTAACACTAGGGTATTACCTCTAGATCCTGCACAAAGTGTCTCCCACAAACTAGAGAAACCTTGAGGCAACATTGAACAACTGCCTTCGCGTATGCCTTGGTCTTCCGAAGGCATCGTCCCGCTCAGGAACCGTAGAAGCTGGATGCCTGCCTCTTGAAGTGCTATCTTCGCAGGAGACACTTTGGATTCACCTCCGACACGTCATTCATACGAAGACCCACTTTTAAGGGATATCTCTAGAACCCGTGCTACATCTAGCTTTGGACAGGCCGCCGGAAGCATATGTATTTTGCTTCCTGCTCAGGCGTCAAAAATTGTTCCACGAAACATTTCACCATGGACCATGTCCCCACTGGAAATCGTACCATATATCCCTGGAATCATCACAAAAAAGAAAATGCCTCAAGCAGCGACTTATCAGATAGTTTTGGAATATATGCACAAAGAATACACAGCCGCAACGCACATTTTCACAGATGGCTCTGCAACTCCACATCGCTCATGGTGCGGACTTTTTGTTCCCTCTACAGGGCAACTATTCCCGTTTCCCCTTGAGCGAGCGACATCATCTACATCAGCAGAGCTATATGGCATTAAGGAGGCCCTTGTTTATGTACTTTAACAGGAGCCGCCATGAATGTGGGTGATTTTCACGGATTCGAAAGCAGTCCTACCAAGTATGTGGATCAGGCACAAGCGTTGTAATAACCAACCGGCAGCATTTGACATTGCTTATCTTCACGACATGGCTAAGATTGCTGGGCATTGTATCAAGTTGCAGTGGATACCTGGCCCATACCGGTATTTCGTCAAATGAAAAAGCAGGTGAAGCTGCCCGAAAGGGACTCCAATACCACAATTTCAAAACAACATATTTTGCAAACGGCGACGCATTAAACATGGCAAAAAATATGCCTATCAATGAAAAGACAGCATCTGGAATCTGCCGCTTCAGCAAGAAAACTTCCTGCGTTGTCATCCTCATTATCGCCACTACTACTACTACTACTACTACTATCATCATCAGCATCATCATCATCGTCATCAGCCTGGTTTCGCCCACTGGAGGGCAAAGGCCTCTTCCAGGCTTCTCCAACTACCGCATTCATGTGCTAATTGTGGCCATGTTGTCGCTGCAAACTTCCTAATCTCATCCGCCCACTTAACTTTCTGCCACCCCCTGCTACCCTTTCCTTCTCTTGGAATCCAGTCCGTAACCCATAATGACCATCGGTTATATACCCTCCTCATTACATGTCCTTCCCATGCCCATTTCTTTTTCTCGATTTCTACTAAGATGTCATTAATTCGCATTTGTTCTCTCACCCAATCTGCTCTTTTTTTATCCCTTAACGTTGCACCCACCACTCTTCCTTTCACAGCTCGTTGCGTCGTCCTCATTTGAAGTATAACGCTTTGCGTAAGTGTCGAGCTCTCTGCCCCGTAGGCGAGTACTGGTAAGACACAGCTGTTATACACTTTTCTCTTGAGGGATAATGGCAACCTGCTGTTCATGATCTGAGAATTCCTGCCAAATGCACCCCAGCCCATTCTTATTCTTCTGATTATTTCAGTCTCATAATCCGGATCCGCGGTCACTATCTGCCCTAAGTACATGTATTCCCTTACCACTTCCAGTGGCTCGCTACCTATTGTAAACTGCTGTTCTCTTCCGACACTGTTAAACATTACTTTAGTTTTGTGGAGAATAATTTTTAGACCCACCTTTCTGCTTTGCCTCTCCAGGTCAGTGAGCGTGCATTGCAATTGGTCCCCTGAGTTACTAAGATTGGCAATATTATCAGCGAATCGCAAGTTACTAGGGTACTCTCCACTAACTCTTTTCCCCACTTCTTCCCAATCCAGGTCTTTGAATACCTTCTGTAAACACGCTGTGAATAGCATTAGAGAGATCGTATCTCCCTGCCTGACGCCTTTCTTTATTGGGATTTTGTTGCGGTCCTTATGGAGGACTACGGTGGCTGTGGAGCCGCTATAGATATCTTTCCCTATTTTTGCATACGGCTCGTCTACACCCTGATTCTGTAATGCCTCCGTGACTGCTGAGGTTTCGACTGAAGCAAACGCTTTCTCGTAATCAATGAAAGCTATATATAAGGGTTGGTTATATTCCGCACATTTCTCTATTACGTGATTGATAGTGTGAATATGGTCTATTGTTAAGTAGCCTTTTCGGAATCCTGCCTGGTCCTTTGGTTGACGGAAGTCTAAGGTGTTCCTGATTCTATTTGCAATTACCTTAGTAAATACTTCGTAGGAAACGGACAGTAAGCTGATCGGTCTGTAATTTTGCAAGTCATTGGCGTCTCCCTTCTTATGGATCAAGTTTATGTTAGCGTTCTTCCAAGATTCCGGTACGTTCGAGGTCATCAGGCATTGCGCACACAGGGTGGCGAGTTTTTCTAGAACAGTCTGCCCAACATCCATCAACAAATCTGGTGTTCGTCCTGGACAAGGACGAATTTTTCTTCAACTACGAGGCTTTTCTTTCGAGGAATCCGTATGGGTTTCCTTTTTAGCAATCGCTACGAACGGGTGGATGTCTGATTTTCCCTTTATTCATTACTTCTCTCGACCTTGCGGGTTTCCGCAGAACTACTACGTCAAATCTGCTGTTACCTGATCCTCCCCAGCTGCCTTCCCCCTTTGGATAGCTCCCAAGGCTTTCTTTACTTCTGGCGTTACTTGTTAGATGTGGGTGCCACTGGTACTGTATAAATCTCTATAGAACTCCTCAGTCACTCGAACTATCTCATCGATATCAGTAATGATGTTGCGGGCTTTGTCTCTTAACGCATACATCTGATTATTGCCTATTCCTAGTTTCTTGTTCCTTGCTTTTAGGCTTCCTCCGTTTCTGAGTGCATGTTCAATTCTATCCATATTACACTTCTTTATGTCAGCTGTTTGGATGTCAGATGTATGGACATTGTGCCATCGTCTTCGACTGAACGTGGTATACACGAACAATTATCTGTACCGCATAGGGCTTACCACTAACCCTTACTGTGATAACTGTGGCAACTTACAGACGATGAATCACATATTACTAGAATTCCCCGCGTACCACGACGCGAGAGAATTTTTTTAGCAAGAGGTGGACATGATTTGCCACCATCCGTTAACATTGCCCGGCATCGTAGGTCCAGTGCCCGCCCTTCAAAACAGTGGCGGGTTTTACATTTATTGTTCAAATATCTCTCAGAAATTGGTCTAATAGGAAAGGTTTAAAGATTAAACATTTCGTGTACACGAGCCTAAATTTACCCGCCATGTCACCTGTAAATATTAGTATCAGGTCCACGTGCGCATTTCTTATTTACTAACGCGATAGCGCTAAGGAGCTCGTGTCGCAGAAAAGGCGTTGTCTTCGGCGTCGGCGGCGTTGGCCATGAGAGAAAAATGGCGGAAGCAATTCATAAATAAAAACAACTTGTAAGATAGGCTGGGTTGGAATCGAACCAAGGTCTCCGGAGTGGGAGACGGAGACGCTACTACTTAGGCATGTGTTCGACGCTTCAAAGCAGGACAAAAGCGCCTCTAGTGAATGCGGTGTTGCCTTAGAAACGTGCCGTACAAAGTTATACTGTTGCGTATATCGGTAATTATGAGCATGTACATTACATAAGTCGCAGTTAAACGCGCAGCTAAATACGTTTCCGCTACATTTCTTCTGCGCTGGGCGCGCACGCAGAGCCATCTTGCAGCAAACACAGAAGACCCCCTCCTCGCAATGTACGGCACTTCCCCGACAGCTGGCGCGCCACTCGCATGCTTTTAGAGGACGATCCCATCGAAGCGTCAGCGCCATTCTCGCGTCCGCCTTCACGGCGCGTCGCGGCCCGGCTATCCGCGCCGATCGCGACGTTTGGCTCACGTAGAATCATTCTCCCTCCGAGACACCGGGTTCTTCGGTTTGTTCCGCTTGCTCAGGTGTACGTTTCGTCTTTGTGGAGCTCAAGAGCATGTCGAGTTAATGAATGGGCTGTGCGAAAGGGGTGCGATAACGCTATGTCGTTCCACTCTTGAAGGCGAAGCTTAAGCGTCCTCCAATTTTTTTATTCTATTATTCTCCCTTTCTCCTTTCGAATCTTTTAACCCTCTTCCCATCCCTATACAGAGCAACATGCCAGCGGTTTTAAACGCGCCGGGCAAAATTTTCTGTTTTTCTAATACATTCTCTCTCTCCAGCTGCGCCTCCTCGCCGTCTTGTCTACACATGCTCCGCCGGCGCGCTGACGCAGCAAAAGCTTTGGGGCGCTCACCATAAGCTACGTACTTGAATGCTACAGTGGGGCCCTGCTTCATCTAAAGAATAAATTCTCAACAGTTGCTTGCAGGTTGCTTCAGTATAAGCAAAAGCGAACGCCCCTCTGAACATCCTTCCTCGTGTCGCATCATCTGCACGGAGTCTAGTTGGCGTTCGCTCGTAACTCTCATCACGGACAGTAAAAGAGCAGATCGGCGTAGTAAATTATTGATGCAGTGAACAGCTAGGGTTTTGAGCATTCCGCATCGTTAGCGCATCATCAGCGCTAATGGCATGCCCCGCTCCCCTTCCCCTCTAGTAAGTAAAAATCAAACCAATTCTGTAGCTATGCATCGCCTCTAAAGGCCTAACAACGTCAAAACGAAGAGCTGATCTTAATAATAACAGTTAAACTTTCCTAATGTTAAGCTCTCAGCATGAGATGAGAATACGCGGTGGCTTGTTTCACGATTGATTGCTGTGGCGACGGAAAACAAGCAACCTGCGGTAATATGCATTGAACCGTGCGCATGCGCGGGCCGACGGCTACCTTCGTAAAATAAAACTTGCTCAGCGCGGGCAAATAGGCAACCCTGACAGGTTTTAAACCTTTTAGGGGGCGTGTCAGTACAGTGATGGGGAGGAGGTTGGAGGACGAAACGAACCGGTAAGGAGGAATAGCGCTACCTTGAAAACTTATTTTATCTGGGCAACTTATTTTATCTGGGCATTGCGAAGGCAATGCTGCATCAGCAATGCCTTCGCAGCATTGTATTGTGCATACTTCGCATATTACGCATACGTGTAGTTTGCTGTTGAGGCAGCTGTATGCACCTGCAGTTCCTTCAGGTTTCCCATATCTTTCTCGTTCCACTCCTACAGAGCGATGTCCTTGGTCCAGAAATTTGCACGTTTTAGAATAAACAATTTACGTCTGTATACGTACCATGAAGACGTGTTCTAAGACGATGTTGTGGGATTCGAAGTCTAGATAAGTCCTTGTTTTGGTGTTTTTAAAGGACTGGTTACTGATTACTTTAGATTCGTTTTTTGAAACAATATTATATACAGTTTCACCGACAAATATTTGTAGCACGTAGGATTTGCCAGTATTGCATACGCTGGGAAGTTGACTACTGTTTTGGCTCCGCTGACGTTTCCGATGGCGAAGCTGAGCCTGCGCAGAGCAACAAAAAAAAAAAAGAAAAGAAAAATGACGGAACCGGACTGTAATACATCTCTGAATACAAAGGCACGATGCCCCAAGCCGATTGGTTCAGCTTCTTCTTCTTTGACGCCACACTAAATCTCGAAAGTTTCCTGCTGTGACCACAAAACGTCAAAAAACAACACACAAGAGAGAACAACGGAAGAGAGCACCACTCACAACTACTTTATTTTTACAGAAGACACCTGCATATATACCTTAGTCAGCGCCTGCACAACAAGCACATTCAAGCATCAAGTGCGGTAAGACAAGGAACATTCAACAAACGTTTTTTTTCCGACTTGTACAATGATAAAGACGTTTGACTAACACACAAGCTACCGTTCTTACTGATAAAAAATGCTTGTATATTTACCTAATTTTCGTATTTTCGCTCATGGCCAGAATCCGTGCGTCCGAAAAGTATGCCTCACAAGAGCGCCAGGCTTAGTTTCTAATATGTTTAGGTATATTAGGGCCCTCTTATTTGGGTCAACGTTTCGTTCATGTTCCCTGATCCGCTCAGTTACACAGCGCCCAGTATGACCTATATAGGAACAGCCACAGGAGAGGGGAATTTCATATACTACCCCTACGGCACATTTCATGAGCTGTCACCAACGCTTGGTTGCGCAGCCTCTTTCTTATTCTTTTTCCTTTCCTTTTCCCATTCGAGAGAAAAGGCCTCCGAGCGGAAAACGATGCCTACTCGCTACCTTCTTGAAACGGTGGGCAAAGTTGTGCGCTTGCGACATGGCCACGGGTATGACCTCTTCCTGAGGGACCTCTGCCGCAGCTCTCACCGCCCTTCTCTTCATTTTTTTTTTGCAAGACGCTTTCCGGAGTCCCCGTTACGAACGAAGCAGGGAACCCAGCTGAAGCCAGCCTGGCCAATTGGTTTTCGACAGTCAACTGCATCTTGTGAATACAAGATTTCCTGAGGGCGGATTCAAGGTATAGTGGAGCAATTGCTCTTTTTACCAGTTTTGAACTAGATAATTCGAATGGCAGAAGCCATTTTCTGCACACGGAGCATAACCCCAACAAAGCTGATCTTAACAGAACTCAATTTTCAGAACAAAAAAACTGTAATAATTTACCCTCAGGCAGTTCACTCGTAATATCCAAGCCTTTTCCGGGTTTTCTAAATGGTGATCACGCCGCGCCCACGCCTTCTGTGAAGTTCAAGTTTGCGTCCTTGGTTAAAATTATAAGGAAATCGTCCACATATCTAAAGACTTTTAAAAGCTTGTTAGTTGGTAGAACCTGATGCAGAATTTGGTCCATTTGTGAACGAAACAAATTACATAGCACCCGCGCTAGGCAGGATCGAATGTATGTGCCAGATTTCTGCAGAAGGAACTCCTGGTCAAAAATTGTACAAGTGGACTCTAAGTAAAATATTAGAAGCGCTGAAAAGTATTCAATAAAGATACCGGTAGAGTTCCGAAAACCATCTTGGGGACATGTAAAATGAATTAGCAGAATTTTCGGATCCGAGCTCTAGCGCCAAAGTCGTCTGCTTAACGATCTTCTTCGCACAGTTTGCCTGGCAGAATATCCTGCCTGGCCTGTGTCTTTTTTGCATATGAATCCTTACCAACTAGCTCAGCGTTCCTCGTTCTGTGCCCAATCCCTACATACTACACGACCGGTGGGACAAGAGCGGCTGCGGTTAGGAAGCCACAATTAGTGAATCCTTCTTTTGGAGTCCGAAGGTGCGCATAGTAATCCAATGCGATATACCGGATTTCCCCGTTGTTTCCGCTATGACTAGAATAGCCGCTAAAGTATTTCAACAGTTAGGAGATGCTATCGAAGACGGCCACACCAGCTGCCGAGCTTGTGTGTGCAGTGAACACGAAGCAGTGGAAATTGACCATTGCACATTGTAAATAACGGTGTCTTAAGCAACACGTCGCCTTGCTATGTTGCTTCAATGCTAATCGCATTAACTTTGGCCGTCATCCTGACATGGGCTTTGCTTGAACGTTTAGTGCCTACGTAAAGTGGAGATCTCAGCAGTAGGGCGACAAGGGCATTGCGAATTGCGACACAGTCAGGTGGTAGACGATGTATTTGTACAATAATTACTCAAACGATCTAATCGTCCGGGACGGCGCAGAAACCGTTGTTGCACGCGCGCGATCTGTGATGCTGTACGCATGTCACAAATTCCTGTACGACCACCGCCACACGAGTCCTTATCCCCGTGGGTCTCTGGTAATACTACCTATGAGAGAAACTCCTGCTCCGCTTCTGGACTGCCAACTGCGTTTTGCTCCCAGCCACACCACTGATTTATAGGATTGGCCTAGTCGTACTCAAGCTGGCTTTTTTACACTTTCCGACGGACATTGTACAAGTCACCTGAACTAAGCCGTGTGTGCCGGCTTATGCTGCCGGATCCTAACGAGCACTGGGTTGGCGTCCCCGACTTCGGGAACTTGTCACCGGGCTGCAAACGATACAGGCGTTTTGGCCTTATTTAAGTAATTAAACAATCTTGTTCTCTGTTTTTCACGTGTATCCGTCTTTTGCTCAAAAATAATTGTAAGTACACGTTTCTTTATTACGATATGTCATTGACACCATTTCATTTAGGCCTATACTGCGATATCCGCACGTTTATCGAAGAATGCGTCATCTATCACCGTAAATACAGGGCGATGATTTTTAGGTTCTATGGAATTTTTGAAAATCGCCTTTGGCACATGGGATAATTTTTGTGATTGAGATGGATTAGGCAACTACGATGCCGATTATGGGAACACTAGAGGAGAGATAATTGTAGAATTCGTGGAAAGGAATAAGTTGAGAGTCATGATCGCCTTCTTCAGGGAGTATTGGAACAAAAAGTGGACCTGGAAAAACCCTGTGGTGAAACGAGAAATGTAATCAATTTTATACTTTCTGCTAATCGCAGCATGGTTCAGGATGTAGAAGTGTTAGGTAGGGTAAAGTGCAGTGATCATAGGTTAGTGAGGGCTAGAATTCATCCCACTTTGAAGAGAGAAAGAGTAAAATTGGTCACGACGAAATAGGCTAACCTAGGCGCAGTAGGGTAAAAGCAGACCAATTCGCTCTGTTACTTGCAAACAACTATGCAGACTTAGAACAGAGAAATAAGGATGACATCGAGGTAATGAATGAAACCGTAACAAGCCTGGCTTCACAAGCAGCAGTTGAAGTGCGAGGTAAAGCACCAAGTCAACCAGTACAGGTAAGTTCTCCAAAATAACGAAGGGCATAATAAAGAAACAACAAAGAATGTAATTGTCCAACTCAAGACATCAGATAGAATTCGGGGAACTGGCAAAACTGATCAACAAGGACAAAATAAGGGATATTCGAAATTATCACGGCAAAAAGACTAAGGAAGCAGTGCAAAATGGACGCAGCGTGAAATCAGCGAGAAGAAAACTTGGCATAGGACAAGCCAAGATGTATGCACTGAAAGATAAACAGGGTAATACCATTAGCAAATTTCACGATATAGTAAAAGTAAAAGCAGCGGAAGAATTCTATATTGACCTGTATTCTACCTAGAGCAGCCCCGATACCTCCATTCGAAGTATTAATGAACAGGTTACAGAGGCTCCTTCTATAATCAACGATGAAGTTAGAAGGGCCTTACAACACATGAAACGGGGAAAACCGGCAGGAGAAGATGCACTGACAGTCGAATGAATGAAAGATGGAGGAGACATAATGCTTGAAGAACTAGCGGTCCTTTATACTAACTGTCTATCGACTTCAACGGTCCCAGAGAACTGGAAAGATGTCATCATCACATAATAGTCATCATCATCCCATAATTATCATCAGCAGCAGACTGTTTTATGTCCACTGCAAGACGAAGGCCTCTCACTGCGATCTGCAATTACCCCGGTCCTGCGCCAACCAATTCCGACTAGCGCCCGCGAATTTCCTAATTTCATCGCTCGTGGGATGAACGTGGGAGCGGCCCGCAGCGCACTAATCGCGCGCACCGACGGACCTCAAGAAAGTTATTCATCCATCCATCCATGACGCCACCTAATATTCTGGCGTCCTCGACTGCGCTTCTCTTCTCTTGGTACCAATTCTTTAACCCCAATGGTCTACCGGTTATTTAACCTACGCATTACATGGCCTGCCCAGCTCCATTTTTGCTCTTATTATTAATTAGAATAGCGCCTATCCCCGTTTGCTCTCTGATCCACACTGCTCTCTTCCTGTCTCTTAACGTTACGCCTAACATTCTTATGTTCCATCGTTCTTTGCGCGGTCCTTAACTTGTTCTCGAGCTTCTTTGTCAGTCTCCAAGTCTCTGCCCCATATGTCAGCACTGGTAAAATGCACTGATTGTACACCTTCCTTTTCAATGATAATGGTAAGCTTCCAGTCAGGAGCTGGCACTGCCTGCCGTATGAGGTCCAACCCATCTTTATTCTTCTATGAATTTCCTTCTCATGATAAGGGTTCCTTGTGATTAATTGAACTAGGTAAGCATACTCCTTCACAGACTCTAGAGGCTGACTGGCGATCCTGACCTCTTGTTCCTTTGCCCGGCTATTCATCATTATTTTTGTCTTCCGCATATTAATGTTCAAACCCACTCTTGCACTCTTTCTGTTAAGGTCTTCAATCATTTATTGTAACTCGTCTGCATTGTTGCTGAATAGAACTATGTCATCGGCAAAACGAAGGTTGCTGAGATATTCGCCGTCGATCCTTACCCCTAAGCCATCCCAGTTTAATAGCTTGAATATTTCTTCCAAGCATGCAGTCAATAGCATTGGAAAGATTGCGTCTCCCTATCTGACCCCTTTCTTTACAGGTAACTTCCCGCTTGTGTAGAATTAAAGCAGCTGTTTAACCTCTGTAGATATTTTCCAAGGTATTCACGTAAGCATTCGGTACTCCTTGATTTCGTAATGCCTCTATGACTGCTGGTATCTCTACTAAATGGACTGCTTTATCGTAATCAATGAAAGACATATAGAGAGGCTTATAGATAGGCTCTGCGAATTAATCTAACCCCTGATTAATGACATGGATGTGATCCATTGTAGTGTATCCCTTCCTGAAGCCAGCCTGTTCCCTCGTTTGACGAAAGTCAGCTGTTGCCGTTATTCTATCCTAGATTATTTCGGTAAATATTTTATATAATACTGGGAGTAAACTAATGGGCCTATAATTTTTAAAATATTTGACGTCTCCCTTTTCCTGGATTAGTATAATGTTTGCATTCTTCCAGTTTTCTAGGTCCCTTGCAATCGATAGACACTTCGTATAAAGAGCCGCCAGTTTTCCAAGTATTATGCCTCCTCCATCTTTGATGAAATCGACTGTTATTCCATCTTCTGCTGCCGCTCTTCCTCATTTCATGTCTTGCAACCCCCTTATGACCTCATCGCTAGCTATAGGAGGAGTTTCTGTATCCTGTGCATTGCTGTTTCTAATGGAGGTATCCTGATTCGTCTGGGTATTGTACAGGTCAGCATAGAATTCTTCCGCTTCTTTTACTGTATCTTCGAAATTGATGCTGATATTACACTGCATATCTTTCAGTGCACATCTTCATTTGTCCTATGCCAAGTTTCTTTCTCACTGATTTCCGACTGCGTCCATTTTTTACTGCTTCTTCAGTCTTTCTCATGTTATATTTTCGAATGTCACTTATTTGCGCCTTGTTGATCAATTTTGACAGTTCCGCGAATTCTATGTTATCTCTTGAGTTGGACACCTTCATTTTTTGTCCTTTCTTTATTAGATCCTTTGTTACTTGGGAGAGCTTGCGTACTGGTTGCCTTGGTGTCATGCCTCCCACTTCAATTGCTGCTTAAGCCAGCTTAGTTACGGCTTCATTCATTAGCTCTATGTGATCCTGATCTCTCTGTTCTAAGGCTGCATATTTGTTTGCGAGTACCAGTCTGAATTTGTCTGCTTTTACCCTTACTGCCTCTATGTAGACCTGTTTCTTCTTGAACAATTTTGCTCTTTCTCTCTTCGAATTGAGGTAAATCCTAGCCCTCAGTAACCTATGATCACTGCACTTTACTCTAACTATCACTTCTACATCCTTCACTATGCTGGGATCAGCACAAAGTGTGAAGTCAATTTCATTTCTTGTTTCACCATTAGGGCTTTTGCAGGGCCACTTTCTGTTGCAACGCTTCCTGAAGAAGGTGTTCATTATTCGAAGCTTATTCCTTTCTGCGAATTCAACCAGCATCTCTCCACTAGCGTTCCTAGAATCGACGCGGTAGTTGCCTTGTTCACCAGCCTGCATTTTCCTCACTTTTGCACTGAAGTCACCCATTACTACAGTATACTTAGTTTGTACTTTCCTCATCGTTAATTCGACATCTTCATAAAAGTGATCTACTTCCTTATCATCGTGATTGGATGTTGGATCGTAGGCTAAATTGAATGTATACCTCTTATTAAGTTTGACTACGACTACGGCTACCCTCTTCTTAATGCTGCAGAATTCGTCCGCTTTGCCATTAAGGATTAGGAATCCTACCCCGTATTGATTATTATTTCGGGGACCTCTATCGCATAGGACATGTCCGTTATTCAGCAATGTATGAGCTTCACCATTTCTTCTAATGTCACTAAGGCCGATGATATCCCAAGCAATGTCTGATAGTTCCTCGAAGAGTCCTGCTAAGCTAAGCTCACAAAGGAGATGTTATACAATTGAAAAATTATGGACCCATTAGTTTACTTTCAGTATTGTATAAAATAAAATCAAGATAATTTATAATAGAATAATGCCAACACTGGACTTAGTCAACCGAGAGAACAGGTACGTGGGGTAACACGTGATGTTCAATATGCTAGTATTGTTTTGTTCTGTTTTGGTTTTCTATTTATTGGTGTGTGCGTTTGGAATGTTGTGAGTTAGCGCTCGTCCCTGTCTTTTCTCGGCATTGTGCTCGTGCCTCCGCGCAAGCTATTTCAGTATGCAAGAGAACAGGCTGGCTTCAGGAAGGTATGCTCCCACAGAAGGGTTCACATCCATGTCATCACTCAGGCAATGGAGAAATTTACAGAGTACAATTAGCCTCTCCGTATGGCTTTCGTAGATTAGGAAAATGTGTTTGATTCATTAGCGATAACAGCAGTCATACAGAGGTATTGACGTTACGAAGGAGTACAGGAGGCTTACGCAAATATCTTGGAATATATCTACAGAGATTCCACAGCTACATTATTACTAAACATGTAAAGTAGGAAGATACCTATAAAGAAAGGAGTCAGACAAGGAGACACAATCTCTCCAGTGCTATTCACTGCAGGGTTGGAAGAAGTATTCGACCTATTAAACTGGGGAGGCTTAGGAGTAAGGATCAACGGCGAATGTCTCAGCAACCTTCAGTTTGCAAAGGACATTGTCCTGTTCAGCAACACTCGGGACGAGTTACAACAAATCACTAATGACCTTTACAGACTGTGGAAGAGTAGGGTTGAAATATATATTCGGAAGGCAAATATAATGATCAATAGCCTGGTAAGGGAACAAGAGTTCAGGATCGCCAGTCAGCCTGTACAGTCTGTGAAGGAGTACGTTTGCCTAGGTCAATTAATCACATGGAACCCTGATCATGAGTAGGAAATTCACAGAAGAATAAAAATGGGTTGGACCGCATACGGCAGGCAATGCCAGCTCCTGACTGTGAAGCTTCCCATTATCATTGAAAAGGGAGGTGTGCAGTCAGTGCATATCCACGCAGTTCAAGCGGTCTCGAGCCTTGTAAGCACAAGAACAAAGCCACGACTGGAAGAAGAAACTCGCACTGATCCGTATTTAGGCAGCGTTATAGAACAACCAAACACAGGTGCGGCCATTCAAGGGGAACTTAAGCCGTTCACATCTGAGTTGGCGGCAGTGGATGGCGTACTGCTAAAAGGAAGCAAGATTGTCATACCAAAAGCCATGAGGGCCGAAATTCTGCGGCGGATACACGAGGGTCACTTGGGACAGAACAAATGCAACTCCAGGGCACGTAGGCTAGTTTTTTTGGCCAGGACTCGGCAGTGATATTGAGAACCTGGTACGAGCGTGCCATGTGTCTCAGAAATACGCCTACAGCCAACCGAGCGAGCCCCTGCTGCTACGGCCTACACCGGAACGGCCATGGCACCGTGTCGGAATTGACCTGTTCCAATACGCAGGGCCCTCGTACGTGGTAGTGTATGACGACCACTCGAACTTCCCAGAGGTTGAAAGGTTGGTGGGCACAACAGCGACGGAAACCATTTCTAAGATATCTGCCATATTCTCTCGCTATGGCATTCCTGCGCAAGTCTGCACTGACAACGGGCCCCAGTTCGCTTCAAGTGACTTCGCTGTTTTCGCAAGACGGTACGACTTCGAACATAAAACATTCAGTCCTAATTTCGCGCTCAAACAGCCTAGCCGAAAAGGGGGTACAAATTGTTAAAAGAATTCTCAAGAAAGCTACGGAGTGCCGTGAGGATTTCTGGTTGGGGCCTTTTGGCTTATCAATCGTCTCCCTTAGAAGATGGACGGTCTCCCGGAGAGTTGCTGCAAAGTCGTCGTCTTCGGACAACTGTTCCCGAGTTCAACACTGATGGGGGATGCCCTGTATCAAAACAACGGCAATCATTGCGGGGCAAGCCAATATCGCCTCTTGCAGCAGGAAACGTTGTTCGGATAAAAAATGGGAACTGGTCACGCAAAGCAACGGCGCTTAAAGAAGCAGCGCCACGTTTGTATATGATCCAAACTGAGAACCACCAACAGCTGAGGCGCAATCGACAACATTTGCGGCTAACAGACGAGCCCGGCGAAAACGTGAACGATTACGACAGCAGCCGGGAAGACACCAAGCCGAAACCGAATAAAGTATTACAACCGATCGAAGACTTTGAACCGGTAAACGACGCAGGTGACACTGCAGCAGCCGACCGCTGCTCAAGCCGGCAAATGACCGGGGTTCCTGAATCAGCCGGGCAACAAGACACACCGGGAAACCCATCCGCACTTGCCACAATTCGTCGGTCTACCAGATCCCGGACGGAGCCGAAGCGTCTTTGCTACGACGGAAACTTTCGTCAAGTCTGCTAACTTAATTGTGTGTGTGTGCGTTTGCGTGAAGACAAGCAAGTCTCCCAATTGTATGAAGAAAAGATGTATCAGAATGGGCTATCGCGCATGTGCGCCGATATCGCTTGCCACTTCTTTCCCTGACTCTCCTTTCCCTCGCTGCCTACGCAAGTACATAAGAGTATGAATAAACGTCCAGTTGGTCATTCTTTGCTCAGCAACAAGTCGCCTCGGTCCGTCACTTCAAACACGATACAGGATATATTAATCTTTGAAAAAAAATTAAGTATGGTTGGCACTAGTTGCTTTTGAAAAGATAAGCAAGATGTGGTACAAAATGTCCTTCAGTACAGGATTAGATCAGATACACGACACTAGTGAACGTCTTTGCAGAACAGTTAAAGAAGAAATAAGAAAATGGCAAGAGGTAAAGGTGACATCCAACACAAATAAGCAATGAATCGCAATATGCACAGGAAAAACAAAATACATGTAGAGGATTTTCAATCGCGCACCCTTTTCTACAGAGCGAAGGAATGTCACTTAGCTGGGATGGTTGCGTGAAACCCATATATTATTTGAATAGCCACACAAAAAGCATTCGAGAATATATGCTTGGACGCCATTAATTTGCTGGAATTGACATAAACTCCATCACTATTTCGAACACACGCTCCAAACAAAGGCGCATGCTAGGGCACTCTTTAGTGTACTCGGAGTAACACGACAATTAACAACTGGCTTGCTATAATATGCCCAGAATTGCTGGGGCACTCTAAACCTCCGGCTTTGGGCGAAGTGGGGCAAGAGAAGGGAAGCGCCCGGCTCGTAATCTTTCGGGACTGGTAAAAACAGTCGACGGTCCGTCTAACATTATGGCAAAGTCACTGTTTGTGCGTCGCTATTCCAGTGAGATTGCAAAATTTTTGTGCCTTCCCCGTCACACATTCAAAGCGGTTATTCTAACAGGTCTAATTGATTAAGTCAAATGGTAGGCGGACATCGAGGAAGGATAATCGACTGTGTGATACATGTATTCTATTCATCGATTTGTCATTCATCGATATTAACAACCTTCCCTAGCGGAAGCTCGAGGGCCACATTGATACATCTGCGATAGAGGGCCTCGAGTCGTGTTATTTACAGCTGCGTCAGCCTAGTGTATGGCAGATGGCAACGCTATAGCCTGTCGTGAAGGGGCGTCCAAGAGGTGGATCATTTCTTACTCCTTAAGTCATTTCGCGCCAAGCCGAGCCCACCAAGGAGCTGTTCCACCTGCCGCCGCTTGTACCTTACAGCGATGACTCCTCAAGCATTCTTTCTCAGTGTAGAGGCTCAATAAGTTTATGCTTCCTGTATGCGCGATTTCTACCCACTGCTGGGTTCGACAGTAATTCTTTGGTGCGGGTCCGTCGTGGATGATGGAATGAAGGCAGTTCAGATATGGGAGTGGAAATTCTAAGCCACTTGCGTGTGCAGCAAACTAAAAAGCACCGGCCTCTCATTCAACCATGTTTTGAATGTATCCGGGCGAACCTGTGTTGATCCAGACCAAGATATCGTTGCATATTCAATGTCCGATATCGATCGCTGTGCCCAAACCAACTAACACATCGCCAAATGAATTAAGAGGTAGTGCAGAGCCCTTAAGGATTCCTAGTTTAGGATTACTTGCGACAAGTTGTTTTTTTCATCCACTTCCATTTCCATTAATTTATGGTTTCCTTATTTCATTTATTAAGCACAAGTAATTTCTCCTATGTTGTCCTTGGTGGGAGTGTCTGTCAACTTCTTATCTTACTGTGCTAAGGTCATTCATTGCATTTAGGCCAAGCGGTGCACTGCGTGGGCTGTCCGGTACGCGTTTTTAAATCGGTAATGTACATCCAGTAATTGCTGTAGAATCTGCAGCGTGTTAGACATTTCATGAAATTCTCTTCGTCAAAGCGGAGACGGCTGCAAACCATCATAGAAATAAGGCGCAATTTGTTTTGCGGCAGTCAGACATCAGTAAACGGATCGCAAATTTATGTAATTGCAATCACTCTCCATAGTTCATATCATTTCGATAGCCTCTCGGCAACTTAGATTTCGATAGGCTTGCTTTTGTCAGATGTTTTCTGTGACGTCCCTTGTTAAACTCTTTACCAGATTGCCTGTGGATGAAGTATGTCCAGTTGCGCTCGTAAACGAGAAGACATAGAATTCGCTACACACTTTTTGAGATCATTTACCTTTTCTGATTAAGCAAGAACGATGTGTTTAAGCAATGTCAATGAATTCGCGCCACGAATCAAAGCGTGCCGTCATCCTTATTGCCAAGGCAAAACTCATCTTGAGGGACAAGAGAGGCAATTATCTCTACGAAAATGCCCCCCAGAAAGTCCCCTCATTTATCTCTGGGTCTTTTGTTTTTCTTAGAGCAAACGCGAGAAAGAAGTTCTCGTGGCGAAAGCATTGCGCTGGCCTCAGAGATCTGTTTGCTTATTGGCCGCTCTCGTCGAAGCCCTAGCGTGGAGCGGTGTCTCAGTATACGGGGATTCGCAATGGCACCATACCGCAGCGTAGATAGACTGCTGTCGACGCTGAAGAGATGAAATCGAAACCCGGAGGCTTCATGGTTTCTTCAGGTAAATGAGACTTCGAAGGCAAAAATTACGGCAAAAGTTACGCGTCAGCCATCTCAAGAAGGCAGCCGAAGCTCCCGAGGCCCGCCTATCGGGGAGGCTAAAAGATTAATTCCTTGCCGTCTCGTCCAAATGCTTGATTCGTATTGTGCCCGCCAAGAGCCGCAGGACGCAGAGCAACGTTTCATTTCATTTATTTCATTTATTATACCCTCAAGACCACAAGGTATTGCAGACGGGAGTGGGGTAAAAAAAGTTACAGAACAAAGAAAATTAAGAAGGCAGCAAGCGATGTAGTCATAGACATTTGAAGCCAGAAGGGACGGTGTCGATTATGGTCGTACGAAATTGTGCGTGGTCTTCAATAGCAATCAACGCGCCGGCAAGGTGGTTCCATTGTCATGCGCTTCCTTTAAGTGCTTATCACCGAAAACTATGACGCATCGCCTGTGTAAGGTCGGCACTCTAAGAAAAAAGGGAGTGACCCTAGCTCCATTAAGGGAGGAACGGCGATGCCCACCTATGTTCGTCTTTAAATGGAGAAAATTTCCTCCCTCATGCATGCTAGCAACAGTTTCCCCTTTCCAAAGCCAAGATGGCCGACTGCAGGCAAGTGAAGCGGTGGATACTTCTAGGTCTACGAACTGTCCTAGCTCGCAGCCTTCCGGCTGCGAGCTAGGACAGTTCATGAGGCTTTTCATGAAGTTCATGAAACAGTTCATGAGGACAGTTCAGGACAGTTCATGAGGACAGTTCATGACAGATCATGAGGCATGAGGTTCATGAACATGAGGCCCGCCGTCGCCGTCGCCCTCATGTTCCGCATAAAGTCCAAGGGCGATAACATCGTGACCGCGCGCCGCATGCTGTATGTGCGAGTGAAAGCGTGTGGGGGGTGGGGGGGGAATGGGTGAGCCGACGATGGTGGCTCAGTCTTGTATGCACAAAGGAGAAAAGAGGGGAGCGAGCGCGCCGCCTTCAGTCGCGCGCGATACATCGGGGGGAGTGGACGGAATTGGGGCGGGAACCAGGATTTTGTGAATCTGTGATTGCGCAACATGTTTATTTGCCTAGTTTGACCCATTATATACCGTGACTTTTTCTTAGATACGTAGATTTATTGGAGACTACACTCTAAAAACTAGGAAGGGTATCGCAGGAGTGAAGCTGCCGGTTCACTCTTCAAAGCGTCGTTTTACTCTCGCAAAATGTCGAGGAGAGTGAAATGCATTGTTCACTCTGTCAGCAAGGAGAGAGTGAAATGTGCTTTTCACTCTCCCCTTCAGAGAGAGAGAGTGAAAAGACTCTTGCGACAATAGAAAAGAGAGACTCTTATGCCAATAGAAAACAAATCGTAGCGTAATCTTCTGCTTCAACTGTAGGTGGCTGGCCCCGAACATGGCAATGTATCATTCATGCACGCTGAGCAAAGAACACATCGTTTTGCTTCTAAGAGAACAGGCCGCCGCAGTTCAAAGGAACGCGTAGCGAGCGCTCTACTTTTTCACTCGGAGTGGCTCCACCGCGCGCGCGCGCGCTCAAGATCGCGGAACGACACAGCACCGGAGAAAGGTGAACCGTCCAGCGAGCAAAGGCCAGCCGAGGGAGATCGTGTTTCAGCCATCTCGCGTCGCCACGAAAACACGACAGTCGTTCGTCATGCCTTGGATATAACAACAAATCCTCCACGGTAAGTGAATTCTAACTTAGGTGCACATTCTCCGTATATGTCATGCTATCACCAGGAAGTCGTCGCTGCGCTTAGCCGACGCGATTGACAAAGGACTAGGCGTACGCGCTGTCTCTCGATGTCAATCGAAAAAGCCAGTCGTCGCGATAACTGCATGTGATTTTATCACTTTGCCGTTGTCCGTAAGAGCTTTAAAAATCGCAAACGCTGCCAGAACTATGGTATGTTCAATAATACCCCTGTCAAGCGGGCAAGTTAAGTGCAGTTACGGCGAGTGCACTCAGTTTTTAAGTGCACTTTCCCAAATCTTAACGGCGCAGCGGAGTGTACTCTCAGATGAGTGCACTCAAGTCGGAGTACGTTCACGGAACGCACTTTAGTGGCCGAGTACGTAGCCTCGCCGCCAACGGTTTGAAGGAGTGCCTAGCCTCGCCGCCAACGCTTTCAACGACGCAAAATGTAATGCATAGAAAAAGGACACAGAAGTTTATTTCAGTTATTAAACAGCTTTTAACAATATAATTGGTGTTTAGCGAGAAACGAAACGGCACAATAAAGAAACAAATTTATCATGTACGCAACTAACGGCGCCCGAATGATGCGGCACTGCGGCGCCGCCATGTTCATTCAGTTCGTGTTTATGTTGCTGTGAAAGCGTGCGGACCACGCCGGTCGTCCTTTGAGCCGTGTGCGTGGTATTTTCCTGTGCAGCTACAAAGCGAACTCGCCGTCTTTTATCGCCGCTTTGCGTGACTGGTCTTGGCAGCTCGCCGTCGCCTCTCCTTTGAAATTGTGCGTTAATTGCGTCAAATATGGCAGCTCAAAATGAGGAGAGCTGCCAAAGCAAAGAGCGCACGACATGGACAGACGAGGAGACCCGTGCCCTGAATAATATATGGGAAGATGTGTTGCCAGACCTGCGCGGTGCAAAAAGAAACTTGAAGGTGTATATGGCCATCTCGGAACGGCTCCGTGCTGTGGGAATCGTGAAAAGCACGAAGGAAGTAAAAAAGAAGATCCAGAACATGAGCAACAAATACAGGTAAAAGCTGATTTATATTCTACTTAACAGCGTCATTGTACATCTGTTTTACTTGAGGTAGCTGAATTATTTCATGTATTCGTCGTCTCTTGTTATGTCGGACTCTTTTGTTGGCATTTGTGTTTGTCCCAAAGGTGCACGTGGGCCACTAAAGAAGGCATTGTGAACAGTCCCGGATTAATTTTGACCACCTGGGGTTCCCTAACGTGCAATGGCGTTGTACAGCGCTCGCACGTTTTTGCAGTTCGCCATATAAAAGCAGGAGTAGCTGACGGGATTCGATAGTGGCTCAGCAGCCGAAAGCCAAAGCGGCGAGTCAAAAATTGCTTGTTGTCGCAGCAGTTACGCCACAGAATTAACATTTTCGTTCTGCTTTATTTCCCCTAACTACAAAGAAAGTATTGCGGTTGTGCATTGCTGCAAACATTGCAGCAAACTATGGCGTCATTTTGGAAAATTTTATTTCAGGCTACTGACCAGAACAGGCACAAAAACCGGGTCTGGTGGAATGGAATGGAAGTTCTACTGGGACATCCAGCGGTTCCTTGGATCGCTGCCAGCAAATGATTCTACCTTAATGGAAGAAAGTGGATGTAGTGCCATTGCTGGCACCTCTCCAGAGGAGGTATTCACCGTAACATCGTTGGGTAGTAACTGGTGCAGGTGTCAGCCAGTCGAGTTGGTATAGTACGATGCACTGGCTGTCGCATTCACATTCAGTGCAACATATATTTTGTTGGCTCAAAATTCAGGGTTTGGCAAGTTGGTTCATGCCCTTATGCATGTTTGAAAACATTATAAATATGGATGAACTAGGAACACTGAGTAAAATGACAAATGCTACATTTATTGTCAGCAGAATAGCAGAAGCCATCACTCCATGAGCACAGATTTTGTTCGCAGATGTTTGTTTAGGCTTGCACTTTTTTTTTGCACACAACAATGTTTTTATTTTTTCTTCAGCTGTTCAATGGCATGGTGCACGGTGGAGTGGGCCAGCCCCCAGACACACCTACCGACTCGCTTTCTGAGCGAAGCTCAGACTGTCACGAAGTGGAAGCCTCACCACTGGATTCTGGCACTGAAGAAGCACCTGCGGCCCCTACAGCAACAGCTGCCAAGAAAAAAAGGCTGGCTCCTCCCACAAAACTGCTTTCGGAATTGTTGGAGGAGCAGCGTCAACTGCGCTGCTCACTAGAGCGCCACAGAACAGAGACTGTGGCGATACAGAGGGAGCGGCTTGAGATCCTGAAGAGGAGCGAAGCTCGGGAAGAAAAGCTACTTGACATCATGCAAAAAATGTATAAATAAATAATTGATGCCAAGCATGGTGTGTGCCCTTGCAGTCCTTTCTTTATTGGCGTGACAACTCAAATGTACATTTTAAATATGTTTTAGCCAGATAATGGCAACATGGCTTTTGAAGCTTGTTGGTTGATGGTCTGAAAAGCAAACTAGCCCAGCGGAGAACAAGACAATAGAATGCAGACATGCTGCACGAGCGCTCTCACTGCGTGTTGCCATTCTGTTGCGCTACAGTTCGTTTTCCAGGTAAAGACAGCTCTGCTCTCGTTGACATCCTCGTGTCCTTTTTTATTGTCCGCTGTGTGTGTCTTGGGTTGGGCTTTATTTTTCAAGTCATGTCACACCAAAACTGCCACTTTAGTCGAACAGCAAGATGTAGCAGTTGTCTTTAAAAACATAGTGACACAGTCAAAAATGCCTGCTTCGCTTCAGCTTGCTTCCTATTGCACTCAGTCATGGCGCGTGCTGGGCCTCTTTCCAAAAATAACTTGCTAGGGCGTGCCTTACCTCTTGCCCTCCCCCACTGCACTCTCCTGTGTTGCGTGATGGCTGTGCATACAAGTCCAATGCACGTGCCTCACTTTCCCACTGGGGCTCTACACTGTCTTTCATTGCCTCACAGATATTGTGAAGTACACAAGCAGCTCGAATAGCCAGTTTGGCCTTGTTCAGCCGGCACTCCATCCTCTTCATCACAAAGCGAAAGCGTGCCTTTAGCCTCCCGAAACCATTCTCGACAATCCTCCTAGTCTTTGAAAGATTGTAGTTGAACGCTGCTTCACGGCTTCCAGCCTGAGCATTTGGAAATGGCTTTTGCAGGTTCGGTGACAAGGGAAATGCCTGATCACACAAAATAATCGGTGGAACACTGGTGCCTTCCATCATTGCCATGGGAGGGCTGAAGGTCCCATTCTCGATTAGCGTATGCAGCTTCGATCGGCCATAAACACTGGCATCATGGCACCTTCCGGGACTTCCAACGTTTATATACCGAAAATGGTATTTGTGATCCACTACTGCCAGGAGTATGATGCTGTACCTGTGTGGGAAAGCAAATGTGGATTCATCAGCAATTTCTCTGAAGATACGCATGGAAGTAGTCATCACCACAGTTGTCTAGAGCACTGAAATGACTCCCTGTTGCCTACAGGAATTGCAATTTTTAAGCAGGCAATCAGCATTGAAGGTGCACAGGCATACAAACTGCCATGTGACTTGCACTGTAGTGATTGTACTGTAGCCAAGCTAGAAGTTAAATTTCTCGGAACTGAAGCTCACTGCTTCAGCACTGCAGACAAGTGTGTTGACTGTAATTTGCTGCATAAAGTAAAACAGAATATTATTAGGATGACTCCTGCGAGCAATATTTATACTGAAAGCATTCAACAGGGAACATTTTAAACTGGCACATATAAATGCACATATACAACAGGAGGCACATAGTGTTACAAATTATGCAAATCTTATATCTGTCAGAAACGGTGCAGATGCATGTGCAGTATTGAGTTACCCACACGTCATCTGCCATGGCTCTTAATATTCCATCATAAACACGTTCATACTATTAAGCATGCATGCTGCTAGGTAGTAGGCAACTTTTGCATCTTTACATATACAATGCCCGATATGTATATATCATCCCCTATAGAATCCCGCATGAACCCTTAACTGCGAAGAAAACTGCCATTCATTTCTACGTCATAATGATGTCGCGCTAATTGCAAAATTTAGTCTGCCAGAGGCGAAGGGACCTACCAGCCTTTGTAGTTATAATAGTCCGTGGCATGCTCTTTCGGCGGCGAGACAGGAAAGTGGCAGCCATCCAAGGCGCCGATGGCTTGCGGAAAGCCTGTGAAGGCGTAGAATTCACGCATGTGGGCTCTCATTTTGTTGGGATGTATCATTTGTAACCATTCCCCTTCAAGCAGGTCCACCACGGCGACACAGAATTCTTGATGTGGAACATTCACAGTGGAGCGACCTATTCCAAAGAGGTGGGCAATCGTTCTGTCCTCGGCGCTAGAGCACAAGCGGTATAGCCCCACTGCGACACGTTTTTGCACAGAGATCGGCGTCATCATGTTGGTGGTTTGCCGCTCAAGGACCGGGCGGCACGATTCCACTATGTACCGAAAGGTGGAGGGAGACACACGTAGCGCTTGTCTGAAATGAAATTCGCTTAGGTTGGGTAAAGTGTCCTCAAACCATGTGTCACTTCTCACATAGCGCCTCCGTTCCCGATGGGTGGAAGGATAATACTCTGCCAGGACGGTCAGGATGGCGAAATTGTTCGCCATGAGCTGATCCTCCAAGTACCTGAAAGTTGTTTCTGCGTCTTCAAAGTCATCGTCTAGTTGTTGTTCTTGCCGTTGACGCCGGGCTCTCGCGCACAGATAATAGCCTAGAACTCGCTCATATTCTGTTCTAGCAGGATCAACCGCCGCATCGCCGAACGCCGCCATGTTGTTTTGGATTGGCTAGGCATTCGTCTTGGCCAGCATAGACTTGCAACACACATATAATAAAGACATCTTCGTATTTTGTTGAGACAAATAGATGAAGTTTGTTTTTATTTATAATTCTACTTAAAACAATCGCTTTTTAGCAGCTTTCTCTTGTTAATTTACATCTTTAAAAAACGCGCTCTTAGTCTGTCGCCATTTTTTTTTTACTGGGAGTACACTCTATTTTCCCGTTAAGAAGCGCGTTGCCTAAAGTGTGACTCAAGGTCCAGAAGTGCACTCGCCATAAGTACACTTAACTTGCCCGCTTGACAGGGGTATAAGACGCCAGGCGAGAGGACGCTTAAAATGGTTAGTTCACCAGCCCGTGGTTCCGAGCCTATGCGGAGCGTGATTAGCGTGCGTTTTGTGTGTTTGAATTTATTCAGTTTGGCAGTCTACTGTGTACGGAACGCTGTTGAACTAAGGAATCACATAACAGAAGGCGTCATTTTGCTGGCAGCATGCTTTTTTTTTTTATAAATAAACCGCGCTCTTGACGGTGCCTCGCGCAGGGGGAATCTGCGACCACTGAAGTTACGTGCAGCACCAGTGCTAGTTAGAAACTTTGCCGCAGGCATTCAGCTGCATGCTGCAAGAGGTCAGTTGGGCGCGTTATCTTGAACTTACTGAAAACGCATGAGGAATCCATGTTTTATGCTGAAAAAAGTATAAACCCCGTATAAGCGATCTTGCGCGCGGCAGCTACAAGCGACGCGACGGAGATGGCTGTCGCGTTCGCTCGTCGCCTACAAGTCGTACTCCGTGCGAGCGACGATTTTGAGCGACGCCTCCCCGGTGTTGCCGGCATGAGGGCTGCAGTCACGCGTGACGCGTGCTTTAGTAATTTACGTTGATGGATTTTACTATAAAAAGTAGCATAAAATATTTCCGGAGGTCTTGCAGTACGTCCTTATCCTTGCACGTATAAAAATTGAATCATTTGCTCGTTCCGCGCGACAATCGGTAGTATTTGAGCGATGTATGTACATCCAGTTCCGGCTTCGCGCTATTGGCTAGTCGCTCATAGCACTTCTGGGCGACGAGCGACGATTTCTAGATTTCCAGAGCCGAGCCACCTGTTCAAGCGACGGCCCGTTTTGTCGCTCGAAGCCGTCGCTCGTCGCCGTCGCGCACTAAATCGCTCTCACAGTGTTTATCCCTAAGATTGAACTGTTTTTGCTCATGTTGAAATGGTGTGATTATAGGTCTGGTTTTGTCTCCTGTTGCGGTTTTCGTGCACGGTGCGAAACTGAAAGGATGCTTATGTCTACGAACTCGGTGAATTGTCGAGCAGCTAGTTACGCATCGGCATCGAATATAACGGCTGCTGTGTGGAATTACAATTGCAGGGGCGCTTTGCATACGCTTATTGTTTTGGACATGCCTGTGCATTTGCTAATATGAGTTGGTGTGTCAGAGTTATGTCATATGAACAGCTAAATCAGCCTTCCTCTGGGGGTTACAAGCGTAATGTGTGCATTTTGCTATAGCATGGCAGATCAAGATGTGTTTATCACTTGAATATTTTTAGTAGAGAAATAAAATATCAAAATAAAATGTTGCTTTAATTCCGTGTTACCAGTCTGTCGTACACAGAACAATAGGTTGGTGTAATAAACTTATAACTGCGGTTTAACTGCAACTTTTACATGCCTACAAGAATCTAAAATGCTAGATTTCAAACTGCAGCAGTAGTCGGGTCTGTCAAAAATGAACTCCACTGCGCACCTCATGCATGAAAATAAGTTCATGCCTTTTAGTAAGCTTAGATGCAGGCCGCAGTGAACTTGTTAGTATTGAAATGTGGGTAAGCTTGCCATAACAAGCCTTGTTGCCCTTTTTTATAGGCACATCCATATATCCATTGAGCTGAAGGGCAATATTTTCATCCCTACTGAGCATCATGTTTGCAGCTATAATCCTCAAATTATGGCTTCAGCAGTGGCACAACCAGGGATGGTGCGGGGGGGGGGGCACACTGGGCACGTGCTTAGGATGTGTCACAAGTGGTGTTTGCGATACACCAGACTCATGACAGACCTATGACGTCTGAAAATGACCAATATTCTATTCATTAGCAGGAGTATTCTAACATTCATGAAAAACAAGGATGAACTGTGGTTTATTTGTTATTTTTTTTTTGCTTAAATCTAAAAATTGAAGTTAGTTTAGCAGTTGACTGTTGCAGTCATTTGGATATTTTGCATGCATTTCACTAGGAAGACTAAGAGCTAAGACTTTTTTATTGCCATCGCGTTGACTGTCTTCATGTTGTTTTGCACCATGCCCTTGTGTTGACTTTTGCATACGATATTTTTCAGGCACGCGCTTTATATAACGCAAGAAGGCAGCTGCAAGGACACGAGGATGTGAAAGAGCCAGTGCAGCGCGACTTCACGTAGTGCAGAGGAGCCAATGCCAAAAAATCAAAATACATTGGCATGTTATTTGGACAAGAAAACTAGTATGTGGGTATATTGGGTGTACCATGTGACCAAATGTCAACAAAATCAAGATACAGTATGTTACACGAAGATGAAAATTCTCACGTGCTCCAGGCAGTCATCTTAACATGGTATATTTATGTAATGTCTCTGATTGGAAAGTCAAATCAAGTATGCTCTCTGGAGACAAACACATAGCAGCAAGTGTCATTGAAAAGTTAAAAATGTGTTTTAAGAAAGCTGATTAGTTCTGAGAAGTGACTGCTTTTTGTCTTGCCTCTCAACAGATATATCCATGTGATAAAAAAATAGTGGTACAATGAAATTGCATATTTGCTTAGCGACATGATACATACTTGCAATGAGCACGGTGCCTGTGTTTACTATAAAAAGCAACAGCCCATGCTTGGTTAGGTTAGGCCCACTACAACATGCAGGCATGGGTGATTGGCGCTTTTTTTATTTCTGTGTCGTGAGGTTTATTGACGTGCGTATAGGTGCAATGGCACGCAGTATGGCTAGTACAAAAAAGGGGGGGGGGGCAAATATATGTAGCTCACTGTACACGATACAGGGCAAAGGAAATGCGTGTTGAGCAACTATTTTAAATGCCATGTACGTAAATTTTACAACGCTACTCGTTCAAAGCACGCACAGGTGCATATTGAAGAAAAGTTTCCAGGGTAAATAATTTAGTTCGTAATTTACACTAATTTTGCTCTAACCACGAGACAATAATTTGAATATACTGCACGGAAAAACCTAGAGCGAATTAAATTGTGTGTCAGCTTCGTGTGTATACATATAGTCTTTCGTATGCATTAGGTTTCTTGCGTAATGCATTAACAGTTGAGAGCCTATCTTATGATGTGTACTCTGTTTACATTACAGTTGTTTATTAGTTTACTCGTTTGTTTTGCGACTGATGAAATGCCGGCATATATATATTTTCAACATTTGACATAACCCTGTATGTTTTGCAGGGACAACCCAGGACGTGCATTTCTCAGCACCCAGTCAACTGCCAAAAGTGACTCAAACACAGGCCACCAGTAAGTGGACATCAGTTGCAATTTCACATTATGCAGTTGGCGGCTGCCTTGTACGGAGGCTTTTTTTTTAATGAGATGGTGATGTCGTTCTAATGTACATTTTGACCACAAAGGTGCGATCATGTCTCACAGAGGCATATATGGTTGCTATTCTCTGCGAGGGACGTGTTCTCGTGTTCGTGAAGCATTTGTGTTTGGCAGTATTGTCGCCCAATGAGTCGGATATAAACACTAACTCGCCACTGCCGGCAAGTAGTTGCGAGAAACGCATTATGACACTGTAAAGTTATTTCATTAATTCGAAGGAAAGTTTTGCAGCAGGAAAAAAGGTTGCTATTCCAGGTAAACATGTCTTTTTCTCACAAGTTATTTAGCCAAACTGTGGATGCATGAAATTCGTGACTTATGAATAGATTTTAATTTATTCTTTAGTAATGCTTCTCAAAGAGACTAGAAATAGCATGTGACTACCTCTGCAATCAGCAGACCATACATTTACAGTCATAAGTGGCAGTTCCATGCAGTCTCGCACTTTATATTACCTTTCCTTTCAGCAACATTGGAACTGGTGGCTGCGTTTTCAGAAGGAGAAGTGCACTTGACACTGTATATGTATGTGTGAATTCGGTTTTCTTTGTATGTGTCGGCTCACTGACAAACAGTGCAAAAATCTGTTGTACCATGAGCCTGACGACGCCTTCTGCTGCTAGAAATGCGGCACTTCGTATTTTATAGTACTGCATGACATTTAAATCAAAGCTACCACTTAAAATGATCAAGAAAACTAACCGCTGTTATAGCTGTTTTCCTCAAAGAACGCTTGTCCTTTATGGGCTGTGTTAATCTGAGCTCTCCACCAATGTTTCTGTAGTATTATCCCTTAGTGAGTGAGAGATTGGGGGCAATTAATCGTGTTAGTGTTTAAGTGGTGTCCTAATTATGTGCATTTGTTCCAACAAAGTTGTCTAGATTACTTTATTGTGCAGTGTAAAGCTTATGAAACCATCAGCAACTACTGAGTTGCTAACACGCATATGGATTTGTCACTATACAGGTGAAACTCGGCTGTACCACTGCAGTGCTGCGGAAATTGCCTTCACCAGCGGCTTTGCAACAGCTGTTTCGCAGCATGTCGGTATGTGTTAATTTATAGTTATGTTGGGATGGGCTAGTATTATGGACCACTGCTACTCTGTATTGTGACAGATCCATATGATAAGGGATGTAATGGGCACAGCGAAAACCTTTGAATTTTTTACTATGGTACATAAACAGGCTCTCCTTTTCGTCACTGGAGCAGGAGAGAAGGGCATGCAGGCACTCCTGAATGTACATATATTTCAAAACATGACATACACACACACACACAATTAAACTAAAGGCAGGGACGTTCCATCTTTCATCTTGAATTGAATTGTGCAGCGCAAAAATACAACACAGACCACAGAGAAGCACACATGTTAACAGGTTTGATACACACGTTAGTTCAACAGATTTGATACTTCAAGTGTGCTATTTTACACAAGGGGGAAGGGAAAGGGGAGAAAATCTGAAAAGAAGTGGAGTGGAAACAAAGGAATCGTGCTAAAAAGCATGAGAAGCATCGCGCAGCCAGGATCACCAGCAGGACAATCTTACGTATAGTTTGTTTCAATCAACTCAGATCACATGCAGCCATTACTGCAATCAAGTTGTTTCCTTATGTCATATGAGGGAATGATGTGGGCCCAAAAAACTGTTTAGAGCTGAAGGATTATGTTCCATTCTAGCCTCATTGCCTGCTTTTTTATCATATTGTTATCAGCTGCTTATGTTAGGGACAAAAAGTAAGAGTACGAACTGTTTCCCGATTCGCCATTCCACACAACATGTCTTTATGACTATATGTACATGCAGATGATCCATAGTTGAAAAATATTCAGTACAGTAGAATCTCATTACAAGATGCACTTGGTTGTAAGAGACATCTGAAAATGGTTTGGTTGGTTTTCCGATGTTTGCCACGTTAACAATACTGTATACAAGAGACACCTTTGTTACTAAGGATGACTTTTTAAGTATTCACTACTTCGAAGGCACACAACCCAGACACATTCACTTTGTGCACCTTGTGTGCTCCGAAGGGCGTAAAGATCACGCAATCCTTACACAAGTCAATCGCGCATGTCTCTTTTAGCATGAACCAGAAAAGGAGGGCAACGAGGACAGTGCAGGGCAGAAAGTGTCGGCAGTTGAAGCTGACGAGCGTCTAAGAGCACCTCAAAGGTTCTGCGAGCAACAAGGCTTGCAAAGTGAAGTGTTCAAATTCCAGAAGTTGGGAAGGAAGCTAACACAATCTACAGTCACTAAAAAGCTGTGAATGTCTTATTTAAAGGGCCTCTAAACCACCGAGGTTGAAATTTTGTTGCGGTGTTGCAGTTCTACACAATAAGGCAATGAACAGGTAGCCACGAGAATTTTTCGAAACGGTGCAGTAATAGTGGAGTTACGTGTGTTTGATTATCGAAAAGTAGTCCCCACTCATTTTACTCTTTCATCTGGTACACCCCATATGGACAGTGTCGTCTTTTCCTTGCCTAGTACACCTCCAAATGTTACGGGACAGGCCAACACCAACGAGCTCTGTTGCTGCCGCGCTGGCCCGTCGTCCTGCGAGAAGTGGCGCTATTACAACGGAACTGTATGGTGACTCGTGTTGAAGAGCCTCATAGGGAGACCCTTCTGTTGGCGTTTCTGTTCTTTGCCCCCATTGGCTGCCCACAATGGCATCGCGGGCAACGCGACGAGGAAGAAGGAGTGTGTGTATTTGCTTGCAGGCCTTGCCGGCAGTCGTACACTTTCGTTCGACCAATCGACAGCACCGGAAACTGGTGACATCATCAGAGACAGCCTGGTGACGTCAGGACAAACTGGGGGGTGCAGGATAGGTCCAGAGAGGCGCACGGGGTCATTTTCTTCATATTGTGGTGCTCCGGCAGTGCTACGCACTCTGGCATTTGGCTTCGTCGATCGTGACGGCATTCTGATTTCGATACGCGTGTTTACTTGAAATGTTCAAAAAATGTCGAGAAGTGGTTTAGAGGCCCTTTAAGCCACCCTGAGCATTTATTCCTTCAGATATATCAAAACATACTTTAGTGATGATGCATAATAAAGTGATCTAGTCTGGCTCCTCAGTGTCTTAAAATTTTTGGTTTCGAGAGACATGTTTCCCGTGCCTCTTGAATATCTTCTGGTGAGGCTTTACTGTAATATACACCAACAATTGTGTAACTCCTCCTGCAAGTATTATTCATTAAGCCCGGTCACTTATGTGCAAAGCTTGTGGTTAAGTCTTGATGTCCGTACTTTTTAGAGCTATGTTTATTAATTCATGCTGTTCTTATTGGTTCTTCGATGCAGGAGACAATGCCTACGAAATTATTGGCCCTGATCATGAGAGCCCTCATCATCAGCCTGGTTCATGAGAGCCCTCAAGGGGCAAACAACATCTCTGTTGCAGAAGTGAGCCCGATACCACTTGGAAGTTACCATGACAGATGACACGGCAGCAATAGATACAGAGACTGCCATGTCTACTGCAGCTGCAACAGTGTACGAGGCAAGCAGCAGCGCGTCAGCATCAGCAGCAGTGTCAGAAGGAACCACACCAGGCCTGGTAGAGCAACATGTGTGCTATCACTGACTTTTTTTGTAGTGGATACAACTCATTTGCTCAACATACAAAAGCTTTTCACCACGAATGTGAGCCAGTGTTACTGTGCAGCAAGTGCAAGACTAAGTTAGGTGTTATAACACAGTACAAGCATCACTTTAATATATGCAAATGCAAACATATTACAGTTGTTGCCTCCCCAGCCAGCCCACATAGTGACAACAATGTGGAACACATGGTGGGACACACCTCTCTCCCATTACAAGATAGTAGAGACTGTCAGTGTTGTTGCTAGATTGACTGGTCTTTGTAGGCAACTAGAAGGACAACACAGGTGTCATAAGATTGTTGTTGATGTTGTTGTTGAAGAGGTAAAAAAGAAGTTTGATGCAGCTGAAGTGCCAGCTGATATTGAGCAAATCAAAAGCAACCACCTGAGAAAGCAACACTATCGAAATTTGGGTATCTATGTGCCGCCAACTCTGGTAAGAATGGCATAGGACGGAAGTGTGATGAAAATCACACAGACACTGCTGTTGCATCACTGGCCACAGTGAGCAGCGACTTGTAGGGCAAGAGAGTAAACTGAACTAACATTATGATATAGTGTCATGCTCCCATGTGACCACTTTTTAAGTTATTTTGCAAGATACAGCTCAACCTCCAGAAACGAGACTGCAACTTGTCTGTAAAAAAGCTTTCGCAAAAAATTATTCATAACACTATTAACATAGCAGTATCTTTTTTTTTGTGTCGGTTCGAGGTTCCCGGCTGTCCATTAATGCAAAAATTGAGGGAAAAAAGAACATGTGTCGTACTTAAACCTTTTTAACAAGTACGAGGGGGACAGAACTTTTCTAGTCATGCATCTTCATCATACTATCAAGTTTTTATATGCCTTTTATAATTATTATTACCAGTTATATCTGAGTGCATTGTATGCATGTAGCAGGTGTAAAATCAGGTCAGTTGGATCAGATGCCTTATCTGCAAGCGAGCCCTATATTCAAGAAATTTGAATTAAAATAGTTACGTTAGAGACGCAGTCTTTCAGCACTTTATTGCCTGTGGTTTAAGCATTGCTCAATACTTTTGTGGGTGGCAATTTCAACCGGCACAGCACTGCGCTTTGCCACAGTCACATTTGTCTTCAAAGCAGTGTTTACCATTTGTGTTGATCTGTTTGTGTATGCATAGAGCAAGTTTTTAATTTATATTTTTCTGCATTCTTGTGCTTGCACTAAGCTTGTATAAGGCAGTTACAAAATGTGCGTCACTATAACGAACTGTTCTGTTGAGCTTACACTTGCAAATAATCGTGTTCAGATGGCCGCACTTCTATGCGGGTGCACCGCTAGCTTTGTGTATGTTCTCATGTTTGTATAAAGCTTATATAAGCTAGTTAGAAAATGTATGTCACTAAGCATTGTGATATTCCTTAAAGAACTGCTTGGTTGGTTTTACACTTGTGAATTAGTATTGAGGCCGTGGTATTCCCATGTATGCCCACTGCTAGCTTTCTGTGTCCTCACGTGTTTGTATTAAGTTTCTACAAGGGAGTTACAGCATGTACGTCACTAAGCGCTGTGATATTTTTTAAAGAACTGCTTTGTTGGTTTTACACCTGTGAGTAATAGTACTCGGGTAACACTAGTCATGTGTAGGTACACAGGGACCATTTGTATACATTATGCTCATGTAAAGCAGTTACAAAGTGTATGTCACTAATTACTGTGATATTTGTTGAATTGCTGTGATGGTTTTACACATGTGAATAATAGTGTTCAGGACACAGTACATGCGGTGTATAGTTGAATTTATACACTGCCAGGACATGGGCTGTATACGTACCAAAAGAAATGTATGTCATTATATTGTTGTGATTATTACTGTTTGGATTTTATTAAACTGTAATATAATTGTTTCTTGTATCTATTGAGGTATGGCAATTTGTCATGCAACCAAACTGAGGACCTGAACTTGTGCATACAAATAAACAGCTAATTTAAGAGTATACTGCTCATATTCTGCTAAACCAGTTTAACAAATCTTGTACTACAATGCTGGAAAAATGACAGAGCTGACTCGGATGTACAGAAAAAGTTCTGCACTGGCTGAAGGACTGCCCCACACTAGAGTTCGTAATGTTGCGTTTATTGGAGTAGAACAGAAAGTGCACTTCTATTAAAAATGCGACAGTCGGTGCAGAAACATAAGGCAGACGAGCGGATGTGGCACATTTTTTTCAGGGCCCTCCATGCCTACTACTGCATTTCTAGTCTTCCTGTGCTCTGCGTATATGCCCCTGTTCAGCCAAGGTTTTTACTCCATGACAGTTGTTCTACTGGGTTCGTAGCAATATTGAAGAAAAAAATTCAATGGTTTTCAAGGACTTTCGAGGCCCCGACACAGTAACTTCAAGGACCTCGTGCAATGTGTGTAGTAGTTTGGACAGGCAATAACTTGTTCAAGAACACCGTTAACTTTAATGCAAACAAAAGAAAACAAAACAAATCGCATTTCAGTGATTTCAAACATTTGAAAGACTGCTAATTTGCCTTTCACCGCCCACCACTAAACGCACACAAGGAAGCATTTCAAGAAAGCGCTCAAAGTTTTTCTGCAATAGCACAATTAACTACTTGGACCTGCAACATTTGCAGTTTTTGAATACTGTTTGGTTTGACAGTGTATGTGATGTCATCTGTTGCCTCAGCTTTTTTCACCATCAAATAAGCAATAGTCATTTCTAATTTATTTTTATTGTGTCTGTCGCTCTCAATTTACTCTTCACGGCTTCTCTTTGAATGCCTCAACTGTTGAGCTTCCTGCTTCTGCTCCTCCAAGCACATTTGTCGCCGGTTCCATGTGCATAAAACTGGTATCTGCAGCTCCTTTGTAATTTCAACTTTAAGGATGTCGCTTTCCTTCTATTACCTCCAGAGACAATTTTCTGTGACATGCGAAAGAGTGTCACAGAAGGGAAAAAAACGCTTGGCAATGTCTGCTAAGTCTAGCCAAGTGTACAAGTTTATGAACTTTCCAGTACTTCTAAAAATTCAAGGGTTTTCAATGCCTTGAAAATGGCATTTTAGAAATAAAGAATTTTCAAGGCTCGCTACAAACCCTGGATTCTAGCACCTAAATAATTTTACAAGCTTATTTTGGCATGGAGTTAGGAAATTCATGCTTTCTAGCTAACGCTGCACTATCTCTGTACAGTGAAGTCACGAGAGCGCAACTATTTTGGAGTAAAGAAAAATACTGAAAGCTTTTAATACCACTCTTCTTTTTTTCTATGGAGCTTCGTATTGCCTAGTTAAGTTTACGAATGTGCCTGGTTTTGGCGGGCGTTTCTTCGAGAAGCAGATGTCTAGCCCCCGTATTCAGAAATGTATCTTAATACAAAGCTCATGCTTGACTTGATATAAACGACGCCTGGTGCGAACGTCCCCCAAGACGCTCACTGCCTTTCTTTTGGTGCGTTCACGACTTGCGTCGTTTAGATCAAGTCAAGCATGGGCTTCAAGTTATGATGCATTTCTGCATATGGGGGTAAGCGTGCACAATTCCGGGCAACGCACTGTGCCATTGACACTGAGAGAAAACGGGGAAAACAGAGTTAACCACTTATGCTCCTAAACATTCGCGTACCTGTGGTGTGCGTGTATCGTGGAAGAAGAAACAGCGCAAACACAAGGACGAAAAAAAGCATCAACCACACCAGCGCTTCGTGGTTTGGCATGTTTTTGCGTCGTCCTTGTGTTGCGCTGTTTCTTCTAAAATGCTCAACCAACTAGCCGGCAAGTCCATCCTGTGCATATATAAATTAAACACACGCATGAGTGTAGATGGTCTTCGAAGCTTTTAGAACGAGCACTGCCACAGGATACGAGCAGTGCACGCGTAACAAGTGGACACATTAGTCATTTAAACATGCGTGCCAATGCATTTGACGCGGCTATCGGCATAAGCAGTCTCCAAATGCTGGAAGGCATGCGCTTCAAAACGCTAACGATCCGCTGCTAATGCAGGACAACAGCTCACAGCGGACTGAACCAAACTCTAAACTAATGCACTTGAAAAGAACGCCTACACGGCAGCGTGAGGCACGTCGAAATGCCTGGTACTGGCGTCGCAGTTGCTCACCAGTATACGCGCGAATTAAATTCACATACGTGGATGGTTGGCGCAATACTTTGTATCCGCGTATTTTGGAGAACATATAATGCATGGACTGGAAAAGCACTCGATCATGAGCTGAACGGCACATTTGTTATTTTCCTGCGGTGACGACAAGCCGTGAATAGTTCTCACGTTGTCGTCTACGTTGTCTTCCTTCGTTAGTCGTAGCAAGGAATGGAAATGATGCAAACGCACACGTATTCCAGTACACAACAGCACAGCACACTGCAGAGAAACCCCACCCACCACAGCCGATTCATCAAATACGTTTGGTATATATATAACCTCTAAAAAAATACGACTGGCCGTGGCGGCGCTGTGGTGGAATGGTTATGATGTGTGTTTTGAATTGTACAAATGCGAGTGTACGCGGGTTCGAATTCACATGATGTATAGAGCATTGTGATTCTTGATAAGTATGTAATTCCCTTGACAATTGTATACTAATTAGATTGTGTGACTCCTGATTGTGAAATTTGCGAAGATATTTGCAGGTTAAGTGTTAATTCGCTTTTTTCTCCTCAGTGGCGTTCGTGACGCATACGCATAGGCCGCTTCAGAGCAGTCACGCCTCACGGTAGGCAGCAAATAGCCAGGAAAAAATGACTTTAAAAAATCCTGCATAACTTTGCTCACGCCTATTCTGAAGGCCGCTTGGAATCGGGCCAGTGTCTCTGAGGAGCCGCCTAGGGAACAGTGCATCAGCGGCCCTAATTTGATCTGATTTCCTGCCTGCATGCGTGACCAGGACTTGGCTAAGAGGGTATTGGGAAGAGTACTAGCACTCTGTTCTGAAGGAGCACAAGCACTCTGTTTGGGGGAGTAGAAGTACTCGGTCTGGCGGTGTACTATTAACCCTGCGGGGAGAGTATTAGCACTCTGTGGAAGAGTACTAGCACTCCCTGTGGGAAGAGTATTATCACTCTGCGGAAGAGTACTAGCAATCCTTTGCGATGGAGTAACAAAACTCTGTCAGGAGGAGTTGACCTACTCTCTCTCAAAGAGGGTCGATCTACTCTCGAAAAGAGAGTGAAATATAGGACAAGCAGCTACTCCCTCAAAGAGAGTGCCCGGCACTCCCTTAGTTTTTACAGTGTATTGGAGATTATTGGAGTGCAGTGAACTTTGTTTCCAGTTGCAATTTTTTGCCCTTTATCAAGCTGTATCTTCGCATTTGTATAATCCATTGTATCTTCGCATTTCAAATGTACGAGGGGGAGTCAAATGAAAGTGAGCCCACCCACTTCGCGCAATTATGGTTCTGTTCATTATCTGCAAGGCCTGCGCGTAGCACGCAGGCATCTCTCATTTACAAAAGTTGCAAGCAGGTGTGAGGATAAATGTTCTTTAATGCGCTCATACACTGGGTTGGACATGGTTGCGTGACGTAATGGACGCTCCAGAAGTTGAGCAGCGTGGTGCCGTGTGGTTTTTGACAGCTGAAGGTGTTTCCCAAAAAGAAATTAGTCGCCGTATGACTGCCGTGTACATTAAACATTGCATTTCATTGGGGACTGTGAAGCGTTAGAACAAATGGTTCAAAGAAGGACGTGAAAGTTGCAAGGACGATCCCAGACTAGGCCAAAGCCATCGTGCAATCACCCCTAACAAAATTGCAAAGGCTCCTGAGCTGATGACACAAGAACGGAGGATAAGCATCGATGAACTGGCAGAGCGTGTGAACATCAGTCACGCTTCGCTTCACCGTCACCGTTCACACCATAATTCATGAACATCTCGGTTATCGGCTCTTGTGTGCGCAATGTATGCTCGAGATTTTGAACCACCGCCAGAATACAAAGCATTTCGGCTCTGCCTTCACTCATTTGATTCGGTATCACAATAAGGGTGACGATTTCTTGTCTGCAATTGTGATCGGGGACCAACCATGGCGCCACTACAACGAGCTTGAAACACGACGGCAAAGCTTACAATGGAAACATTTGAATTCACCACTCCCAAAGAGAGCAAAGGCCACCATCTCTGCCGCAAAGGTGTTGTTGACTTTTACTTGTCGATCGTCAGGGGCCATTACTGATAGAATTTGCTAAACCTTGAGAGGCTATCAATTGTTTCCGATATTGTGAAACGCCGGATCGGCTGCGTGTCGCAATAACGAACAAACTACGTGAAAAATTCACGAATGGGGCTATCTTGTTCCACGACAGTGCCCGTCCCCACGTCGTTGATGTGCTTAATATAAAACTGGCGAAGTTCAAGTGGGAAAGCAATAACCGCCATACGGCTCAAATCTGTCGCCTTGCGACTTCCACTTTTTGGGGCAACCGAATAAACAGCTCAAGGGAACCAGATTCGTCACGGACGATGACGTGAAAGTCAGTTGCAGACGTTTTGAAGCGGCAACCCAAGGAGCTTTATGAGACGGCAATTACGCGGCTCGTTAGTCAAAGGGACAAACGTCTAAATGCTCATGGAGGCTACATTTAAATAAAGTGCCCCGTTTGTGGTTTATTCGCATTGGCTCACTTTCATTTAACTCGCCCTCGTATATTCTGCAGAACTCCTGCATTTTATACGTGCTCCCTGCTGCGACTATAATTTCGGGGCAGTTACTCACGATACACGACCGTTGACAGCTGCTCCTGAGTAATACATTGGAACAAGTGACAGTGTCATTGAGATTTTTCACTGGGCGTTGCATATGTACAAGTATGTAAACAAGGATCTTGAATGGCAAAGTTTCATTAAGACATTTGTCCTGAACTTGTTCATTTCATGGCCTTTACATTTTTCATATCAGCGGCCTGCACTGCTTTGCTGCTTTCGAACTGGTGTAGTTCTAAAGCTCGTGTGATATCTTCTTTATTTCTTAAATAGTCCAAAAACATGGAAACATCGACATCAGTTATGTTGGGCACAATTTTTGGCAGATACGAGTGTAATATTTTAAGAAAAATACATATTTTACTTGTATTGACAGTACGTAGCATTCAATAATTTGTTTTCAGCATCTTTGGCAATGGCAACGCAGTTATTATTCATGTATTTGATCCCTAGGCAAATTGTTTAAGAGGAAGCTTTAGCTTTGGCCCAACTCCGACGCGGCCTATTCAGATACATGTAAAACACAGAAACGCTTTTCTGAGATAACTCCTGAATCGATTTTAATGAAATTTGTTGCATTTGAGAGAGAAAGTTAAATTCTAGTGTCTTTTGGAAGCGGAATTTTGATTTAGGGCCGGAACATTGTTTAAAATATTTTGAAAAATTCAAAATTTCGGAAAATATAGAAGGACGAAGTTTACAAATTAATAGCTCTGCATCAAAAGCAGATATCGCGGTTCTGTCAACGGCATCCATTACCCCATTCAAAGCAGACAAATTCCATATGCCTATTTGTATCTTACATGAATTGGTTATGTTATGTACAAGGGTTCTGCAAGAGCCGTATTTCCATAATACTTAATTTTTAAGACTCATGTGTAACATATCAATTTTCTCCGCTGTAGATATACTGTCATGTACACATCACAGAATTGTAATATCAATTTTCATTGCTGATTTTCAATGCTGGGAAACGGAAGGCGATATAAGCATGCGTGTCCATGATACGCACACGACAAACTGCCTTACAATATTTAGACTTGAGGGGAAGCTTCGTTAACAAACTATAACACGGCAATCAGCTCTCGAATATAATTATAACCCTAATAATAATTGCAAATATTCATCTCATCTATAGGATCTCAAGCGCGCGCTGTTTCTTTGTCTGTGCGTGTAGTAGTTAAGAGAGCCAGTTTAAGGGCGGAGAAGAGGGAAGGAAAGAAAAGTCTCTGAAGCAAACTTGCAGCGCCGTGTTTTTAAAGCGCAACCGTGGTAGAGAAACGGAAAGGCGATATAAGCATGCGTGTCCATGATACGCACACGACAAACTGCCTTACAATATTTATACTTGAGGGGAAGCTTCGTTAACAAACTATAACACGGCAATCAGTACTCGAATATAATTATAACCCTAATAATAATTGTAAATATTCATCTCATCTATAGGATCTAAAGCGCGCGCTGTTTCTTTGTCTGTGCGTGTAGTAGTTAAGAGAGCCAGTTTAAGGGCAGATTAAGGACTAGTGAAGTTGCTTCTTCACGGCCACAGCCGCCAGGCGGATTACTTGCTGCTAGACGTTAGTAGAGGTGTGGGAAAAGCGAATACTCTGAGAACGAACTACAGGGGCGCTGCTAGCGCCGCTCGCGTGACGTCAGCGCACGGACTCGCGCCTGTCGTCTGCTGCAGTTCGGGCGGTGTCCGGGCGCCTTCTGCAGTGTTTTCGTTTGTTTGCTCGCGTTCCCTCTGCTTGTGTACTTACGGCGGTCATCTCAAATATATTTTTGCGACGTCTTCGTTGGCGAAAATTCATTCAAAAAGCTTAGTCCTTAGACGACAATACAGTTCTTAAAGGCAACGCTACAGTGCCAGCTGAACTAGCGCAGACCAGCCCATTTCTGGTTTCTCATGCGCGGATCGACAAGCGCAATAACATAGCACATAGGAATCCAGTTGTGATACCATACCTGCCGCGGTGCAACAAGTATGTCACAAACGCTGGCTACATATGATTTCTACAAAAGTTACTTTGACTTTATTCAGCTGAAACAGCTTTGCTCACGACGAGTAGTTCGTAGTAAAATATCAGATGTTTGCATTTCCTAACAGAAACGCTCGGCAGTAACACGAAGACTTTACATTGCAGTTTAGGTTACACCAGGACCATTCGCTCCTTTAACTACTTCTCAAAATTAGGTGGTTCTTCCGGTGTTTATTGTTTGCTACCGTGTTCATGCATTACTGTGCACTGTCATGCATACATTTCAGAAGTTGCTGGCTTAACACGCTAGTAACAGGGCATGAAGGTAACTCATTGAGAACTAACACTGTTTAGGCCATCATGGCACAGTGCAGGGTCAGGAAGGATTTAGTCATGATCACTCGATTAGTGTGCGTCTACAAAATGATTTCGTGTTACGTAGATTAGTTCTGCAGCTTTAGCAATGTCAGTTACAATGATATCGTTATCTGGGTGTTGAAAAATGAGATTCTGGGATTTTAGGGGCCAGAAGCACAGTTCTGTGGCAGGGACAAAAGCAGAAATTATGAATACAAGTGCTACGGTTAGTACTGAAGCATGTGTCCATCAAACAGAAAAAGGGGGCAAGGAAACCATATGGCAGCGAGAATGGAACGCATGCAGATACTGCAGTCGATGAATAATAACAAATTGCTCAGCAGGCCACTGTTTGTTTTGGCGCACGTTACAAATACGCACGTGCCGCAACATTTTCACAATAACCAGCACTCTCGTATAACAGTACCAGTATATAACAGTACTCGCGTAGTGCCAACTCTATGCAGTCTGAAGGAAAGGCCTGTCTGAAAAACCGTCAAGCATGTGAATGTCACTTGTGAGCATACCTGCGTAAACCAACGACACTGTTCTCGCTTTCTCAAATCTACGGTGCTACGTCTACACTGGGCCGATGCCGTCTACGAGGCCGATGGCTTGGCTCAACATGGTGATCGCTGCAGTTTCTAACAGACATGTTTCATAAGAATTTTGCTTCAGAAACGGTTCCTTGCCCAGTAATAAGTAATATCTAATGGACACTGCATAAAAAGGATGCGGTGGCTCCTTGTCAGGACGCGATTTCCGTAACGCAGGTGGGCGCATGGACGATGACCAGCGATACGAAGGTCGAACATAAAGATAGCTTTTTAACGGCCTGCACCTTGTGCGACATCCTGTGACTACCTAATCAAAAGCGGGATCAAGAGTGGCGTCTAACTAATCTAGCAGTCGCGCAATGTGTCTACAACATAGTTAATGCTTGTCGAAGTGGACAATAAAACGGCGCACACGCTGTTACTATTGTCTAGCATTTCTTCAACTGGTCATTTCCTGCTGAAGTTCGAGAAATACAGGGAAACTTTAGCAACAGCGCAATTTATAGACGAATTCTTAAAAAGAAACAAATAAACAACTCACTTCCGAGGCTGATCGTAGGGTCGAACACGGGCGCAATCTTTCCTTTACCGGCAGCAGAAACTCCGGCCGTCTCCGGTTAAATCGGTTAAATGAATTCTGGACGTCACACAGAATCACTTCCGCTGTAGAACACAGCACGTCATGCGAAATACAGCACACCAGTATGAAAAAAAAACGCTTGCAACTGTAGCCGATCCTATACCTACCATGCTAAACACCGCTTTCACCCAAGCCAGTATGACGTTGCTCATAGGCGGCGCCATTGACTTCACAATATGGCGGCGCCCACGAAAAAAAACGGCGTATGCGCCAATGAGGATTTAGTGGAAAGCTACTTCGACGTTATTCCGTAAGCACTCAGGATGCTTCAAGGACTCGCTTGCTGGAGTCGGCATTACGCAATCACGACGTCGCTGCGCGCGTCCTGTTGTTCACGTGGTGCGTATGAAGCTATTCTACGCGCACGAACGACATTTGTGACTTTTTTTTGTTACTGCTTTGTAAGGTTAAGCATGAAATGCTCTTAGCTCCAGTCTCTGGGCGACCTTCAAGACAACTTGAGACAAAATCGAGAGCAGTTATCCGGGCAATCACGACGAGAAAGGGACGAGAATGGGGTGAGAACGAAACGAAAACATCTGGGCAACCAGTAAAAATGCAAGAAAATGCGGTCTCTGGTCCCCAGCCTGTTGTACAAGGTCGCATTACATAAGCTAGTTACTACCAAAGAAGTTGAAAAATACTGTTTCCGATTTATTCATAATGTCTGTTCACAAAATAACTCAAGTTGTAACTTCTTGCACGCTGAAGTTTAATTTGTCATTTACAATAGCGACGTTCAGAAGGCAGGCACAGTGCACGATATACTTGATTGTCACCTTTTGGCGCTGAGACAAGGTTGCCTGTGCTCTTTTCAACGCCAGCGGTCCGTGAGTTACGCTGCGCGGATTGTCCACCGCCTTCTTCGACAGATGGTGCCACGCTGCGTGATTAGACCGGCAGCGTCCCGTGCGCCGATGAAGGTTGTCAGTAATCGTCGTAATTACTCCAACCAATCTGCTTTGGCGGCAGCCATCTCATGCTTACATCTACTCTCGATTACGGCAGAGCTACCATTTTCTTTAGCACCAGTCACAATCTGGGTCACCCAAGGATCCCTCGGAGAGAAGCAAGAAAAACTGCAGGAAGCGGCGACCTGCGTGCAAAACTACACCAGCGAAAGGGGACTGCGATGCTCCACGGAGAAGTCGGAGCTCCTCAGGGTCGGCAAGCACCCAACGCAAGCGACACTGGAGGTGACCCTCGAGGGACACAACATCCCGGAGAAGAACATGATTAGGATCCTGGGCATGTGGCTACAACGCAGCCGGAAGTGCAGCCACACCATTAGATTGCTGAGCAAGGCGGCGGAACAGGTGGGCCGCATGATCAATAGGGTATCCGAAAAGAAATACGGAATGAAAGAAGAAGACACTCTCAAGCTAGTCAACAGCCTCATTGTCAGCCGAGTCACGTACTCCCTGCCGTACCACGTGACGACCAAGGCAGAAAGAGAACAAGCAGACACCATCCTCAGGAAGGTGTACAAGACGGCTCTGCGTCTACCGAGAAACACGTCGAACGAGAAGTTGCTCCAGCTGGGCATCAGCAACACCTTCAGCGAGCTCGCCGAGGCTCTGCTGGGTACGCAAACCGCGAGACTCAAAGGCACCCCTACGGGACGAGCGCTCCTGAGGACGTTGGGTCGGCATACGAGCGGACTGATAGACAGATACGCGGACGTACCGGACCACCTAAGGAAAACCATTAATGTGGGACCACTGCCAAAAAATATGGATCCCAACCTACGCGAAAACAGGCGAAAAGCTAGGGCCGAATACCTTGAGAGAACGCTAGCCCAGCTAGACAATACAGTATACACGGACGCCGCCGTATATCCACACGAAAGAGAACGCGTGGCCGCGACGGTAGTGGTTAACAAGGAAGGAAACGCGATCACGTATGCCACGGCAAAGGACGCTGGCACAGCGAAGGCCGAGGAGATTGCCGTAGCGCTGGCGGCAGCGGAATTTTATGGAACAGGCCGATCTCTCAACATACCGACGGACTCAAAAGAGGTGTGCAGGAACTACACAAGAGGCAGAATCAGCAAAACTGCCCTCAGAATACTCAGCGGAGCCACCTCCACCAAGAAGGAAAAGCCCAGGCACAAACTAATCTGGATCCCGGGTCACGTAGGCATAGTGGGGAACGAAAGGGCAGAAAGTTTACCTCGAGGCGAAGCGTTCCGAGCTGGGCGGTCGAATGCCCCGGAGACCCACTTACAGGCTTGCGAAGGGGGATACGCAGAGACCGTGAACTTACATAGAGGAACAAGAATTAGATATCCGCCACCACACAAAGACCTCTCAAAGGAGGAAGCGACCAGCTGGCGCAGACTACAAACAAACTCCTTCCCCAACTTACACGTGCTCAATAAGATGTTTCCGACACAACACAGGGCCACCTGCCCTTGGTGCGGTGCCAAGCCTACACTTCACCACATCACCTGGGAGTGTGAACGCAACAAAGCACTCCACAAACACGAACACCCGAGTGCGGAGCAATGGGAGAGTCGGCTCATCAGCAGCGAGCTCACGGCCCAAAGGGCCCTAGTGCAGCACTCGAGCGATGCAGCGCGACTCGGTGGAGCCTTGGAATAGGGGCCCACCCTTGCTGAAGAGAAGTCTCAAGTCGCCAGCGCCAAGAAGATGAAGACGACGGAGACCTCGTAACCGCGAAACTCTTCAAAGACTCAAAAGTTTTCACTCACTCACTAGCACCAGTTCCCTAGTTTTAACTCTTCAGTTATTCGCAGCATCGGGAACGTGCTCATTAAAAGGGGAACGTTGACACGTATACTTGTTCATCATTTTTTTTCGGGTACCGCGTAACACCCGCTCACCACATCAAGTGATAACTCGGTGCAGTACGCGACTGCATGAATGAAAACTTCATCTTTAATGCTATCTGTTGTCCATGCTCTCACAGAGCTTCTTGTAATCAAATTTTATGCGCGAGGCGAATATTGTCGCGCTTTCTGGAAGCCATGGGAGCGCCACCTACTATAGTGGAGCCTTCGAGGAGCTATATATAACGGCAGACACGCTAGAACCGCAGATCATATTTCGACGATCGACGGGTGTGCTTACTGCTGTCATGGGCAGAGGTTCGCCCAATAAACATTTATTTTCGCGATTTGCGCTGTGCCCCCGTCACGACAACGGGACCATATTATCAGGAATGTGGCCCATGAATCTGGCAGGACTCATGCTGCGAGTAAATGTGAGGCTACGGAACATGAGAACATGAACATCATAGCACCCAAGCTATGAGAACCCTCTGGATAAAACAAATTGCGAAGCCGTGAATTAACATCCGTGGTAGGCCACTCTCGTAGGAAACTTCCAAATATTTGAACCAGCCAAGGCTCGAATAAAATAAAAATATCTATGAGCCGCTATTTCTCTCACTTCCACAAGATTTGCAACCCTTTTCACTCATGTGAGACATAAAGCAGCTAAATTGCAACCGCCGTAGGTCCATGCAATTAGGAAACCTGCGTAAAACCAAGCGGTGATAGTTACGTTGCCGCATCGCGAATCAACGTTGAATTTGCTCACAGAGCTTGCATTTATAATGTGCTAGCGCTGTCCCCACGCCGTAGTCGTTATATGCCTTTGTCGCTCCATCGATATAGTTCCTTCTTCCGTACATGGTCACTGCGCCGGCGTCATGCTACAGTTCTCGTGATACCTCCATGCTCGTGTGCGAGTTCAGGAAAAATGTGATCTATTTTTTTTATCTCCTGTACAATTTGAATATGAAGGGCATGCAGGATGCAGTTGACGCTGAATTGATGGAGAATGAAAAATGCTGTCCGCCGTGAACAAGTGGAAATATAGCAGCCGAATTCAAGATAGGTTTGCACTCGATAGTTGTTTCGTTGGCGTGCTGATTCAACGCACGCTTGAACGAGAGCTGATAAGCTTAGTGCCCATCGTGAGTATGTGTTGACACTTATACCATTTGCACTGTCTGTAACGAGACATGCACCGCTTATGATAATGATGATGCGCTTTAAAGCTTTTCCCGCGCCGATCATGGTAGATGACCTAAAAATCAGATGGTTATGCATAGTTGTCCTGATGATAATGATGATGAGCCTCTATCATGGTTTGTACCCTATAAGGGGGATAGGCAAGAATCGGCCGGTGGCAGTAGCTAAAGAAAATCATTGTTTAATATCATAAACCCAAGGTGAAAGGAATAAAAAAAAGACTTTGTAATAACTAGAAAAGTAAGCTGGTAAGCAGTTAAACTAAATGAAGGCTGAACTTTCAAAGAGGTTACAGGAAAGTTGAGAAAATTACCTGCATTGTATCATTTCATCTTCTGTTTCGTTAACACGTCAGACGGCTTCCATACGCTATAATTTACCTCAATTCAGTTATTGAATACTACAAGGCAGCGAGTACCTTTTGATTTCGGCTAGATTGCGCAGACTCATAGTACAGGGAAGCATAAATGATTCAATAGTCTTGAAAAGGCTATATCTTCAAAATTATTAGTCGTAAACACATGAAAAATATATTAAAAGAACCACAAACTCACTAAGTTTGTACACCCTCTACAAATGATCAATGTGTGCCCCTTTGGCGACACAACACACGTGCAGACAATAATGAGCTCATTCCATACATTTTGTACCATAGTCTTGTCAATTGTCTGCACTGCAGCACGGATGCGTTTTGTACCATAGTCTTGTCAATTGTCTGCACTGCAGCACGGATGCGTTATTTGAGCTCGACTAAGGATTGCGGTAGTAGGGTGGGAGTACGTAAACAAGGTTCTTAACGTAGCCCCTTGCAGAATGTAGACGACTTGTCAGCTGCTTTCTTGTCGCGTGTCTCGTGCTATTCATGCCAAATATCGTGATTAAGGCAAGCCTCGTGTCGCCCGTGCCCACGAGCCATAGAAGAAGAAGTGGTCACGCAGTTCGAGAGTGATGGCGACGGTGTCCTTTCCAAGCCCCCTTCGTGCGTCTGAGCCCCGGCTATTGTGGCCGTCACCTGCAGCCGGCACCCAACGGCCCGCGCCGCTGTCCAGAACATTCGCCGGCGTTCGTGTAGCGACGCTTGTGGCGAGCCCTGCTGGTGAATACCTCCCCTGCAGCCGTGCGGAAGAGGGCCACCCCGCATCCGTCGACCCGCGGCGAGACGACACCTCGTCTCTGCTGGCGTCACGGACGCACTCTGCCGACGGCGGCGCGCAGACGACGCTCGATTCCAGCCGCGAACCCCAACCGCTGCTGCAGGTGAGGGCGATTGCTACATTGACAACGAAAGAAAGCTCAGGATCATGCAACGTTTCCCGGAACGGAATATGATAGGCGTGGCGCCAACAGTTAGAAAGGCGGCCTGGAGATAGAAAATACAGGTAACTAATATATCGTTGCGATTTAGAGAAAGTCAAGCCTTAAAGGGTAATGTGTTGCGTAGACTAGATTACGGGTATTAGAACGGGTGGCTTAAAGAAGAGGGGATGGAAATGAGCAGAATGTCTGCTGCAGTGAGGTTCTGGAGAAATGCAGTTCAGTATTAGCGCCGCGCTGATAAAAGGGGTTCGTTGAGTAGGGATTGACGGCAGAGGCATTTGACCTCCACTGGACTTAAACAAAGCAGCGATCTATCACCGCACGTTGTTCGAACTCCTTTCATTCGCATAACAGAAAATTCTTCATTATCTTATCTGCTTCTCACGAGCTGCCGCACAGAAAGATAAATGCGGCCGTTCGCTCTTCCATTAAAACCTGTGTGCCCTTCGGAGTGCACTCTCTTTCTTGAACAAGACAACCACGTAGCTGGCACACTCTGAGGTCCACCGCATAATGTGAATAATTCGCCATCGCGAACGTGCCTTGTGATGATGGCGTCTTGAGAGGTATAGATTTCGACGAGACAGATACATCTCTCCATAGCTCAAGTGCTGCCGATGCGCACAATTCCAAAATGTCGCAAATTAAATACGCCTGCTGTCATGCGATATTTGTGGCCGGTGCGTTCTTGGTGATGGAATACATGCGTGGAGGATGCCCGCAATGTTCTGGAGGGGCTACGGTGGTGTTTAGGATTCGATGTGTTAGTATACTATGCGGCGACTTTGACATTTAGTCTAATTAGGAGCGTCTTTTACAAGAAGGACTTGCCAGGCAGGTGCCCTACAATGCGTTACATAAATTTTAACCGCTGGCTTTGCGAAAGTGTGGCTTTTCCATGTCCAGGCCAGCACCCCTCTTTCGTGTCTCACCAAACTTTGAAAAATGAAATTTGCTTCTTCTTTTCTTTTTGACGGAAATAGAGAGGGCACTGATGAATCATTGCTCGATGAAGCCTCTGCGCCCAGTGTACACGGCGCAGCAGCGCGAAGAACTGACGTGTACTCGGAAAAGAGAGGCGGCACAAGCGTATCCACGCGTAGCCTTTATGCTGAGACGCGATCTATGTGATTCATTTCAGCCAGTGTTCTATTCTGTCCCACTCTGCAGTGAAGTGGGAGCAGCAATAAAGTATGTCAACAACAACAACAAAGTTATAATAGCTTTATTACACATGCGTGAAGAGGCATACTATCGTAATACGTTTAAAATGAAACACGTGAGCACGTCACAAATAGCCCCGTGGGTAACATGTTGCGCGGTTCCGCTGCGACAAGCGAAAATAAAAGGCTAAACCTTCGCCTTTAAGAGTGGAACTCGATAGCACTCAAAGATCCCAAAGTGTTTTCTCGCACTTCGCGGCAACTGCAGCTTAGGTAACCGTAATGTTTACCGGGAAACGCCGGTGTGGAACGGTATGCACGAAGGCGGGCTTTCTCGTAGAAACGCTGCCTCTTACGTCGGCCAATCCCGGAGATAGCGGAAGAGCGCGCCATGTAATTACATCATTTTCAGATTTTTATTATTGATTCACACTTTTATGTAAGCCGGAGAAGGCTCAACATAAAAGGCATGTGCTCTCGGGGTCTTGTTTCATCACATTTGTTTGCAGGCTGTCTTTCTCAATATTCCGAGCAAATTTTTTTCAATAATGTAAGACAAGGTATGAGAGACTTTAGTGATGGGATATTGTGGCAATGTAACCCGCATATACCGCGTGTCATATAGCGAGGCGTGGCATAGGCATATATTTAAATACATACGGCGATTTTCGCTCACGGACAACTCTGTCGACCTCGGATTTTCTGCAAGACGGGGCCCTTAATGTTATCGCGTTAAAAATGAAGAAACGAACACCAGTGCTTTTTACGCTTGCAGACAAGTTACCAACGTTTATTTATCTCAGCTTTCCTTGTTGCTCGTGGTCGAACAAAAAAAGGTCTTATTCGAATTTGGTATTGATTCATTATTCATGTGGCAGCTTCGTAAACTATCACAGTAAGCCTTTAGCCCATTTGGTGTCATGGTCGTCCATTAAAGTCAATCACTATTTTCCGCTCGTAAACCCTATCAACACAGCAAGAAGACAACTTGCAGGAAGGGCTGCAAGAAGGCAGAGCAGCGGCCTCCCCCTTTATTCGCTTATGTGACGGTTCTTCCGCACAACATGCCACCGACAGGCATCTTTGCTAGGCATTTATATTTTCTTTCATAAAGATCTCTAGATCACAATCGTGAGCAAAAGAATGGCACGGCTTGCAAATATAAATCTTCCTGACCTTCCTTTCCTTAACTTCTGCACCATTAACATCGCCAGCCAGGCACCAACTTGGACTTCACACGTATTTTGCTAAACTGCATTTCTTCCACAGTGGGACGTTTCGCGTTATCCCTGCCGAGCACCCAACCACAGGACTTAGTGCGTTTAGTTGCATCTGCCTCGTGCCACGCGAGGTTCATTCGATATTGCCTCAGTAAAGTTGTAGTGCTCCAAGACGTTCTGGCTCGTTTAGGTTTAATGCTACCATCTCTAGATCCTATGAAGCTTGTCCATGGAGTAATATAGTAAACGATAATAAAGGACACCCCCGTAGGCTCTTGGGGCAGACTTTGGCTCTTCGCGCACCCAGCGGATTAGATGATACGCGTCCTCCACCGCGAAGGCTGCCACGCGCCTCCAAGCCTGGGAAGTCACGACTTCATTTTCCTATTTTTTTTTTCAGCTTTTTTTCTTTGTTTTGTGACCACTGCAGTAACATTACATGTATCATCGAGTGATTTCATACTGGTGCTTGAGCCGCTCTTTATATATTGCGACGATGAGTGCACAAAGCTTTTGTTTCGTTTGTCTCTTTTGTTTAAATTCACATTGTTTATCTATCAAGCTGTAACTTAGCCCAACAATAATGCCAGCTGTCAATGAGGCAATAGAACTGTATCGTTTGTGATATGATATTTCTAATAACTGACACCAAAGGGTGTATTGTAAATTGATTTGCCATGTTATCTAACTATCAGTCACCTGGCTGAACAGCCAAGAACACGAAAATATTAGACAATCATTTTTTTGAAGCAATATTGTGCGAAAAGTGGCAGACGCAGGAAAACGTGAAGAAACTGCGAAATACAAGTAAAAGAAAACACTGGTACATAAATATCGTGATAGCAACAAACTTCACACAAGCTTAATAACCAGCACTACACATGTTGCAGGTATCCAGGTGAAAAAAACTACATTAACGACCCAGCATTTAATTTGCTGAAAATGGGGTTGTGCTAGAAGGAAAAAATATGATGCTGTTTCTGACATTTCTACGAAGAAGGGTCGATAAAGCTATCAAGATAATGGAACCGGTTGCGTGCCAAAATAACTTTTGTGCATAAACCATTGATTACGCACCAGCATGATCGTCTCTAATCTGCACTCCAGTGAGTCCTTCCTTAAACAGCTGCAAGATATTGCGATCTTAGCCAATTACACACTTCGACTTCGCGGGGGTTGTTCACCTGTTGTCTTTGAAGCCATGTAATCGTCTTCTTACACTTAGAAATTCGCCCTTGAATATCCATGATGTCCTTTGGCTGCAGAGTCTATTGTCAGAAAAGAACAGTGAATATTCCTGCAATTCGTAGGATGCCAGAAGGTGAGTCATAATGGAACCTTCAAAGCTTTTGAATATAGATGCTCCTTGGTGCAATGCGTATTTTTCTTACCTAGCAAAACAAATGTCCCTGGTAGTAAGGCATGTCATCAAAAAGAATTGCTATTAAGGAAGGACTGTTTTAAATGCTAAGAAACAAGAAGCTTTCTACTGCAAGGACACCATACGCAATTAAAAAAGGAAAACACGTATCTTCAGCCCAATGCAAAATAGTTAAAGCTCAAGCGCACATATGGTAGAAAGATTTATAAAGCGCACATTATCCAAACTGCAAACATTGCACATGCGCGGCTTTAGAAATAGCATGTTTTGCAAAACTGCCGCAATCTACTGTTTCAGAAGCTGCTGAGCACAACCGACTTGAATAAATCAACACAAAGCTCTCTCCACCAAACGCCATGTGTTCATAGGACACATTTCTTAACGAACGATATCATTTTTCTTTCTTTTCGAGCTTCATTGTTTCGAACGTGCCTCGCATGTCAAACGCTGCCTCATCGCTGTTGTCAGTGGTAAAAAAGGTAAAAAAAAAGGAAAGAGCGCAAAATGTAATTCTACGTTAAAAAGGGGCAGCAGCTCGTTATGACTTCAAGGCTGTCATGCCCCCTCCATCACTCGTTCACGCGGCTAACGGCGACATAAATAAATACGAAGAGAATGTTTTCAACAACGTGTAAGAGAACTTCATGCTGCCTTACTATGAAATGGCGACAAAGCAGTAGGTTCAGACGCTGGCAAAGGAACCAAAAACCGATCCCCGGGTGCATTTTACAGAGTAAGGTCGTCCGGACGCCGGCGACAAGGTCTTACTGGGCTTCGCACGTGCTGGACCGTGCCGCCTGTCAAGCTGCTAGCTATAGCCGCAGCCGTGACAATGGCCGGAGCCACTACCTTGGGAAACACGTAGAGCCATCTGCCGGAATCTGCAAACTGCATGCTCGGCTACGAATTAGCTCGAGTGCCCATTCTTATCGTTTACTATGTTGCCCTAAGACCTATGTTCAAACGCATTTGTAGCTCTTTCAATGCTTTTTTTCTTTCCTTTCCCAAACATCTTCCGTAGAATGCCCTCAGTACATTTCTTATCCTACGGACACGTAGGCTGTGGCACGTTGTTTCGGGCGCCATGTTCAAACTGCTAAAAAAAAAGAATAAAACATTTCCTTCGCACCATCAGTCTGCTAGCTTTTGCTCATGACTATAAATTCAGTACGCCAAGCATTACTATATGGAGTATATGAAGTTTCTCTTGTTATAATTATTACACACTATAGACCCTTTTCATGCTTACAAACATAGTTCCCAGAAGACTTCCGGTTAAACAGTCCGGAGAAACGTAAGTTACAATAGCCTAAAAATTTATAGGACCTTACATCTGGCACCAGTTTTGTTGCAGTGTAGGAGTGTTTGACAAGTGAATTGCAGTGTTAAATGCAACAAAAAAAACGCGTATACATGAGCTCGACATAGGGCGCACTTTCTTTATATCTGAAAACATCAAGAACATGTGCCTACATTATACTATGCGGCAAAATACTTCTTTTTTTCTTGGCTAACTGGACTTTAGAAAATGACTGACCGGAAGTTCTGTGGGGTCATGCACGCACTGCTGCCACACCGCGGATGAAAAAGGTCTATATTTCGGCGTGAGAAATAACAGCAACACAAAGAAAAGGACGCAAGGCCAGCGCTGTCCTGAGGAATGATATAGGACAGTATTAGACCACTTGCTACAGCAAAGACTATGTGGTTCACTAGGGTTGAGGCTTCGGCGAGTTGGTATTGCACTCTAGAACTGGTACAGCGCAACACACACAGGAAGAAACAAGCCGAGCCGGCCAGATAGAGGAACAGAGCGCTGACTTCCAACCTGGCCAGCTTTATCTGACCGGCTCGGCTTGTTTCTTCCTTTGTATGTTGCGCTGTACCAGTTATAGAAAGATTATGTGCATGATTAAAACGGGGCGCCACTATGAAAATACCTGATACGTACTCTTTGTGATTCTTCTGCTTCATTTTTTTGAAGAGTACAGAAAGACTCGAATGACCTTTCCCACAACACCGCTACTATTACCTGCCCGGAAAGCGTCATGCACAGCGTAACAACGATGTTTTCACGTTGAATCTTTTTGGCAATTCCACCCTTTATTTCTTCGCACAAGACCACCCCTTACGTGGTAGCCCCTCGGGGCAATTAATTGAAACAAAATAAAACGTCGCAGTTTCGCCCGAAAGGCGAAACGTCGATTCGGTAGGAAATTTCGCTTACTAACAAAATTAACAAGCATGGTGTCACGTGCGCACAAGCAAACGGGAAACTTCTCACTCGACAGCAGAAACTCGCGGTCGAAACGCTGGAGTGAGGAAGCGGGGCTCCAGCAACAAGAAAATTGACCTTCGTTCTGCGACGGCTTCAGCGCAAACTACGGGGTGTAAACGGGGGCACACGAAGCTGTCAGCCCCCGGCGCAACATCTTGCCACTGCAGATAGCTTTCAAGATAGGGCCCACGTGGCTGCGCAATACGCAGCAACCGCCGAAGTAGCGCTGTCCTGTGTCTCTGTCACGTCCTTGTCTTCTTGAATTGCGCTATTATGAATTTTTGATGGTACAGTTTATTCATATTTGCCATTATGAATAAACCCTACCAACTAGCCCAAGTACCAGCCTTTTTAAGCTCCCCTTCCATCCCCTCCCTCCGGTTCTTTGCGGACGAAGGAAGGCGGCGCCCTTCCTCACCAATCCCTCCCTTGCGCACGCGAGATTGAGCCGCCATCGTCGGCTCAACCTCGCACGCTCTCACTCACATATACAGCATACGGAGCGCGGCGACGGTGTTATCCCGCTATGATTTTATAAGGATTATCACGGCGACGCCGATGACCGAAATGCGCCTGGAGCGCCCATATAATTCTCGCAGTGAAATAAAGTGACATACATGTAAAGAAAATATAATTGAGCATGACACACTTCACGACGATAACGTACTTGGAGCCAACCTGAGCTGCTATGTCTAGATAAGAATTATTATGTAGTATACAGGCACTAAATGATCAATTCGAGGTTTGCGTATTCCTATAATCTTCCGCAATGTTGTCATTTCTCATCGGAAGCGGCATCACTTAAGTGTGGTGTGTAGCGACATAAACTTTATTGCGGCATGTGAGTTTTTGTAAGCAGCAATATAACAGTGTAACTTTGGCCTTACGGTTACTCACAAATGACTGTCAGTTTCGCCCGAAAGGTGAAGCATCGATTCCGATTGCATATTATTGGACAGCTATATGAAGTACCAATCGGCCTTACAAGCATAGGCATACGAACTAAATTACCAGCCATGCTGTCACGCGTGTACACAGAAACATCAACACATCTTAATCGATGACCGCGGAAACTCGCTGTCAACACGCTGCACTGAGGAAACGTGGCAGCAACTGTGAGCGAATTGTCCTTCGTGCGGCCGCACGCATAAGTACGAACTATGTTGGAAAAACAGAGCGGCACCGTGGACTCTGGAGCCGCCCCAGATAGCTTTCAATATAAAGCGGTCCAGCTGGGCGTGTGCGGAGTAGAACGCGTCACCCCTTCCCACCCTCCCCTTGAAGCCATGCGCGCGACGGAAGGCGACACGCTTTCCCCTCACTTTCCTCCGTTTTGTGCGCGAGATTGTGTCGCGATCGCCTGCTTACCCTCGCACGCTTTCACACGCATATAAAGCATGCGGCGCGTGGACGATATTATCACCCTTGGACTTTATACGAAACCTCATGACCACGCCGTGGCTGCGATTCCCCTGGGGAGTCCATATAATTGCTATCGCAATAATAACATGGCTGGGAGCTTTCCTTCGTACGCTTTTGTAGTGAATTCTGGGCAACAAATGTAGTATTTCTACGCGAATACCATTTTTCATTAATTATACCATCGTAATTGAAAGTCCCTGTTCATCCTTCACACGAATGTTGACAACCCTACATACTCCCAGCTGGAAGCCGGTGCTGAACCTACTCGGAGCCGCCCACGCAGCAAGACCAGCATATTGCACCCTTCTCTCATCGGCGTCCTGTTCGCGGGTCTCGTAACTGCGGCGGTGCCAGCAATGGTCGGCGCTGCAGGCGGTCGCCTGGCTCCTCACGACCTCCTACCGGACCAGGAGCTATCGTCTGGATGGCGTCAACCGGAGCCACTCTACAACGCCCCTCCGCATGTCTCGGACGGAGGAGTGTTGATCGAAGACCCGTGCTTCTGCGACCAGCAGCCGCGCACAGTGGCTACGGCACCATCGGGTGACGATGCTCGCGATGGACGCCTGAATATTGCGGCAGGATCCATCGCCTGGAGCAATGTGGCGCACAGTTGGGCCTTGTTTGACTCACCGGGGACACGGCGATCCGTAAGCAATCTGTTTGGCCTATCGGTGATGCAGCTGTCGGTTATCGAGAAGGGAAATCGAATATGAGTCGACGTTATGTCATTTGACTCACCGGGGACACGGCGATCCGTAAGCAATCTGTTTGGCCTATCGGTGATGCAGCTGTCGGTCATCGAGAAGGGAAATAGAATATGAGTCGACGTTATGTCATAAAGCCTGTATTTGCAAGCCAACTGTCCATGAAGCCATTTACTTCTCTTTTTTTCCTCTGAAATTTGGCCCGACACCGGACCACTGACGCTAAGCGTACTGGCCGATAATGTTCGGTTTCCGGTAGTTTTTTCCTCGATGCAGCACTTGTTCTGCTTCGCTGCGCTCTGTCGGCGTACGAGCTCTTTCATGGAGTTTCAATTGTACGTCATCAGCTCAAACGCACTGGGGAACGCATAAAACCCTCATCCTCTTCATTCAGACGCCAGGAGTGTCAGGAACGCAGCGCTAACCGCACTACACTGTCAAACCGCATGTATGATGAAGGCGCGAAAGAGCCTGTGTACCATTGATAAAGAATGTACATTTAGGACGACCAAAACACTACTAAAATGTTTCCCTGGTAGGTAAAAGTCTTCTTGTTTACATCGCCTTTACTTTGCGTTGCGAGAAATCTACGAATTATGCTAATCTTTTACCGGAAAAAATAAGGCGCCAAAGACACGTATGGAAACGCGCTCCAGAGTAGCTAACGTATGCCAATGCTATAAAAAAAAACCTTCTACCGTAACAGATGCCTTAATTTGGAACAAGTTTGCTCTTTGGTCGCTACAAAAATAAAAAAAAAATGAAACAAACGCTGACTTGAATGCCAACTCGCGGAATCCTAAAGTGCGCCCTGTATAACACTCAAACGTAATCGCCTGGGTTTTGCTAGTTCATATTAGAGCAGGGTCACAGCAGTGAAAAGAAAAAAATATTACTTTCCGATTTTCGCACCGAACAATGTTGAATTAAATTATAGGATTTTATATGCCAAAACCCCTTTCTGACTGAGGTACGCCGTAGTGGGGAACCCCGGAAATTTAAACCACCTAGAGTATTCTAACGTACACCTAAATCTAAGTACATGGGTGAGCTCGCATTACGCCCCCATCGAAATGCGGCCGCCGTGGCCGGGATGAGATCCCCCGATCACGTGCTTAGCAGCCTAACACCATAGCCACTAAGCAACCATGGCGGGTCCGAACAATGTTACAAACGAAGCTGCGGCATTATATAGCAACAACAAAACCAATGCCAAATACATTTGCCAGAATGTGGCATTGAACACTGAAGATATTTATATAAAGCAAAGTTTTGGGTACGGGCTAGTTGGTATCCCATGGTATCAATCGTCACTTACATCGCACACATAGACGAGGGACAAAAAGGATGACAACAGCGCTTGTCTTCGTCGTCCTTTTGTCAGTCGCCTATGTATGCGCTATAAGTGACGATTGATTTATATAAAGTTTCTTGTTCCGTGGCGTAATGCCACAGAAAACAGTGCCGGTGAGTGGCACTTTGATGTCACAGTACAGAGGGTCATACATGTACGTCGACTTGTTATATGTGTACAGTCCTGTGTTGATCAATCATATGCGTTGACGTACTTTGCGTGAAGCGAGCAGAACAGGGGATAAAACGTATTTGCGGTAAAAGGCCAACAGCAGAGAGGTAACAGCAGTGGGCATGTCTCTACACCAACCGTAAAATGCTAGCGCTCAAAAGAAAAAAAAAAGAAAGAATATGACACCTTCTAAAACGCAGTAGGAATGTTGAGATTTGCTTGCAGGATGTATGCTTCTGGCATTGGCTGGACAAGAGCGTATTAGATCTTGCTTCAGGGAACAGGCGTTCGTCCTAACTGCACGTGGGTACCGAATTATCGTCTGCTCAGAAAAATTCTAACCTGTGCCTTACAAATCATTGTTACTCACATTTATGTAGATATTACACGTAATTTCCAGACATTATGCAATGTAGGCGATAAAGAACACTGACATATATTTTTTATTCTTCATAATATTCCGTTTTATGTGAATCATTAAAAAATAATGGCAGGGCTCAGACCGCCTTGAATAATTAAAAAAGTCATTTCCACAACCACTTTCGGTTTACTTTCCAGAAATTGACTGAACTGTGAGTTCGTGCTGGAGAAGATGGTCAATCGTGAGCGGGTCATCGCGATATTCTGACTCACTCCGGCTCATTCGTTGCCTCCTATGCTGCTATACTTTGCCAAAATCTATTGACCTGTAAAACAGGTGACCGAACGTGTCAGAGCGAATGCCAGAAGGGCAGGATATCGTGGAGCCACGCGACCACCGTCTGTGTCGTGACGTCACGACACAGATGGTGGTCCCGTGCAACAATACCGAAGCTGGCTATAAAAAAGCAATTACATGAAATTGTGTAGGGGGTCTGGGGTGCGCCAGTATTTTTTCTGGGCTTTAGAGGTCTAAGACTGTCATTTGTCGCAAGAAAAACTGGTCGAGGATGTTATGTCGCCCATCCTTTAAAAGTGGCACTGCCCTTAGAATGCATAATGGGCACTGTTATCTGATGCAACGTAAACTTAAGGTTGTGTTTATTATAAAGAGCAAGCCACTCCACTTGGTCAACAACGAGCAACGCTGTGTGTGCCAACTGTTTTGGCATTTAGCTCACACAAACGCTGTGAAAAGAGAAGAAAACAAGTGGCATCGTTTCGACCCAAACCCACTGTACGAACGAATTAAACCACGCGACCGATGAGTAAAGCTCACCCACTGACCCTGTCTTTTGCGAACCTGTGCGAAACTCGCGCCCTGACCTTTACTTCGGCCAACATTGGCTACACAAGCCACCAATGGTGAGTGCTATTTTTTTCTTAGCAAGTGCTACATACCGAGCCAACGGCTGATGCTTTATGCACGCACCCACGGTTCGCGTGAGTGAGCTTAGATTTAAGCGCGGTTATATCTTTACACATTTTGGGATTCTATCCGTTATCTTATGCAATGAACATCTGTGATGCCAAACTTCGCCAATGAGTATATTGTGAAAAGGTGCGCGCCGTTCTTCAATTAACGTCCTCGATGCCAACTTGGTAATCAGGCGTGTCGACAGTCACATTAGCCTACCTTACAGAGGATGAAGGCGAAAGCCTACCTGCTCTAGAGACATTCATTGCTTTACTTCAAGTTCTCGTTTGAACGCGACGTTAATTCTTCTTACTGTTTTATCGGACGTAACCTCATCTATCGAGGAGCCTTAACTCTAACTTCAGTTACTGTGTGTTAACTATTCCTTCATTAAAACCAAATGTCGTAGTCTCGACTCCCACCGAAGGTCGTGGGTTCGCGTACCTTAATCACCTCTGTCTCAATTACGTGCGCCTTAATTTACTTCGCCCTAATTAACACCAATGGTCGAGGGTCCGACTCCCATAAAAGCTCGTGAGTTCGCGTGCTCTAATTAATGCCATCTTAAATACGTTTGCCGTAATGACCATCTGTTTAACCGATACTAAGGTCGCGGTTCCGATTCCCACCAAAGGTTCGCGTTATATAATAAACTATATTGTCACGTGGTAGTGACGTTAATGAACACAGTAAATGCAGGCGCGTTTCGCGCTGTGCGATAAGATTTGTTAGGCGGCGAAACGTGGTCGCCCGATAAATATAAGTACACGTGTCAATATCTTGTTGCCTTTACCTTCGTTAACATCGCCCGGATTAATCCCAAATGTCGTAGTTTCGACTCCCACCAAAGGTCGTGTGTTCAGGTGCCTAGTCACCGCTATCTCAATTACCAGCGCTTTAATTTACTTCACCCTAATTAACCATAATGGTCGATGCTTCGACTCCCACGAAAGTTCGTGGGTACGCGTACTTTAATGAACGCCATCTTGATTACCTGTCCCTTAATTACCGTCGGCTTAATCGACACTTAAGGTCGCGGTTTGGATTCTCGCCAAAGGTCTTGGGTGCACGTGATCTAAGTAACCATGTCTTGGTTACCTTTGCCTTTGTTAACATCATCCGGATAATTACCAAATGTCGCAGTTTTGACTCAAACCGAAGGTCATTGGTTCGTGGACATTAATTACCTCTATGTCAATTAATTGCCTTAATTTACTTCGCCCTAATTAACACGAATCGTCGAGGGTACGACTGGCAAGAAAGCTCGTCGGCTCAAATTTTGTTATTAACGCCATCTTGACTACCTGTGCCTCAATGACATTCGGCCTAATCGCCACCTAAAGTCGCGGTTTGAATTCCCACCAAAGGTTTTGGCTTCGCGTCATCTAATTCACCATATCTTGGTTGCCTTTGCCTTCGTTAACATCGCCCGGATTAATAACAGATGTCGCAGTTTCGACTCCCACCAAATCGTGGGTTCGCGTGCATTATTTACCTCTAAATTACATGGACCTTAACTTGCTTCGGTTTAATTATCACCTTAATTCGTGGTTTGGACTCCCACCAAAGGTCGTTTGTTCGAATGCCGCAATTAACTATCTGTAATCTAACTCTCCGTTAATGAACTTCGCTCTCATTAAAACCAAAGGTCATGGGGTCGACTCCCACTAAAGACCATGGTTTCGTTTGCCTTAAGTAACTCCCTTTAAATTAACTGCGCATTAATTAACTTCGTCCTCGTTAACACCAAAGTTTGTGAATTCGACTCCTACCACCCTTGGTGTTAGAATGAATTTCTTAAGGCACAGTTATTTAAGGTACAGTTAATTAAGGCACTCGAACCAACGACCTCTGTAACGACGCAGTGGAATGAGAATGTCAAGTTAAATTCATTATTGTCCCGTATGCGCGTACGCTTTTGTCCTCATCCTCTTTAACGTACACTAAAGTGTCGGTCAACATTTTCATTGCCCTAGCATTCGATCGACAATTTAAGCACTTTCCGACTGGAATCTATCGAGGTAATTTTTTTTTTGTATGTTTGTACCTAACCGCTGTCACGCCTTCCTGTGTCACTGGGTTGTCAATGGTTGTCACGGGGTGGCCAGGCGAAGGTAACAGCGTTAGAAACACTCTGACCAAGTCGATTGGCTGAGTCTATGCGAACGTGTAAATAGGTGCCGTACTTCATCGAACGTGTTTCACGCTGACATTGGTCACTTTTGGCGATAGTCTGGGTAGGCACCACTGTTCTGAGAAACTCTTTGACTCCGATTTCGAGCCTATGTAACCGTAGTGTTTAGCTGGAAACGCTGACTGTAAACCCTATGCACAAAGGCGAGCTTTCTGGCCGAAACGCGGCCTCTGAGGTGTGCCGAGCCCGGAGGTTTGTTATTGTTTCGCACTTTTAACATTTAAGCCAGAGAAGATTTTTATTTATTTATTTACAATACTGCCAGTCTCTACTGAGACCATAGCAGGAGGGCACTATATATATGCACATAAACAAAGAACACTGATAATGTTAAGTATGAATACATGTATAACGTCAGTTTTGCACTTTAAAACATGAACAATTTTTACTACAAAATGTATACACCAAACAAAAGTACATGCGAACTTTAAAAAAAAAAGTAAGAAATGGCAATTGAGGTATTCTACAGTGCATACCCGACTACATACACAGGACACAAGTACATGGTGGTTTGCACGATCAATAATAGCACTAGCATTTTTAACTTGCTAAACAATTTTTTCAATTTCTAATTCAAACTGAGACAGTGACTCTGTGTTAGTGGTGAGAGGCGATAACATATTCCATTCACGGATGGCAACCGGAAAAAAGGAATATTTAAACGCATTATTAGTACATTTATATTCTACTAAGGTGTTTGCGTGTTTGTGCCTGGTAGGTCGTGTTTGTGAATAAGAAATGTAATTTGAAATGTCAATTTTGAAAGAATTATGCAGAAGTTGATAAAGAAATTTCAAACGTGCCTGTTTCGCTCGTGCTTCGAGCGTAAGGAGCCCAGAAATTGCTAGAAGGTTAGAGGGAGAGCATTCACGTCTAAATTTGTTATGGATAAATCGAATGGCCTTCCTTTGTACTGTTTCTATTTTCTTTATGTTAGTTTGGGTGTGAGGGAACCATACAGTGTTTCCGTATTCGAGGATCGGCCTAACAAATGTTTTGTATGCTAGGAGTTTTGTTGACAAGGGTGCGAGTTGAAGTGATCTGCGAAGAAAAAATTAATTTTGCATAGCAGATGAGGTAATGTGGTGAATATGCTCGTCCCACCTTAGGTCTGACGTTATTGTTAAGCCTAGATATTTATATTTTTGTACTTTAGTCAAAACTGTACCATTTATGGTGTAGCAGAAGTCTGAAGGTTCTTTTTTCCTCGTTATGGTCATACATGCTGATTTTTTTACATTGATTATCATCTGCCAGTCTGAGCACCATTTCGTAATACTACTAAGTGATTTGTTAAGGGAGTAGTGATCTTGATCATTTTTAATTTCTCTATAAATGATACAGTCATCCGCGAATAACTTTATTTTACAGTCTATGTTAGTGGTTATATCATTAATATACACGAGAAATAACAAGGGCCCAAGCACGGAGCCCTGTGGTACTCCTGACGTAACTGGTACTATATCCGATGTTGTATGTTCGAAAATAACAAACTGACACCTATTAAACAAAAACCCACGAACCCAAGCAACAATTTCTGTGTCTCCGATAATGCTTTTTAGTTTATTTATTAGTTTGGTGTGACAAACACAATCAAACGCTTTAGAAAAATCAAGTAGGATTAGGTCCGTTTGGCCGTGATTGTCAATACCCAGCGCGAGTTCGTGTATGACTTCTGTTGATTGAGTTATGGTCGATAAACCCCTGCGAAAACCATGCTGGTTAGGGGACAGGATGCCTTCGTTTTCAAAAAAAATTGTTAAATGTTTTAGAATTATATGTTCGAGTAGTTTGCATGCCGTGCTCGTTAACGATATTGGTCTGAAGTTTGATTCAACGGATTTATCTCCCGACTTGTAGATCGGAATAATTTTAGATATTTTCCAATCTTTGGGTAGTTTTGATGTCGATAGGGATTTACGGAAAATAAGGCCGAGGTATCTGCTGCACCACTGTGCGTACCTTTCAAGAAGTTGGTTGGGTATATTGTCCGGACCACATGCTTTTTTAGTGTCTAGGGCAAGAAGAAGGTTAAGAACACCAGCGTCTGTGATAACGAGTGGGTCGATAGTGGAAACAGTCCGTGGAACTAAGTCCGGCATGACGCCATTATCGTTTGTGAAGACCGAACGAAAGAATTGGTTATATCTGTTGGCTTCATCCGCTTTTTCACTTGACGAGAGCTGAGTTATGAGTGTGTTTTTTTGGCGAAAGTGGTTCCAGAATCTATGTGGATTGTTCTTTATAAAGCTGGGGAGTACGGTGTTGAAGTAATGGTGTTTCGCTTCTTTCGATTTCTGTTTGAAATTTTTTGCTGCAAGCGCTAGCCTAGGGGTCTTAGATGGAGTATTGCCTGTTGTCTTGCTAGCTGTGCGTAACCTTTTTAGTTGGCGTTTTGCATGTATTACTTCCCGAGTAATCCATGGGTCATTTTTCAAGGGTTTTTTCGATCTAACAGGAATAAAATGGGTTACACAGTGGGACACTATGTCTTTAAACGCATCCAGACAACATTTATATCTGACAAAGGATCTGAGGCCAATGCCGAAAACTCTTGGAATTCGTGAGATAAATAGGTTTGTATGTGGGCGTCATCTGCTTTGTCGAAATTGATTATAGTTTGGGCTGTGGTTTGCACTGATATTTTGTAATCTAGTGGTAAGATACACATCGGAATATTGTGATCGGATATTCCTTCTATTACTTCTAACTTCACTTGTTCTAAGAGAAAGTTACTACTTAGTAAGATCAGGTCAAGTATACTCCGAGACTCGTTTTGCACCCTTGTGGGGTATTCCACAATTTGGCGCAAGTTGAAATTTAACATCATATCGAGAAGGGCTTCTGAAGCCTTTGTTGTGTACTGCATGGTAGACCAGTTAAGGTCGGCAAGGTTAAAATCACCCATAAGAATAACAGGACAATTACGAGCATGTTGCTGCAAATATTCTTGTATGGCAATTATGCATTCGTGTCCACATACGGGGCTTCGATATAGGCAACCAACAACTATACTTGTGCCTTTAGTGTTAATCTTACAAAAGATTGCCTCGGCATCAGCTACCTCTGGAAGAATGACCAGTGGGATTGATTTCTTTATTGCTAGCGCCACGCCTCCACCCCGTGATTGCCTGTCTTTGCGAACCAGTACATAGTTTGGGGGAGTGACTTCATGACTTGAGACTGACAATGATAACCATGTTTCGGTGACTGCCACTATATCTGGTTCACGATTGAGCAATAAGTTTTCAAATGGCTGCACCTTATTTAAGATACTTCGAGCGTTGACGTTTAACAACGTTATTTTTTCTTGCGCTGGTATTGGCGTGTTGCCGGGCGGTTTACTTCGTTTTTTTCTTTTTTCCACGTTCGCGTTGTTTTTTTGCTCCATTTTGTCGTGCTTCTTTATTTCTACCCTGTCATTCTTTTCGTCATCCCAGATGAAAATGCGGTTGTTAATGAATAGTTTGTTGTACGCTAACGACACCTTGTCTTTATTTTCGCGGTTTGCCTGTGCACTGTTCCAGAATTTCTTTCGGGTCTCTCCAACTTTTCGCGAAAAATCTTCCCCTATTGAGAGGTCTGATTTCTTTAGTTTAAAGCAGTTCTTTAGTATGACACTTTTATCTCTTGCGTCTAGTAATTTAAATATCACAGGCCTCGTCTTGTTCGGTCCTCGTCTTCCTAAACGATGTATGCGCTCAATGGCCACAGGTTCGAGTTCAAGGATTTTTGTGATTATTTCCTCATTTACGGCCTCTTCTAGCGCTTCGCTTGTTTCTTCTTCCATTTCTGGTAGGCCATAAACAATTAAGTTTGACCTTCTGGTACGGTTTTCGATGTCGTCCATTTTTTCTTCAAGACTCTTAATTACCTTATTCATAGAAGCCATTTCTGTATGACACGCGGTCACTTCAGCTTCGAGTTTCGTAATGAGGTCAAGCTTGCTCTCTATATCCCCTAGTCGCTTTTCTTTGATATCTTTAATGTCGGAAGCAATTTCGGTAAGTTGTTTGGCGATTTGCTCGAGGTCAGGGCCGGGGTTGCTTTCAATATCTCCGCCCATCAACAATAGCTTCTTAAAGTATGTCATGCATGATTAACACACACAGCCATATACTGCCATGGGCACGGCAACACCAGCAAGAAACGGTCACTTGAACGGAGGCATTTCCCAAACCGTTTTCTCACCTGCAAAATGTAGACGAACGGGCAATTTAAGACAAAAGGCGTGCGCTGTGTGTGTTTTGTATCAGGGTATTTTTTTGTGTGTGGGCTGTCATTCTCAAAATGCCGAGAAATAACTGTGTCAGGAATGTAAGACAAGGTATGAGCTACTTTAGCGATGGAATGACGTGGCAAGATAACCAGCGCATACCGCATTTCATAAAGCAAGGCGCGGCATACACATATACCTAGATATATACCGAAACTTTCGCTTTTGGACGACTTCACCGACACCGACAGCAACGCCGGATTTTCTGTGATACGAGGCCCTTAAAGCTATAGTGAAGAAAAAGAGGGACAAAATTATCTATTATTTAGGTACTGCCACCCTGCTTGGGCTGTTCTCAGCGGATTATATTTTTAACACAATTCCTTTTTGTGCTCTCTATCAACTCTTCCATGTCAATTCCACTGCCTCTTAACTGTTTTGTACTCGTTGCCTACGACGACCAAAACGTTTCGCCGGTTATATAGGTGCTTTGGAAGAACTTATCAATTGCCCAGATATACCTAATGTGGCATAGACTAAAGTGTCGTGAAGCTTTGCAGAGAGCTTAAGACATTTGTGTCAGCTCTTCCAACGCTTATACATGGGTAAATCGGAGAGGACAAAACGTACATCAGCAAATATTCGCAACAAGATGATGCACGCGTCTGCTGCAGCTAAAATCTGGAAACCATCCAGCACATCCTAATGAAATGCGAAGTTATGCACGCCTTGGAACCCGTAGGTAACGTACACGTTCCGAAAGCGCTTTGATCTAAAGTGAATGGAATGATCAACCAGACAGCAGTCGAAATGAGCAGGAGACGCTTGAAATATTGGCGGAGAAAAATCAGGCGATATTCTGACAAGACAAGATCTGTGTCAGGCATAGGAAGCGATAGTAGGTCGATATAACAGTTTTAAGGAAGAACAAAAAAATAAGAGGAACAAAAATTAAGGAGTTGTAGAAAAAGTGCAAGCACAATATTAAAATTATGGGGCTTACGTGTGATAACCACGATATAATTGTGCGGCACGGTGTAATGGGGGACTCCAGAAATATGGACCACCTGTGGTTCAATAACGTGCGCCTAGATCTAAGTACACGAGTGTTTTCCCATTTGGCCTCCATCGAAATGCGGCGGCCATGGCCAGGATTCGGTCCTGCGGCGTCAGGAGACCAACACCATAGCCACTAATAAACCACGCGGGTAAAATGCAAGAATAAAAGGCACGTATAACATACGAGATTAATTCAAGCAAGCTGGTTGACCGTTTCTCAGCACCCTCTTTCAAAGGGGGTGCCAATAAGTCATAACCGCTATCATCACCATGTTGAAAGTCGCTAGATAATCACCCAACCAGAACTCCGTTGGGAAGGCCCACTTTGCGGATGCATTGATATTCAGAACGGACCTATCGAGTTAAGGTGTTTGGAGTAGTTATTGAAAAAGAAGAGAAGAAATCGATATAACCAGGGTCATTACAGGCTTAGGTGACTCTAGAACATCATCGATTGATGTTTTACCGAAGAGAGCAATGATCAAGGATATGTAGGCAAATTCCTACACTGTAACAGGTGTAATAAAAGCTGCTTGGCTAAAATACGCAAGCTAACTAGGAAAGCGAGCAAAACTGCCAGACTGCAATAGTTGTAACGAAACCTAATGAGCTTAAGAAGACTACGTGACTAGTTGTCGCTGGCCCGCATTGAAATGAATTCAAATATAAATTAGCATTCGTCATGATTTACTCAACACTGAATTGATAGAATGTCTCTAAGCAATGTGTCTGCCGAGTCCATTGCTTTTTTGTATTCTACATATTCTACCCAGCTGGTTTCTACGAAAAGTTTAAAGAATATACTGGACGGAAATTTTCAAGCCTCAATAGCAGAAAGGTGAAAAACTAATGCGCATTCGGTGCACTTTGGTAGTATGAACCACACATTCCACTCGTTTGAAATGGACTATGCTTCTAAGTAGACTTGGGGGTGGACCTTTAAATTCGCGACAATCTGCGACCCCAAAGCTTTCTGAAATGCTGGGTATGTGTTAAAACTTGTAAATGGAGAGCAATATTGTCTTTTTATGCAGAAGGGTGATGTAATGATGTATTCAATCGCAGGATGGCTTTCAAAGTCCTCACAGTGACTGTAGGCGGAGGTGCAGTTCCTGTAGGTCAGATGGCTTAAAAGTCCCTGCCCAGTGACCCTGCACGAAGGGCAATTTATTTGTCGTGTCTGTTAACCTGAAACGCAGACACTCTTAAACCACTGGTCTCATTTTCTATATAAAGTGAATTGCGGTGAGCAAAAAAACCGTGAGTGTGCACGAAATATGTTCATCAGCCTGCTAATATTATCCTTTACGAAATATGCCGGGTATTTTTTTATCGTGAACAGAATTATTAACAGTCAGCCCTTTCCCTCAGATGAATCAGCCTTGAAATAGGTTACTCGCAGAGGCTGACATTATATTCACAGAAAATCAAAACGAAGATAACAAAATTTACAAATTTTCGCTAACAAACATTCAAGCTACGTACTTTATGACAGATATTCCAATTTACCAATTGTAGCCCGTCATTTCGAAAGGGATATCCACCTTGAACGAGCTCTGAGGATGAAACCACTTCCGGCAATTGTGTTCCCAAATTTGGTGACGAAGTGCATTGATGTTAGAATTTTCGGGCTTGAATACATAACAACGAGTTTTGCTGAAAACTCAATGGATGCGCAGAGCGTTTTTGACGCTATTTGCACAGCGCGTATATGAAAGCTGGTGCCGGATTCAAAATTACTTACAAATGAATGAGCCTTTTGAATTAACTGTATTCCTTTCGTATATTGCAATGTATCAGGAAAGTAATTAGTTTTAATTTTCATTCATAAAATTTAGTTGGTCAATGATGCATCTTGATTATTAGTGTAAGTAATGCTTGCCTTTGAGTAATCCCGCTTAACAAGTACATTTGTGCTATATGCCACTGGAGGAATTTAAAAATTCTGTTACCGCTAAAATAAAACACGCGATCGTTACTTCGTTAGTGAAGCAGACGCTCCTGTAATTTAACTGACCGTGGCAATTCAGCTCGTACTTACGTAAATTCCAGCTTCCGCGTCCTCGCTTTCGACCGACTTCATGTCTCTCAGTAAATATTGTTACAGATTGAATATTTCGCAAAAATATACTAAAAGATAAAAATGCATTCTTTGCTGCGCATCCTTAGATACGATCCAATAACAGCCATATTTCAGTGCAAAACAATAAGGCGTACATTACCGAATTTTACGCAGATGTGGACCGAGTGCATTCGCCACTACTACACGTACTGCACTCCCCGGGCGATGTTGTTCAACTACGAAACAAAAGAGAGCGCGCGCGTTCCAGCAACAGCGGCCAGCTATGCAACCACGACTCCAACCTGTTCGGCATCGGGCAACCGTGCCTGGAGAGCTGCCTGCGGCGCGACCGTGTCTACGACATATTCTTTGACAATGCCCTCCTGCAGCCGTACGCCGGGTAAGCAAACGCAACTTTGCGACTCTGCGGTGTACGCTCTTTCTGTCAGTACCAGAAAGGGTCCCAGAAACATTGTACGCGAGGCTAATTTACGGCTACCAAGCAAGTGATGCACTGCACACAATATAAGGGCAGAAAGAGAGACGGGACACAGTCCGGACTTTCAACAGTTTACTGCATGAAGCGCCAGAAATCCAATATACAGACAAAATAATCATATTACTTCCCCCCCCCCCCCGGAAGCGCAAGAACTTTCACAGTTCTTTTACAACCACAACCACACAAGATGTACTACACGTTTTTATTTCATAAGCAAATGAACATGCGAGTGTGGGACAAGGGAAAGCTAATGACACGACCATTGTAAGCCCACCGCGCCAGACATTAGTAAAACAAACTGAAAAGCGTGGCATGGCCCATCTGGGCGGGGTACATTCGTCTCGACGAGCTCGTTGGCCACCGATGCCACTTGAGTAATCGTCATCGACGGCGCCCACGGACCGAGACCCTCAACGAAAGCCGAATAGACACGCACTTGGCGCTCCCCTAAATACCACAGAGCGCAGGGAGCGGAGGGAACCACCGGCGCCACATGAGCGATCGCACATAACAGTGGCGAGGGGCTTTAAGCCTCCTTCGGCGTTGCCATCTTCCAGGAACCGCTGCAGTTATTGTCCACGCGCGCAGCAATAGGGCGGGTGTGAAGAGATTGAGAGCATTATGTTGTGCCGATTAGTTAACAGGTGGCCTCTCCGGACGCGTAGCAAAAGAACCTCTTCCGCGTGTGACTTCTGTACCGCTGATCTGGCGTGTAAGATACGAATGTGCGTCCTTGGGGTCTCTGCACGGGTGGTGTGAATTCCGCGATGCCGGCGTAGCGCTGCCACTATTACTTATATGTGTTGGCATTTCATGGAGCCGCGGTTTCATAGAGCCGCATGAGAAACACCGGTTTTCAGTCGGATCTCCGGCGCCTCTGGGAGTGTTTTCTTTTTCTTTTTCTTATTGTGCTTAAGAGTCATGGTCGACGTTTTGCTGGGAAACGGTTGCCCCGTGCACCTCCCTGGCAGGTTTACTCTAAAACCAGTGTTCTTGTATGGCGCCACACGGCATTCGTCTTCTTCGTCGCTTCGCGAAAGAGTTACAGGACTGGAAACATAATTTTGACGGTTCCCCGCCTCCACATTCTCCACATGTGCTTGGCCCGTGGGTATTTTATTGCATACGCTACGTTTATATGTCGTTTCTTCGAACTTCTGAAGAAAATGTGTTTGGTAGCCCCTGCTACTTTCCTGTTGTATAATGTGTAAAATTGGTGCGGATTCTGCACTGTGAACGCTTTAAAATGTTTCTGAAATGTTTGGTTGGTTGACTAAACCATTACGCAAGGAAATTCTAAGAAACATATTAATTGGTGAGCTGATTTTCCAGTCACAAATCCAACCAACGATAATTGATTAGTAAGTAATTGGTGCGGGGTATTGGGTATAAAGAAGGTGGCTCCAGTTTTCCGACCGTTGTCGTGGACCTCACTGTGGACCGCTCTGCCGAGGTGGGGTTAGATTATGTCATGCAAACTAACGCTGTAACTTTTTGTATCCGATAGAACCTTGTAACCACGCATTTTTTGTAATTTATTTGCAAATACAAGTTTTCTTCGTCCACACATAAGCGTCAGCGCCCTTCTTGCCGCAGTCACCCATTAGCCTACATGTGCAGGCTGTCTCTGACGGTGCATTCCGGACGCCTAGACTGGAGGAAGAACAGCGCATACACGCTTCATCAATAATTGTTTACGTCATTACAAAACAAAGCAGAAAACCCAGCAATAACAAGCGACAATGAAAAGAACAAAGCAAAAAAGTGGGGGTGATGACAATAAAAAAACGACACCAATAAAAACAAGCCACACATCTTCATGAAAACAACACGCAGGAGGAGGATCGAAAGCCTGGAAGAACTTGTGCAATACCATCGCAAAAGGCAACTTCTTGTCTAAATGGAAAATTGAAGGCGTACTTATGCACTTGGCAATATTTCGTCGGACAAATAAAGTTTCCGTAAGTTCTAACTGTGCTTTAACACGTGTTCTTGTCGTGACCTCAATTTGATCTAAATGCCGTGAGCAGCGGCAGTCTGTTAATCTTTCCATGATTTCTTACTGCGATTCAGGAAAATTCCGCAGCGGGCTAGTTGGTTGGACATACTTAACACCGTTGCGCAGAACGACAAAGGGACAGGACAGGGGCGCTAAGGTGCGCTCAAGTGTTGTGTGTTGTTTTCTCGCTCATGTGACTTCGTCGCTCTTGGCAACAGTGTTAAGAATTTCTCACTGTGCTTTATCCCGTGTTCTTGTCAGAACCTGAATTTTATCTAAATCAAGTGAGCAGCCCTAGTTCCGTTAAGGCTTAATGCCCATCGTTGTTACAGTGAGACGGCGTTCTGTTGCGCGATCATTATTGCAACGACTGGTTTAGCGTAGTACAAGCTCCCACAAGGTAAAAGAACACGGCAAACTGTATTGAGACCGATTTCGTATATATTTTTACATTCTTCTGTGCGCAATGCCTTCTGTTGTTTGGATAATAGTGACTAAATTTGTCAGAACTTGCCAAGACGAGAACACGATGTTCCCCCAGTGCCAGAACACGATGTTCACCCAGTGCCAGATTACTTCCTCATTCACGCTGCGGGAGATTTATTGCATGTACGGGATACCTGCATTAGCGACTCAGCTCTTTCTTTCTGCTTTGGGTTTATATTACTTCTACTTTTGTAGTAGGCCCTCAGAGGTACTCAGGACTAGCTGCAAGGGATATCTGACTGCACGCAGTCGATCCAACTAGGCCCCTATGTCTGGTTCGGAGAGGATGTTTGGAGGGATTTTAAACGGGTAGTCAGAACAATATTTATTCTTATGAACGTAGAATCGGCACTTTCCTGTCGTAACAGGTTCTTCTTGGTCCTTGAGGTATAAGTACAGAAGGCAGCTGATAAGTATCTTGGTGAAATGAAGCCTCAAATCCAAGAATTGAATTTTTGTGACAAGAAAATTATGGGCGATTTCTGGCGATTTGAATGCCTGAAGAAAGCATCTAAAGCAGCCTTCACAGCACCCTTCACACTGTAATAGCGCATTATATCCAGCGTTTCGTGTGGCGTTCCTGTCAGGCAGTGCAGGAAAGCCACGACGCAGCGGAGCATGCGAGACCACAAGCACACCCTTTCAAAACCGAACTCCAAAGTGCTTTATTTGGCGCGTGCCCCGTTGCTCCTGCCCGGCAGTCACCACTGGTGTGTGGACCACTACATCTGCCCGCTCAAGTCACAAGTTAAAATGGTCGGGTGAAACCACACGATAGCCGCTACGAGTGCACACAACACTATCACCAGCATCACGTGAAGGAGCAGGTGCTGCCGTCTGAGAGGTTCGCTCAGGTGTTGCTGCCATTTGTATTGGGTGGTGAGGTTGAAGCAATGGAGTCTCCACTCACATTAGTTCGAAAGAAACTAGATGTCTGTGATTTCGGTGCGGAATTGTTCCATGCTCTGTTTCGACTACAAATGACCTTGGACGCTGAGCGCTGCTCAAAACTGTGGCACGAACCTGATATGTACAAGTCCAGGCCTCTTCGCCCGCTTCCAGTGATGGCACATCTGTTACCAGATGACGTCGGTCGAACTCCTAAGCAGTCTTTTTCTTCGTAAGGTTCGTCTCTAACTACTACCTCCTCCTTTACTGGTCAGGGCGGACGAAGCTGCTCGTCCATCTTTAGGAGTCGAGTTCATAATCGCCTTCCCATTAGTAGTTGAGCAGTGCTAAAGCCACTCACGCCGGGTGTGTTCCTATAGCTAAGAGTCATGTGAAGATCTTACGCCTTGCGGAGGAGGTCTTTCACAGTGCGCATCATCCTTTTTTCCTCCCCAATAGACGGTGGGCAATAGGGGCTACGGTGATTTGGTCGAAGTCATAGGTGGCAGCAAATGCGGCAAATTCGCGTGAAGAGAACGGTGGACCATTCTCCGACCTTATCTATTGCGGTATCCCGTGTCGCGCAAACAGGGTCTTCGGCAGATAAATGACCACTAGAATCGTTGTCCTCTTCAGCGTCATGACCTTAAGAAGGTTCTTCTTAAACCTTCTTAACTGCCATGAAGATGGTGCCATAAAGAAGATTTGGCCGTTAAGGTGAAACAAGTCCAGGCACAGATGTTCCAGGAGCGGCCAGGCACGTTGGTAGGGAGGAATTGTTCCTCTGGATTCACTCGCCTATGGGCGCATTTTTCACAATTGGCGACGAGAGAAGTGATCTCAGCCGCCATACACGGCCACTATACAGACTCACGATCGAGAGCCTTTGTTGCGACTTATGTCTTGATGTCCTTCGTGTAGACGCATTAGGACTGCTGGCCTCAGTGACGAATCGATAATGAGGCGAATGCCCTTGAGGAGAAGGCAATCACAAAGGAAAGTTCATCCTTCACTGACAAATACTTTGATCCGTGAGGAGGCATCGTTGACTTGTTTGGCATGGCGCGCTGGCAGAACGAAATCAGCGCGATGCACTGTCTATCACAACTCTGCCCTTTCCTGATATCCCCTATCTTCACAGGCAGCACATCTGTAGCAGAAGTAACGAATTCTGTAACAAAGCATTCCACAGTGTTTACTGAATTTACATTACGAGGGGCGCGAGACAGTAAATCAGCCATAGGCCACAATTTTCCTGGGACGAGCATCAGCTGAACAGATAAGGCATTGCCTTTAGCTTGAATCTTTGCACCAACGGAGGAAGCACAACTTCCATCTTGCAAAACAGGTAATGACACGAGAGGAAGGTGATTAGTTTTTACAGTGAAGGTGATCCCTCTGATGAACTCGTCAAACCTGTGGATGGCCCATGTTGTATGATCCACGCGGTATGATGATCCAGGCTATGGTGAGCATTAATTTTGAGGCAAAGGCTACAGGCCTGCACTCACCAAATGGTTGTGATTGCAACAGGACTATTCGAAGTCGAAAAGAGCTGTTAGCAGCCGAGATTGTGGTAGCATATGACTAGTACTAGGACAAGCAGCGGTCCTACGTCAGAGGTGCCTTGACTTTTGTGAATGCTGCTTCATGTTGGTGCTGCCAAGTCCAACTAGTATTTTTGTTTAGTAGGCTGGGCATAGGTGGACTGATTTCAGATACGTGGTATAAACCTGCCAAGATGATTTACCATTCCGAGTAGATGTCTGAGAGCTTTAAGACATGCGGCAGATGCCTTTGCACGGATTGCTTCAACCTTGCCTGGATCTGGCTTGATGCCTTGTGGTGAGACAATAACGTCTGGGAATGAGACTTCGGAGACCACAAAGGAACTCCTCTCCTTTTTTAAAGTGATGCCTGCCTGCCTGCAGAGTCAGCACTTGCTCAAGCCTTGCACCATGTTCCTGCTTATCACTTTGAAACAGAACAACATCATCAGTCATATGAACCACACCACCCTGACCTTCTAGAATCTGTGCCATTTGTTTTTTAATGTACTCCAGGACACGTGATACCGAGGTGCAGTCGTGAGTAACAACAGTGACCGAAAGGTGTGATGAAATTTGTCAGTTCATGAGAGTCCGCCGACAACTTCACTTGGTGAAACCCTGCGATCGCATGCAGCTTCGAAAAACCAGCTGCATCGCCGAGGAGAGCAGAATTGCTCAACAGTAGGCAGAATGTCACGCTCTCTGAGAACCACCTCATTCAGTAAAGGGAGGTCATCGCTCAGACGATACTTCCCATTCTGCTTAGGTACACTACCAGACCGGTAGACAACACAGTTGACTTATCAATCCGACAAGTGACGCCTTCGCATTCAAGGTTCTCCGGTTATTGTCGAACAACTTCCCTCAGAGGGATAGGTATCCGTCGAAGAGCATTGAGTGAGAATACTAGAGCATTTTGCTTTAAGATAATTGTGTACTCACCTCGCAGTGCCCAGGCCACACAGCAGTTTGGCACGAAGAGTTGACTCAGGAGTGTTCACGGCATTAAGGAATTTGACGACCTAAAGGGCCTGGACAGCTGGTAGCAATGGTACAAAGCAATGGTGCGCAAAGAGATTCAAGGACGAAAAGATGGTGAGAGCTTCTTTTCCCTTGCCAATATGGACGTTCTAGATACGAGCCCCGCGAACCGAGCGGTTGACCTGGGAGTCCCGTCAAGACTGCGTCATTGTTGTCGTTGTCGAGCTCGGCCAGGACTCAAAGCCAGTGACTTGGGACTGCATCAACTCCTAAATCTACTTTGAATTTGTTTGTATATTTGTCGACTGACATCCATGAACATGGCTTTGGCAGCTGACTCCATAGCGTGCAGCTTGATGGCACCGAGTTCCGTGTGCTTAGATATTCTGGAACGACAAAGTTTAGCGAAATTACCTTTTCTACCGCAAGAATTCCAGACCGAGTTCCGTGCTGGGCACTCAGATCGTGCATGAAACGTGCGACCACCGAAGGGACAAATTTGAGCTTCGCGCTGGCAGCGTTCTGACTTCACGTCGATTGAGTGAGCTGTTGTGGTGTCCATACGCTGTCACGAAGGAAATTTTCGACCTTTTGTGGCAGCAGTGTGGATCGCGGCTTGCGAAGTAGCCTGCGCGAGTGAGTGTTACCTATGAGCTTCCTCGGACTCACGAGCTCGAGTCCAAGCTGCTTTGAGAGTGACCTTCGGGGGAGCGGCACAGCTGGTCTGAGAGGCGTCTCAGGCAAGCGACAACGAACCTTTTCCGAACCAAGTGTTTTTCAAGCGCCGTTGAAGGGTAGTTGCATCGTTTGACTTTCATGCAGAGTTTTAGGCATGTAGGAAAGAAAACGGTAGGAGAGAGCATACCGCAATGCAATTAAAGCCAAACATGTCGGCCTAACACGTGATCGTACGTCAAAGTACGCGGTTGGTTTTAGTGTTGCCACTTGTGAGGCAGAACGACGGCAGGGCAGGCGAACAAACGCGCACCGAACAAAGACTACTGGCATAGCTACTGGGAACAAAACGTTTCAGCAGATCTCAATCCTTGTTCCGTGATCTCGACACAAGAGGTCACATGTTGGGCCACCACTCTAGCTTCAGGGAGCGTTCGCTTACCGAGGCTGGCTGCGTGGCCTACTGTTTCCTCCTATGTTTTCCTGCGTCCATGGTTTTAAGCACGAAATGCATTTAGCTCCCGTTGTTGGTGACCTTCAAGTCACCTTGAGCCAAAAGCCAGAGCCGTTATCCTGGTACTCGAACGAGAACATCCGGGCAAGTTGCGAGACCAAATCGAGATCATCCGGACAACCAGTCAAGACCGCGTTACATACGCTAATTACTTTCCAAATAAATTACAAAAAAATAATGCTTCCAAATTCTTCCTGTTTGTTCACAGTATCACTGAAGCTGTAACTTCTTGCAGGCTGGAGTTTTATTTGTCATTTCAGTAGGGACGTTCCAAAGGCCGACATTGGGCACTATACACTTGATAGTCATCTTGTGAGGCTGAGACACAGTTGCCTGTGATCTTTTGAACACCAGCGATCCTTGAGTTCCGCAACGCTTCTGGCACGCCGGCAGTGCCGGTAGCGTATGGCAGCCTCCAAGCCGCTAGCGTCCGGCGCAGCGCGAATGGCTGTTTGACCGAGACGAATCTTGCAATGAGGTTCTGCCTGTGACAAGAAACTATTGCGTCCATATGAACGAGTGTGCAGTATGGCATAGTGAGATGTGGTGCGGTGTTTTGTGGTAGGGAGTACCGTGGTGAACATGTACTACACCCATTTTAAGAATGTGCCTAGTGTCATCTCTAACCAATCTACTTTGCCGGTATACATTTCATGCTTGCATCTATTCTCGACTACGGGAACGCGAGAATTTTGGTCCGCACGGCTTCTAGCACCTTGCCCTACAATATCCCTTGTTGGGAAACAGCTAAGCCGCTCTTCTCATGTGAAGTCAGAACCATCATACTTTTTTTTCTTAGATTCGTGGACAACAAAACATAAAGGAGTCTTGGGAACCGGCATCTCCTTTGCAGTGCACACCAAGTAGCCAACTTCATCCCCGGTAGCCCATTGTTGGTCTTGTTCCTTCGAGCATAGTTAAATAAGTCGCACTTGAACTAAAAGAGCTGGACGCGTGGAATATGGCTGGAAGCTGCACTTCGGGCCCTTCTCCAATACACGTTCAAGTGCTGCGGGAAGCTTCGTGCCCCTTAAGTACTTTACTGGGTTTCCTGCTTAATGAGCTCGGGACCTCGTTGGGAACGAAGCCCTGACCTTCTGCCATAGAAACTCGCCTATCTAAGCCACCGTTTTTTTTTTGTGCTGCGCGACTTCACTTTCGCACCACCACCAATTTCTAATGCCATCGATATCCTTATTCACGCATATTGCGTGGGCTGGCTATATATCTATGCCTCTAACCGTTGTCCCGCCAACTTAGGTCACAGGGCAGTCCATGGTCTAATCTGTATAGCATTGGTCTGCCGTGATGAGGGAACCATGTTCAAAATTAACCGTCCTGCCAACTTGGGTAATGAATCCTCCCTTCGAAGTTCCCGATAACTTGACATTTCATCGCTTGTCCAGCTGCACAAACCATCCCACAGCAGTGTACCCTCCCCTAGAGCAAACTACGACTCATCTTCACTCCTTTTTTCTGACGGCCGCATGAGACTGGAACAATTTACCTGCAGTTGTCGTGCACCACTCTGATCCACATAAATTCAAGGCGGCACTGGAATCAGATTGTCCCTGTAATTAAAACCCATCCCTCATGTAATACGCCAAATGTGTCCTTTGAGGTATAATAAATGAAGTTAAATGAAATTAATATATGACATTGGCTATTAGCTGTTCGTATATGAACTTCGTACTCTTCGGTCACTGGGCATGTGCCACTAGGTATGGTGACGGGATATGTCCAGCTGGGTATTAACGCTTTTCAATTAACCTTTTCTTTAACTTCAGCTTGGGTCGCTGGTTATGTGCCACTTGGTATGTGGCGCTTTTCAACGGGCGACGCCAAATTGGGTTACTGGATATGTGCCGCTCTTCAATGACCATGAAAACGCTTTGACATTTTATGGTGCGAGGCGGAATCAAACTCACTCATTTATAATGAGACAATAATGAGACACTGTGAAAATATATAACTACGCACGCGCCTCGCACGTACTTCATGGCCTAGCTGCGAGATAGCTCCGCGTGTCCAGTGGGAAACACGAGAGGGAAGCCCAGCTGTATACAGGCCTCACATATGGCACGTTTTGGCGGTGGCAGTAAGGCATATTGCTACAGTCCTTCAGTGTTAGTAGCATTAGCATGAGCACTCAGCGTACGGTGACTTCTACCGGAATCTTCAGGCCGCAGCTCTTTGGCGCGCGTTCCTGCGTTGAGCGATGGAGTGTCTCGGCGTCCCTCGTAAGAGAGCGAACGAGCACAGGGAAGCATGAAAGAGTGAGCGCAGCGGGGGATGAAAGAGAGGCGATAGCCAGGATGGCACCACGAGGAAAGCTAAGGAAGAGGGTGCAGCGCTACCATGATGAGAAAAGCGAAGGAGGAGAGTATGGCCGAAGGCTTAGGAGGATAGGAGAGAGCCGAACGATATATGCTCCGCGATGGCGACCCGGTGCGCATGCGACACTTCGCCACCGCTGCAACCGCTAAAGATTGAGCACTGCGCGCGCCAGGCACACCCGTATTCAGTGTTTCTGAATAATGAGCCGCGGAACAAATGGAAGGCCTTCATCTGCCGCCACTGCTGAACAAGCTGCCAAAGCGGAGGCTCAGTGCCGCCGCCAGGAGCACCCACCCGTACAGATTTCAAATTCTTTGGCGGAGTATAACGCCACTTCAAAACACCTGCACATCGGCGCTCATATTTTGCGTTACAAAGTATCATAACCGTCAGTGATTCTTTTTTTTAAATGATGTCGGTTGTTTTCTGTTGGCCTCATTGCGTTGACATTCTGCTCAAGGTAACGAAATTAAAACAAATACTCGCCAAGTGCATAATAACAATGCAAAAGCTTTGCGTTTCGCGGCCCGTACGGGTCCCTTCGCAATTAGAGCAAGCGCCATGACTCTTCATTAAGTTTAGGCGAGATGGACAAGTGCGTGTGCGTAGATTTCGGGCACACTGCCACTAGTCCTGTTAATCCCTTGGCGCTTCGTTTGAATATGGAACCGAATGGACAGCTGGGCTAGTTGGTTTACTTGCATCTCGAAACTGTAAAAGGGCACAAAGACGAGTACGAAGAGACAACACAGAATAAAGAGCTGAATATGAGTCTGAATGTGGAGTGATTCTAGTAGTAATCCCGAAGGTAATAGCTCTCCGAGGTGATAATGGACGACGACTGCCCGTTCATCGAATGCCCTGTTTTCTCATGGTGTTCAGAAAATGACTCGGAAACAGAGCTCCCTTTCGCGACGTCGTATTTATGCTGCTTTAGGCGCCTTTTGAAGTTTCCAGCCTCGCCCACGTACGCTGCGTCACATTCTTTTCACAGGGCTTTATACACGACACACGGGTAGTTGGATCTTTTCAAGGGGTCCTTTCCGCGCACCAGTTGACCACGTAACTTGCGGCAAGGACATGTGCCATCCAAGCGCCACAGTCATTAAGCTCTCTGGGCAAAGCGACTCTCACGACTCGTGCATACGGAATGACAGTGCTTTTGTTTTTCTTGCATGCTCCGTGATTGTCGGGCGCTGAAGCATGACACTCTTGGTCCCTTAGCCGTTGACTTAATTGACTGATTGGGTAGTCATTACAGGTCATGTCCTCCCATACATCCATCAACTGTGCTTTCCTCCTTGAAGGACTCGAGCAAAGCCGGAAAGCGCGGTTGAATGGGAATGAAGTAGGCGAGTGTTTGAATACAATCGGGTGCACGGAAGAATAATTGGAGTGTATTCCAGTTCCTGTATTCTTACGATAATCCGGTGTCGCAGATGCTTGGCAGTTCGTTCCACGAAAACATCAAGGAATGCGATGCCGCTACTTTCTGCATGCTCCACTGTGAAGTGGATGCTCGGCTTGAATGAATTCAGGTGACCTTGCAACGTCTCTGCTGCGAATTATACAAAAACAGCCGCCAACATATCGCACGAATTTGAGGACAGGGTGGAGTGACAACGACGCTGAACCTTCTGTGGCCTACAAGGCGATGTTGGCGCACGCAGTGAAAACAGAAGCACCCATGGCCATTCCAAAGACTTGCCTTTGGAAATATTTGTTATAGAAGTACATGTTTTTTAGGCAAAGTTTCAACAGGCGGCATAGGGCGTCTATGCAAATAGGTGTACGGGAGAGCACAGTGGGATCCTGTTCCAGGGCTTCCTTACAACACTGAACCACGAAATATGCAGCAACGCACGCGAACATAAATTTCACGTTGAAAGAGGCCATGGAGTGGTCCTCGTCGATAGTGCACAGTTTTAGGCAGCGCATCACCCATTCGCTGCGTGTCGTGATCTCCCGATTAGCGAGGCAGTCGCGTCACACTTCACTCCGTTTGCAGATAGATAGATAGATAGATAAACTTTATTAAAAGAATAATCAGAAAAACCGCTAATGGTCGGGGCCCTTAGTACAGGGCTCCGCTGGCTCTTGCCATCTTCTCAGCTCTCTTAATCAGCTTGAGCTGGTCGTCGAGGGCCGAGCTGGACAGCAGTGCCTCCCATTGCTCCCTCGTTATGTTCGTGTCTGGGTGTTCTAAGTTGTGTAGTGTGCACTCCCACGTAATGTGGTATAGGGTTGGTGTGGCCCCACACCATGGGCATTCGTCCCTGTAGGCTGTGGGGTGTATCCGATCTAATATGTGTAGGTTCGTGTAAGTGCCTGTCTGGAGCCTACGCCAGGCAGCGGCATCTTCTGTCTTTAGGTTTCGATGGGGTGGTGGATATCGCAAGCGACGCCCTCTGTGGTAGTTCACGATGGCTGAGTACTCGAGGTCGACAGGGTCCAGGTATTCTGCAGCCGGCGTGATGAGTGCTCGGTTATGTACGAATCCTCGAGCTGCTCCGTCGGCTTGCTGGTTGCCCGTGATGCCAGTGTGACCCGGTATCCAGATAATAGTTTGGGTGGCGAAGTCCTCAGAGTCCTCCTTGAGTATTCCGGCTAGGACTTGTGCAGCAGGTCTTCCAATTCTACCCTGTAGGAAGTTGCGGCAGGACTGCTGGGAATCCGTGAGGATCGTCAATGGTTGATTTGCGTGTAGGCCTTCGCGGATGGCTAACGCGATGGCCAGCTCTTCGGCTTCCGTAATCGTGCAGGGGCGGGTCGATGCCGCGGAGGTAACGTGGCCTCGGTGGTCGCATGCCACTGCAACTGCGCCCTTGTTTTTCGTCCCATACATGGCGGCGTCCGTAAACCGGGCCGTTGTACTGAACCTGAACGCTTTCTCCATGTACTGGGCCCTTGCTCTCCTCCTGCCGGAGTGTAGGTTAGGGTCCATGTTGCGTGGTATCGGGGCAACGTGAAACCTGTCCTGGACGTGACGAGGTATCAAGCAGGTTTCTTGGGTTCGTGTTGTTATTGCTGGGAACCCCAAGGTTCGTAGGACCTGCCGGCCCGTGCGAGTCCGCGCAAGTCTCTGTTGTTGCGAGACGTAATGGGCTGCTGTCAGTTCGCTGAGGGTGTTGTGCAACCCTAGCGCCAATAATTTTTCAGTCGATGTACTCATCGGCAGGCGGAGAGCGGTCTTCAAAGCCATCCTTAAAAGTGTGTCGGCCTGCTTTGTCTCGGAATGTGTGAGGTGGTAGTAAGGCAGGCTGTATGTGATTCTGCTCACCACCAGGCTACTGACCAGTCGGAGGGTGTCCCTTTCCTTCATGCCTCTGTTCTTGGATGTTACGCGGGAGATCATGCGTGATACCACCTTGACACTGGTTTTAAGGAGCGCAAGGGTGTGTGTGGCCCGCTGGTTGGACTGCAGCCACATGCCCAGCACCCTCAGCAATGGCTTCTCTGGTATGAGGCCCCCGTTGAGGCGTACCTCGAGTCTCCTTGTTGGGTCTGTGGGGACTGTGTGGTTACCCCGGCCTCCCCAGACTCGTAGAAGCTCAGATTTCTCGGGGGAGCATTGTAGACCCCGTTGGCTGACTTAATCTTGGATGAGATTTGCTGCAGTTTGCAGCCGTTCTTTTTCAACGAGGGACCCTGTTGTGGTCCAGAGCGTTATATCGTCTGCGTAGATTGCGTGCCGAAGACCTGCTACGTCCTGCAGTTTGCTTGCGAGACTGATCATGGCGACGTTGAACAGCGTGGGAGAGATGACAGCACCTTGTGGTGTGCCCTTGTTGGGAGGGTGGTACACTGGAGTCTGGATCTCTCCCATCTTCAGCTCCGCCGTGCGGTGGCGCAGGAAGCTCTGAACATACTTGTACGTTCGCTAGCCGCATTTGGTGTTGGCCAGCCCTTCTAGGATTCCTTGGTGGCGGACGTTGTCGAAAGCCCCTTTGATGTCGATTGCTAGGATGACGTGCTCGCCGCTGCGGGAAAGGTTACTGAGGACTTCTTCCTTGATTTGAAGTAGCACATCTTGTGTGGACAGGCCTGCGCGGAAACCCAACATGGTGTCTGGTAGGTGTTTGTTATCTTCCAAGTGTCTCTGTAGTCTCGTGTTTATAATTTTTTCGTACACCTTGCCGAGGCAGGACGTGAGCGATATGGGTCTAAGGTTTTCAATTGCCAATTTCTTGTCCGGTTTAGGGATCATGATTATTCGTGCGTGTTTCCACATCGCCGGTGCCGTACCTTGTTCCCAGTGTTGGTTGAGAAAGGCCGTGAGCGCGGAGAGACTTGTCGCTCAGGTTTCTGATAATCGAATTCGTGATTTGGTCCGTGCCCGCCGCTGTGTTACCGGTGGTGGCTGCGATGACTGCTCTCAATTCGTTTTCGGTGATCGGTTCGTCCATTAGTGGGTTGGGTTGTCCTGTGTAGGGTGTTCTACATGGTTGTGTGGGAGTGGGATCTACATAGCACTTGGTCTTGATGGCATCGATGAGGTCTTGTTGGCTGCCTGGGTAGGTGTGTAGTAACCGTTCCAGAGCCCTGTGTCCTTCTCCTTTGGTTTTGGTGGGGTCCAGGATGGCTTTGAGGATGTGCCACGTCTTGGCCGTGTCCAGCGTGCCACAGAAGGAGTCACAGAATCTATACGAGTTCGCTGAGGCGAGTTGCATGGCATATTCTTCTGCTTCCGGTGTTATTTGTGCTATGCGCGTCTTCAGTTTCCTGTTATATTTCTGTTTTTTTCCAGCGGCGGGTAAGGCCCCTTTTGGCATCCCACAGGTGTAGTAAGTGGGGATCCACCTCTGGGGTCTTTGCCGTTCTGGCGATTTCCTTTGCGTGGCGTTGTTTATGTCGACGGAGATTGTCGCACCAGTCTTCCAGGTTCGTGATTGTGTCGACATCCTGTTCTTGGGCTTCCCTGATTTTGCGCCAGTCAGTGAGTTTAGCTGTGCCGATCTGCCTGCGTAGGCGTCCAGTCTGTAGTGTTATGTCTAGTATGTAGTGATCGCTGCCTAGGTTTTCGAGTGTGTTGAGCCATTCGGCTCGCGTGGTTTGAGTGATGAAGGCGAGGTCGGGAGTGGTGTAGCGTGTTACGCTGTTCCCTTCCCTCGTTGGTATGTTCGGGTCTGTGATGAGTGTGAGGTGACACTGCTCAATTAGTGTTTGTAGCTGGAGACCCTTCCAATCCTGCCTCTGGTACCCCCATAGCGTGTTCTGAGCGTTGAAGTCGCCTATGATTACCAGGGGACTGTCTTTAGCAAGGCGGAGGGTGTCCCCAAAGAGTTTTCCTATGTTTGCCCGCCTTTGGCTGGGGGGGGGCAATAAATGTTGAGGATGAAGGCGCTCTGTTTCTGGTTGCCTTTGTATATTATTTCGAGCAGTACATGTAGTATGTCCACGTCGTTTATGGGTTTGTGTTGTATGGTTGTGATGTTTCTGTCTACTAGTGTGGCTACCTTCCACTTGTCGTCTTGACTTGTGTGGTATTCTTCGTAGCCATGTAGTGTTGGTCGGGTACCGGGCTCTTGTAGGGCTATGACCCCCGGTGGCTTTGAGGAATGGGCGATCAATTGTGTCAGCAGCCCTTTCTTCCTCCGGAACCCACGGCAGTTCCATTGCCAAATTTCTAAGTTTTTTTTGACTTGCCTGTATGGTCTAGGCATTGTTGGACGTTGTGGTCGGTGACGTTACGATTTGGTTCGGTGCTGCTACAGGTGTGGCCTTGTAAAAGTTCTGTCGTAGCGTCTTTCGTAGTTTTATGGAGTGAAGCTGTTTCCTAAGCTTGCTATCTACAGTGGATTCCATGTGTTTTATTGCTGCATCTGTGCGTTGTATTGCAGTCTGTGTTATTTGTTCCAACTGGGCGCGTGTAGCGTCCATGAAGGCTTGCATCTGGTTGCGGATGGCATCGACATGGGTTTGTAGGTCGATGATGTCCTTGTGCGGAGCCATCTCTTGTGGTATTTGTGTGAGCTGTATCACTTGTTGTTTGAGTTGTGTGTTTTCTTGTGTGAGTGTTTGTATCTGTGCGCGCATGGTGGCGAGTTCCTGTTCCAATTTAACAGATAGTGGCGTCTGTGGTTTTTTATAGGGGGGGAGGCTACTGCTGCCCAGCTTACCTCGTGTACTTTGGTGATAGTCCTCTTGGGTGAGGCTTCCTTGGTCTTTCCGTGGTGCTGCTGGGACCTCTTGTCTTTGAGTGCCGCGGTGGCTGGTGCTGCCTGCTCTCCTTGTTTGGGCGTCGACCGAGATCGCTGTCTGGGCGATCGAAAGTGAGACCGGGGGCGAGAGCAGGAGCGGGACCTGGACCTTGGGTTGGAACCGGACCGGGATCCGTAGATGCTCGGAGACTCCGAGTAGTCGGAGTCTTCCCGCTTGGAGCTGAACCATCGCGGGCGAAGGTCAGCCGCCTTGGTCGACTGAGTGACCGGGCGGGCTGTCGTTGGGTTTTGGGTGTGGTCGTGGAGGTAGGCTTCCATCTGGGTGGAATGCGCTTGAGCTTGTTGTTGCACTCTGTTGCGGCCGTGAGATGGGCCCCTCCGCACAGGGCGCACTTCGGAACACAAGTGTGTCCGGCGCCTGGGTTAATGTGGTTGCAAACGTTGCACGCACGAACCGTTGGGTTGGGGCAGACGTCTGGTCGGTGTCCGGTGATTCTACAGATGGAGCAGAACTGCCTTGTCGGCTGGTAGTCTCGGCAAGGCATCTCCCCTCCGTAGTAATACACAAATCTAGGCACCTGAGGTCCTTCGAAGTGGAGTAGGGCTGTCTGGGATTGTTCGAGCATACGGGCCCGCACGATGCGGACTCCATGTGTGCGGACCCGAAGATTCGCCATAAGCTCTTCTTCGGCGGTGCCTGCGTCGATGCCGTGTACGACACCTTTAAGCAGGCCCTCGGGTGTTGAGAGATACACCTTCACAGGGTGTGATCGTCCGTGAAAGGTGAGGCTTACAATTTTCATGAGGGTGGCCGCCGTGGCCTCGTGAGGGGTGCTCACGATGATGATGTTCGAGCCGTGTCGCAGGCGGACGATGAAATCATCCCCCTTGCAGGTCGGCGCACCTCCGGTGGCTTGGACGATCGCCTTGGCCACCTGGTGGGTCTGTAGTTTTCGAACAATGAGGCCCGGAATCGGGCGGATAATGATTTTCATGTCAGTGCGCGGGAGTGGAGGCGCGCGTCGGCGAGGCCTGCTCCTTGCAGCCGCGTCTTCAGAAATAGGTGTTCCGGCTCCGCGCTCTTCGCAGGTAGCTTGCGACGTGGCTTTCGCGGCGGCGGCTGGCGCCTGGGTTAGAGCTAGCCCTAACGGTGTGGCTTTCGATGGCGGGGTTTGCCCGACTGGGTCTTGCTCACCAGTGGATTGTTGTTTTTGAAGATGGCGTTTCCGATGAAAGGAAACGACCGTTTGCCACTGAGATTCTTGATTGTGGAGCTGCTCCGAGAGGACGGGAGACGGCCCAGGCAAGGTATCGTCAGGCAGGGGTCTCGGGTGACTCTCGGATACGACTTCCATGGTTTCAGTGTCGGTGGGTTGGTGGGCAATGGTGCCTGGGTTTCCCGCGATCGTAGCGTTCTGGGCTGGGTCGCCCCCACAGCTCACCGTAGAAACGGTGGCTGCTTTCGGGTCTCCGAGCTCCCGCGCGCCAGCGTTCGGTGTTAGGGCTAACCCTACCGTCGGCGTGGCCGAACGAATAGGGCTCTCGTTGGTCTTAGAACTGCGGCTCACCGAAGTTCGGTCCCGTAGAATCCCCTTGATGTTTAGAAATATATTCCGCTGATCCCAGTGGTACCAGAAGATTTTGGAAGCTTGGAAAATTTGAAATCACGGAATCAAAACACGCAGAGGGTTGCGCTCAAATTTTGTTTTAGGGAGTATCGTAATCGCCGGTAACTTTTTTCTTAATTATTAGAGAGAACTGGGGCGCGGGGATCGTTCAGCTAGCATGGGAGTAAGGCATAGCACGTAAAGTGGTTATTGTGTGCTGGGCGCTTCAAACGTTCTTGTGGCTGTATTTTATACACTTGTGCTGCATTTATTGGATTGAGATCTGGGGCAATGCTATCTTGTTTAATTGCAGCAGGCAACAAGGGTCAGTGCGCCCACGTCATCATTGAAGATGGTTGGACCTATCAGGCAATATTTTGTTTAATGACTAATTTCCTCATTTACAAATTCGTTGCAAGCGAGAAGGACGAAATTCTAGCAAATGTATTTGCCAATGTTGATACTCCTGCTGGCTGAAAAGCCATTATTGCTGCTCCCTGAGACCCATATTGCCAGAGTTCCCATAAGTAAATTACGTAGGGAACTTTATGACGGCTACTACCTAAATCGCTCGCATACGGCCTGAATGTTTTAGCTCATTTACAAAAGAAATGTAACAAGTGGTTGTCATACACACCGTGAACGAGGCGCCAAGGCGGGGTCAAATTAAGATGCCGTCATATCAGCATCCGAAAATAACACTACCAAAGCACGGACGTTTAATAGGCCTTCTGGGGCGCCAGGAAACGCTGGTTGCAGTCCAAAGACCAAGTCACAAACCAAAGTTGTCGAAACTGAAGGAAATACATTCTTGAAATGAGGTGGTTACATTCGCACATGCACACCTCGACTATAGGCACATCGGAATGCAATTCAGTAGGGTGTTCACAAAACTATAGAAAATAATCAACGACAAGCACTGAGAGTTCACGTACAATGCAGAATGAAGAGGAGTAGCAATGTCCGCTCGTATTTATCCGTGCTGCTAGATGTCCTCGGCGTAACTAGAGGCAGATCTCTAAGAACGGACTTATTCCAGAAATGCAGACGCCGCATGAATTCATCGGCTAGCTTGCCGGGGTATCTCCTTCTGTAGACGGCCGGCCTTCGCGTTACATCTTTTCACCGGCGCGGTCTGATCTCCACTGATTCCAGCACGGCGCTTTTATTGCCTTTACCTCGTTTCTGGAACTTTCTGATGGAGTTGTGCTCCCAAAGCATGAACAAAGCCTGCGAATCTTCCAGAAATTTCTCGCGTTTTTGGCCGCGACCACTGAAACGTCTCCGAGAGGGGTGCTGACTCTACCGTTCGTGCACGCAGGGGCTGTCACCTCCTTTCCCTCTACTAGCCGTGTGTCGAGGTGTGAGAGGGTGTTTCGACGTGCTCCTTCTCTCTCCTCTCCGTTTCGAGATCGTAACCATCGCGTATCTTGTCAAAGCTTCTAGTCTCCATTGAACGATCGCTTCAGCTGTCTGTGGCGCATGCGCTGTCTCCCTCTGTCGAAGCTGTCGCGGGGCCGACGCGTTGCTTTGCTGGCTTGGGTGGTACGCTGCGCGTGCTTTGATTATGCGCACTTTCGTGGCAGTGGTGAAACCTATTTCACGTTTACTATCAATGGTAATGCCTATAGCATTAAATTAACAGAGAAGCACAACGTATTTCCACTGTCGAAACGAGTTAAGTATTGGGCGTGTACTACAGTGGGCTTTCTCTTTCGCGCTTCCCGATTAACATGCGGCTTCTTCTAGCGCAGCCACTGCGAATCGGGTGCGTGGCCTGCGAAATGCATGGCACGTAGGGTGCGTGCGAACGCTGAGAAACGCTACATTCGCCAACCGGGCTCCTCTCCCGAATTTTCTCTTTTTTTATAACGTGCGAACAGCGATAAAAGAGAAGTTACTTTAGAGGGTTTGAAAAAAACCTCATCGTAAGCATAGGTCCAGTGGCACGCGAGAAAATGTGTTTGCGTGTCCTTTCTCTGTGCAGATTTTGTGGGCCATGCTCGGCGTATAAATGTTTTTTTCCCCTTTCTGTAGAATGTGCATCTTCGCGCTGTAGACCATGAACTATGTGCTCTAAGATGTTCGAGATCATACTTCAATCATCATGGCTTGTGAATTCGGCCAAGCAAAACACGTCGATGTAAGTTATAACCGGACACACAGAAGCCCCGCTTCCTTTTGCAGGCGAGACCTCACCACCATCATGTGGTTCTTCGGCTGGGGCGCGTGACAGCCCCGATTCATCTCTCGCCGAGAACAGCCCATGGACACATTGTGGCGTCTGCAAGACGTACCACGAATTCGCGCTTCGTTGGGAAGGAATCGAGTCTGGCCGTGGTCCTCGACATCAAGTGTTCCGGAGTATACTGGAAGCCGAAGCATGCCGCCGGAAGCACCTGCCAAGTCCTTTTCTTTTGGGTGCACAGGCAGAAGGCAGGGCGAGGTGTGTCAACACCTTTTCCGTGACACTTTTTGCCGGCGTTGCCTCGTTGGATCCACCCCTTTCCACCCACTCGCGGCCAGCGTAGAGGCCAATGATATATTGAGGCCGAAATATTAGGGCAATATTCTGTTTAGTTTAGGACGAAATTTTTCACACACGTTAATAAAAAAGGCTATCTCTTCAGGTATGTCCGACTCCTCCCTTCAACTTGATATACAGGTACGTTATACGGAGGCTGCAGTATTTCTGTAGAAGTACGTCCGACGATCCTGGTTGGTATTTTTAGGTTTCACGTTAGTTTATGTCGGGCATATGTATACTGAACAGGTCAATAATTTTTCCCCCGCGTCAGAACTTACTGTGTGTGTGTTATGGTGCAGCATGCTTGTTTGGGCGCAGCCCGCGTAGATCGGTGTGCTCATCATTGTGACAACTGTTACGTCTTCTTCCTTTGCGTGATTGCACGCTTTCACAGCAAGAAAACTTCATTTAATTCTGTGTCCCTCCACGGGCTACAATGACAATGTGTGCGTATCGCAGATAGAGTAACGCTGCAGTTAGCCTTCGCTATTTATCCACTAAGCGATCGGTGGAAATCCGTTCGAGCTTCGGCGTTTGACAAATATGTTGAACTCGAAACTGTTATCCACAAATTAACAAAATCTTTAACAAACGAAAGCAGAGAAGCGTAACTTTTTTTCCTATGGTTAACTCCGTTGACGACTTATGTCGCCTTCGGTTATCGCTCGTCAACTGGCGCGAGTGACCCCACTCGTACCGCTGGCTTTGTCTCTTGAAGTTTTTTTGGCTCTTCTTCGGGAGATTTCATGCATTATATCCCCAGGCAGACCGCTAAGAAACCATAAAAATCGGTAGCGCGATGCAGGGCGTCACATAAGTCATGTCGGTTCTGCATGCCTTTAAGAGCATTTTCGGGCATGTCACTAGAAAATACACACTAATGCTTTGGTGCGGTTTCGTCTGCTTGAAGGACTCAATGCTGTATGCACGGGTTTCTGCACAAGCAGTTAGTCTACAGTCACTTGCAGTAGCTTGCTGTGGTGGTATACAGTGCCAACGCGGCTCATGGCTTGCTTTTCCAACGAAAGAAGCCGTGGAAGTTTATGTTCCGTACGGTATACAGTAAAAATTGGATTGCAAGGTGCGTAAGTAGCGCAAGAATCGGCTTTTAGAAAAGCTGAAATAAAAAAAAATACCATAAGGACGCAAGCTTGGTGAAGAGTTTTTAGGGACTGGTTAAAACTACAAGCACAGAAACTTTCGCAAGTCGGCTGCAGTGTTAGCGTTGCGCTAAAATCTGATTGCTGTGCTGGATGGTTGAGCAGCATAGTAATTCAGCTTTCCCCCCTATTCAGCAGTTGGCCTTACGTGGCAAAAGCCCTTATTCCACTTACCTCTGACAGGGCAAGAAGGCAGGAAGCAGTGGGTTATCACTGCTGCCGCACTGCCACATGCGTTAAAAAATCGCGGCAGCGCGTTAAGTTTCTTGCGCTGTTCTTAGATGTGCTGCAGAGCGCACGTAAAAAACAGCGCAGTAAATGTCCTTATACGAATGATCCTACGGCGCGTTAGAAGTGCCTGTCGAGCGGCCATGAGGACGCGTTGCTTGCAGTCATTTGCAACTATCAGATTGAAGTGGCGAAATTGTTTTTCGCTCGTCTAAAAGACTTTCGAAGAAACTATTTAGGAAAAAGCGGAAGAAAAAATGGCCAGGCTTAGCTTGGTTAAGCCAAGAATGCGTTGCATATTGCGCGAGTTGGGGCCCAGCTTTTCCTCCGGCTGTCGTGACGTCACGTCACGTGGTTGCGCTAAAGGTCAATGGTGGCTGCCCGGCCGCGCCCAAGGGCTGAACTGAGTGATTGCAATATGCAACGCATAAAAATTGAAGGAACCTAATAAGAAACATAGCAAACTTAAAAGAGAATAGACACACATATGAGACGCGCTGCAATGAACAATGGCTCATACCCTCAATGGTGGCTGCCCGACCGCGCCCAAGGGCTGAACTGAGTGATTGCAATATGCAACGCATAAAGTACCTGATGGAGAATGCAAGTCGCGATGGGTAATTTAGCCCGCAACTGGACCATGACGTCACATATGCGCCACCGCTATACGCCTTGCTAGCGCTGATTGCCTTCGAAAGGGGCTATGGCACGTACTGCTACCTCTTGTTTGAGCGGACTCCTAGCTCACGCATCTGATGACGGCAAGGCATGGCTGTAGAATAACCAGCTTTGTACGTATTTTAAACAGTGTGTTTCGAACGCAATATGAAATTTCGCGAAATTCGGTTGCGGAAGAGTGTTCTGCTTATGAATAATGCCAGTCGGCAATACGCAATGACGAGGTCGCTGAGAGCGTCGTGATGTCCACGTGGTGCGTCCAAAGCCATTCTACGCACGCTAAGACATTTGCGACTGCATTTTCTTACTGCTTTGTAAGTTCAAGCATCAAATGCTCTTAGTTCCAGTTGTCGGCAACCTTCAAGACAACTTGAGCCAAAATCAGAGCCGTTATCCGGCCACTCATGACGAGAACGGGACGAGAATTGGGCGAGAACGAAACGAAAGCTTCCGGGCAACCAGTATAACCTGAGGAAAACGCGGTCTCTCGCCCCCAACCTCTTCTACAGGACCGCATTACATACGCTAGTTACTGCCAAACAAGTTAAAAAAAGATACTGTTTCCGATTTCTTCCTAATGGCAGTTCACAATATCCCTCAAGTTCTAACTTCTTGTACGCTGAAGTTTAATTTGTCATTTCCAATAGCGACGTTCAGAATGCAGATACAGTGCACCATACACTTGATTGTCATCTGTTGGCGCTGTGTTGCCTGTGCCCTTTTCAAAGCCAGCAGTCCGCAAGTTGCCCGGCGTGGATTTTGCGCCGCCTCTTCGAGAGATGGCGCCACGCTGCGCGACCAGGCCGGCAGTGTTCGGTGCGCCGTAAATGTTCGTGAGTGATCGTAATAATTACTCGAACCAATCTGCTTTCCCGGTAGCCATTTCATGACTACATATACTCTCAATTACGGGAAAGCCCACATTTTCTTCTTTTTACCACCAGGGCTCTGGCTTTTAACTCTTCAGTTATTCGCAGCATCGGGAAAGTGCTCTTTAAAAGGGGGGCATTGACATGTGTACTCGTCTGTCATATTTTCGGGGACCGCATTACTTCCGCTCACAAACATCGGCAGCTTCAAGAGTGCCATTCATGAAGCCTTTTGCTAATATGTCTTTCCTAACTTGTTATAACTGTATTCTTTCTCCCTTTTAATCTGCAACTATTTTTATTTACCACTCCTTGTAATGCCTTCGGGCCTTATAATTAAGCTAAATAAATAAATAAATAAATAAAGTTACAACTCAGCGCAGTACGCGTGGCTGCATGATTTTAAACTCATTTTTGATGCTACCTGTTGGCTATGTTTGCACCGAACTTTTTGTAATGAAATTGTATTCGCGAGGCGAATAGTGTTGTACTTTCTGGAAGCCATGGCAGCACCACGATTATGCTGGAACCTTCAACAAGTTATGTATAAAAATAGACGCGCTTGACCCGCAGATCATATTTCGACGATCAACGTGTGTGCGTACATAGCTGTCATGGGCAGACGTTCTCCTAATAAACATTTTTCGGGATTTGCGCTGTGCAACTGTGGGTTCTCACCATCACTACAACGGGACAACAGTATCAGGAATGTTGCCCATGAATATGGCAGGACTCGTGCGGTGAGTGAATGTGAGGCTACGGAACAAGCTATGCGCGCAGTCTGGATAAAATAAATGGCGAGACCGTGATTCACATCCGTGGTAGCCCACTTACGTAGGAAACGTGGAAAATATACAAAGCAGCCTAGGCTTAAAGAAAGCAAAAAAAACATGCGTGAGCCGCTATTTCCGTCCCATTCACATGATTTGCAACCCTTTGGCAAGGCATAAAGCAGGTAAATTGTAACCGCCGTAGGTCCGTGCAATTTGCAAACCTGCGTTAGTTACATTGCCGCTTCACGAATAGACTTTCAGTTTGCTCACAGAGCTTGTATTTATAATATGCTAGCGTTGTCGCCATGCCGTCGTCATGTAATATATTGCCATTAATACGTTATATGCCTTTGTCGTTCTATCGATAGAGTTCCTTCTTCTTCCGTACATTGTCACTGCACCGGCGTCATACTAGAGTTCTCGTGATGCCTCCAGGCCCATGTGCGAGTTCAGGAGAAATGTAATCTATTTTACTTGAATCCTCAACAAGTTGAAATGAAGCCGCTATTTCGGGCACAACCACATGATTTGTAGCACTTTGCCCAAGCATAAAGCAGGTAAGTTGTAACCGCTTTATGTCTGAGCAATCAGTAAACCCCGCGTCAAACAACGCGGTAATAGTTATATTGCCGCATCACGAATCAAGTTTCGATTTGCTCACAGCGCTTGCACTTAAAAAAGGTGCAAGCGCCGTAGTCATATCGGATAGTCGTTATATGCTATTGTCGTTCTATCGATATCATTCCTTCTTGCTGATTACATCGTCACTGCATCGGCGTCATACCACAGTTATCGTCATGCCTCCATGCGACTTCAGGAGACACGGAATCTAGCAGTTATTTTACTTCTGCACAAATTGAAAATGAAGGGCGTGCTGGAGGCAGTGGACGCTGAATAGTCCAACCGAGAATGAAAAATGCTGCACTCCGTAAAAAAGTGCAGATATATATTAGCCGTGTTGAAGACACGCTTTGCACTCTTGCACTCGGTAGTTGCTTCGTGGGTGAGCTGACTCAACGCACGCTTTGAATGCAGCATCAGACGATTGCGTGCAAGCGCTGATAAGCTTTGCATCCATCGTGAGCATGTGCTGACGCTGAGATCATTGGCGCTGTCTGTATACTGAGGCATGCACTACTTATGACAATGATAATGATTATGCGGCTTTAAAACTTCGCACGTACCTACAATGGAAAGTGACCTAAAAATGAGAGGGCTGTACGTAGTTATCTTGATGATGATGTTGATTATGATGATGATGGTGGTGGTGGCGAACCTCTTCATTCTTCGTAGCCAGTAAGGGGGATAGACCAAGAATCGGGCAACCCCCGTAGGCAGCTATAGAAACTTATTTAAATATGATAACCGCAGTGTAAAAAAACACAGAAGATTTGGCAATAACTAGACTAGTATGTCAGTGAGCAGTGAGAATTACTGAAAGGTGAACTGTCGAAGAGGTTACAATCAACTTGAGAAAATGAACTCCACATTATTCTTTCGTCTTTTTCATTAACTTGTACGACGGCTTCAATACGCTACAGTTCATTTAAATTAAATTATTCAAAACTGCGATGCAGCAAGTACCGTTTTATTTCGGCTAGGTTGCGCAGACTCATAGTACTTCAACAGCAGCAGACACGCGTGACAAGAAAGCAGACGACTAATTTACTGCTTCCTTGTCCCGTGTCTCGCGCTATTCGAATACTATACGAACCCGCAAAATATCGGGCTTAAGGCAAAGCTCGTGTCGCCCATGCCCGCGAGCCATAGAAGTGGTCACGCAGTTCGAGGTGGCCTGGCTCCTGAGCTCCCGAACACTTGTTCTGGTCAAGTAGCTGGCGGTTTTAACGCGATAGCGTTAAGGAGCTCGTGTCGCAGAAAAGCCGGTGTCGTCGGCGTCGGTGTCGGCGTCCGCGGCGTTGGCCGTGAGCGATAAATCATGGCAGGCACTTCATACATAAAAAGCAACTTCCAAGATGGGCTCGGTGGGAATCGAACCAGGGTCTCCGGAGTGTGAGACGGAGACGTTACCACTGAGCCACGAGTTTTTTTTTCTTTATTACCAGTGAGCCACGAGTTCGATGCTTCAAAGCGGTACAAAAGCGCCTCTAGTGAACGCCTTGTTACCTTAGAAACGAGCTGTTTCTAAGGCTCAGGCGTGCGTCGCTTGCTGAGGCGCACATTTCGTTGTCGCGCCGAACGCTGCGTTGCTCGACGCTCACTGCGTCCGATGCGGGGCGCGTAGTCGCTGCGCCGTAGCCCAATACCCCTTGGCGGGTCGACGGGAACGCTGTCGCGTTCCACTCTTGAAGGCGAAGCTTAAGCGTCCTCCAATTTTCATTTAATCTGTGTCTTTTACGTATTTGTTTTTGACCTTTTCTTTCAATATCTGCTAACCTTCCAGAGTAATTTCCTGTTTCTTTGCACTGTCACTCTCATCGCCAGGCCAGGAGGCTTCCTCCTCGTCGGCTTCTGTTCCTAACTCTGATTTGCTGGTGGAGCTTTTCTTATGCAGTTGGACGAGCAGCGTACCTGAGGCTTTTGTTCCGAGTGATGGCGCTGTGATTCGATGAAGAATCCCAAAGCAATTCAAACCGAACTCCGGATGGTCTCGGCCAATTTTCAACAAATCACCGAGGTTCGACAGTTCGGCTGAGGGGGGATTCTTTGCTGCTCGTCAGACCATGCTTGTGTTCAAGATTTACTGAAGTGCAATGTTTTCGCGACACATCCGGTGAGCAGTTTCATTCCTCATCACCTTGCATGTACCAAAGGCCTAGTCCGCGGTGTCGACATAAGTCTATGTCCGGCAGAAATTTTGGAAATATTTTCAGCGGCAGGTGTGATTTCTGTGTATCGTTGCAGCCGTGTCGTTGACAATAAGCGCATGCCCACTGAAACAGTCATTGCTACTTTCGCTGGAATGAACCGCCCATCGGAAATCAAGGCATGGCCACTAATGTACCGAGTTGAGAGTCTATCACCTCGCGCACTTCAGTGTCTAAAGTGCTGGCGGTTCGGGCACTCCATAAAAGGCTGCAGATCCAACACACGATGCCGAATTTGTGGAGAAGGCCATCACTCAAATGACTGTTCTTCCTGAAATGAGTTCTGTGCCTTTGCAGTGGTCCCCACCCCGCAGATGAGCCTAATTGCCCTGCAAGGTCAAGAAAAGTTCAAATCCTTGAAATAATTGATAGACGTCGATGCTCTCGTCGTGAGTCCATTGGAGAAATTCAGAGTAGGACTCAGGGGTATGCGGGTATAACGGCCCGTCAAATGATGTGTATGGAAAGCTCTATCTCTGAGGCTGTGGCAGCTTCCGTAGAAAAGGCGCTGGAGAAAGCAATGGAGCGCATCATGACAAATCTCACCGACTCCCTTGTTCAGGTGCTGTCCTCACAACTAGCTCCATGGCTTCAACTAACTAATAAAGCAAATATTGAGGACCAGGTGTCAGATCTGCCGCGGAGTCGACCAATTGAAATATTGACCGCGCAGTCATCCACAAATAATGATTCACCAAAGCCATCAACTTCTAGGAAAATCGACCAAATCTGTCTTTCTGACACAGATGGGATGAAAAATCAAGTTGTAGATATGGACCCCCGATCTCTTAAACGAACAAGGTCACCGAGAGAGAAAAAACCTAGAGCTCCCACCAAGTCCAAGGCAAAAAAGTAAGATAGCGGGGTTTCTACTAAGAAGAACTTCTTAAAAGAGAGCGTTTTAGACCAAGCAGTTTCTACTGCTCAGATTTATTCACCATAGGAACTTTAACAGTAATTCAGTGGAACTGTCGCTCCATACTTTCCGCTGCAACAGATTTATTATATCTTATTTCTAAATATTCTCCAGATATCATTGTTTTACAGGAAACTTGGCTTGATGCTGGTCAGGCTTTTCATCCAAAAAAAATTCCGATGTTTTCGATTGGATCGCCTTTCCCGAGGCGGCGATTTAGTTTTGTTTGTCTCATCAAAAATCTGTCATAGAGCTACTATAACATACCAGATAATGTCCCCAGACTGTGAAATCTTAGCACTGGATATAATCCTCCCTGGTTGCACACCTTTTTATATAATTAACACGTACTTCCCCGCTGCAGTACAAGATACCCGCTATCTGGATACCTCTATTGCACGCAGTCAGAAGAACATCCTACTGGTGGGAGATTTTAATTCTCATCATGTATCGTGGGGTTTCCAAACGGACACTTGTGGCAAACGCTTGTGCGATTGGGTCTTAACGAATCAGTTCTCTTGCTTAAATTCGAGAGCACATACTTTCGTTCGGGGTCAGTCGCGATCTGCCCTAGATCTTACGTTTGCTACCTCGAGCATGTCTGTCACCTCTTGGATGACTGTAGACTCCGGAGCTAAGAGTGATCACCTCCCTATACTTTTTGAACTGCTCATCCGTTAACTAGTTTAGATAGTAATGTGCGGAATTTTGTTAATTACGAAAAATTTAAAAATGCATTAAAATCAACTTTACACGCCCAGGAGGGCATGGAGAGGGATATTAAAGCAATGAGCCTATGTTCCATTCTAAAACAGCCATCAAAGAAAGCTCAATTTGTTGTGTATTCTACTAAGGGTGGATCATATTGTCCCTGGTGGAATTTTGACTGCGAGCGAGATTTTAGACGTAGAAAAGCAGCGTGAAGAAACTCTTATTCAACCAAAGTCCTGTTATTTGGGCTGATTATACATATATAGCTACTACATTTAAACGAACAGTCTCAAAAGCTAAGGAGGATTATGATTCCAAGCACTACACATACCTTTCGAAGTCTTGCAATAAAAAGGCCCTGTTTAAATTTCTTAGATCTCGTAAAGTTATACCGGCGCCCGTGAATGTCGATTCTGTCGTTCTATCAACAAACGAAGTATCAGAATCACTTGAGAAAATTGCTCAAGGACTTGCGCGACGTTTCAAACATAAATAGCCCTTAGGCCCAAGGAAACCTCCCTTGGCAGACGACTTTGAAACAGTAACAGCAACAGAGATTGAACGCATTATTAGTTCGTTGCCAGCGTCAGCCCCCGGTCCAGATGGAATTACAGCAGGAATGCTAAAAATTTTATTTGATTATGCGCCTCAGGACCTCCTAAACATAATAAATTTCTCTCTCAAGAATGCATGGGTTCCAAGAGAGTGGAGAGTAGCTAAAATTATCCCACTGTTAAAGAAAAAATCAGCTGGACTTGACTTAGACAACATAAGTCCAATTTCTCTTTCTTCCAATGTCGTCAAATTAATAGAAAGAGTTCTTCACGGCCGCATAACAAATTTTATGCAGGATGACACCCTTCTCAGTCCTTGCCAGATTGGATTTCGTCCCGGCCACTTCATATGGTGCGCCCATGTAGACTTAGAGAGCTGCGTTCAACTTGCTCGCCGCAAATGAGAGTACGCAGCTTTGGTGGCGCTAGATGTAACAAAAGCATACGACTCTGTAGAACATTGTATTCTACTCGATAAACTTCAGTCTACGAATTTCCCAAAATATATAACCGCTTGGATCTATGAATTTATAAGAGATAGAGAGTTTTATTGTTACCAACACGGTATTTCGACGTCCAAACACAAGCAGACAAGAGGTGTACCGCAGGGTTCCGTTCTTTCCCCTATATTATTTAACATTTTGCTAAGCACAATTCCTTTATGTCCGGAAGTACATGTTTATGTTTACGCGGACGATATCGCATTTTTTACGTCCGCAAATAATATACATTCACTACAACAGTCATTGTAGAATTACTTAGGAATGCTGGAGACATGGCTAGAGGGGTTATGCATGTCGTTAAATATTAGCAAAAGTGCGGTATTAGTATTCCCATTAACTGCACAGGTGCTTATATCTTTACAATACCGACAGGAAATCATTCCTCAAGTTGAGGAAGTCAAGTACCTTGATGTCATTTGCGATGGCAAACTCACCTGGCGCAGCCACATTGAACACATTAAAACAAAGGCAGAACGAGCCGTAGCTATGCTCCGCCGGCTCAGCCACCGTCGCTCCGGACTACGCAGGCATACCTTACAGATGATTTATAAAATGTATGTTCGGCCCATATTGGAATTCGGCTGCGTGATATTTTCCGGTGGCCCCGCTTACAAAATAAAACCTCTTATACTTTTAGAAAGAGAAGCTCTACGGTCATGCCTTGGGCTACCTAGATTTGTTGCCAACGCTGTTTTATATCAGGAAGCTCATATACCCACCCTGGATTGCAGATTCCGTTTACTTACGGTTCAGACATTTTTAAAAATTTATGACAATTTAAAAAGACGTACGCAATATGCTTTTATCACCAAACCTGCTGAGTTTTTCCGAGTATCGTGGTCGAGAATCCACAGTCCCCAGATAGTATTCGTACAAGCACAGTTGCAAAAATTGGATGTATCCATATGCCAAGTTTACCATTCAAATGATGCCTTTACAGACCTCAAAATTGAGTTCGAGGACATATTTCCTAATAATGCTAAACTATTACCAAGGCGAGATTTAATTAATATCTTACACGGCCATCTACAACAGCTAACCACTGACAACGTAATAGCTACTGACGCTTCTCTTTGCAATGAGAAGGCATGAGTGGGGATCCTCTCTGAATCTCTTCAATGGTCCTACTCCCTTCGCCTTCCCGACTTCACACCGATATTTCAGGCAGAATTATTAGCGATTATATTAGCATTACGAAAACTCCTCCAAAAAGACCCATTAGCTGTTATCGTGACAGACTCGCTATCTGTATGCACAGCACTAACTGCATCTTTAAATTCAGCAATTCAAAGAACATTCCGTTCGATGGTGCCTCCGTACTTACGAAAAGTATGTTGGCTTTGAGTACCGGGAAGTCATGGTTTTCACTTGAATGAAATGGCCGATTCACTTGCACGAGCATCCCTGAACGGCTCTATCATATGTTTTGCCGACATCAGCTTATGTCACCGCGGCTAGGTACCGAAATTTCGCTATATCTCAAAATTCTGCAATATCCATGCTAACACCGTATTCTGAATTCCACCATCTTGGCTTCCCACGGAATAGTAATTGGTGTCCTTCAAGGCAATTGGAAGTATCTTTTACAAAACTGAGATGTCGTACACCTCCTGTAAATTTTTACTTACACAGGCCTGGTCTCGCTATGTCCCCTCTATGTTCTTTTTGCAGTGCACCTGAAACTATCGAACATTATTTTCTCTCATGCCTCCGCTTTCTAAGACAAAGAAAAATATTAGAATACTCATTTACCAAACTTGGCCTATCGCTAACCTCGACAAACATTCTTTCTTTTGGGGCGACTTCACTGGGATCCAGCCACAGGGATGCTTTTCTTGAAGTTTACAATTTTATTAGAGAGACAAATAGAGTACCTTGCAGAAATTTGTACAATTATCCGTAGTTTCTATTATTTCATATCTTTACGTTAAAATATTTGATCAAAAATCTTAACAATATTTTCACTGCAAGTCTAAATTACAGTTCTATCGTCCCACGCTCCACTATTCAAATCTAGTTTCTGTATGCTTCTAACCTTACGGAAAACCGCCTGCTTCTTGGCCAATCCCCCATACTGAGTACGCGCCACTGTCTGGGACACAAGACAAGACAAGATGGCGACGGAGTCCTTCCAAAGCCCCCTGCGTACGTCTAAGCCGCGGCCAACGTCGCCGTCAACTGCTGCTGGCACCCAACGGCCCGCACCGCTGTCTAGGACATTCGCCGGCATTCATGGAGCAACACTTGTGGCGAGCCCTGCTGGTGAATGCCTCCCCTGCAGTCGTGCGGAAGAGGGCCACCCCGCATCCGTGGGCCCGCGGCGAGATGGCACCTCGTCTCTGCTGGCGTCACGGGCGCACTCTGCCAACGGCGGCGCGCAGACGATGCTCGATTCCAGCCGCGAACACCAACCGCTGCTGCAGGTAAGGGCGCCTGCGACATCGACATCGAAACAGAACACAGGAGTGAGACCCTGTGCTGTAACGCAGTATGATAGGGCGAAAGCCAGCTTTTTTGTGTCATTTGCAAATGAAGTTCACAAATCTTCCTTGAACATTTGTTGTAACTTAATAGTGCTAATAGTTGCTGGATTGGGAAAAATTGGGGATAAGAGTTAATGGAGAATACCTTAGTAACTTGCGATTCGCTGATGATATTGCCTTGCTTAGTAACTCAGGGGACCAATTGCAATGCATGCTCACTGACCTGGACAGGCAAAATACAAGGCTGGGTGTAAACATTAATCTGCAGAAAACTAAAGTACTGTTTAACAGTCTTGGAAAAGAATAGCAGATTACGATAGGTAGCGAGGCACTGGAAGCGGTAAGGGAATACATCTACTTAGGGCAGGTAGTGACCGCGGATCCGGATCATGAGACTGGAAACTTCAGAAGAATAAAAATGGGCGGGGGTGCATTTGGCAGGCATTCTCCGATCATGAACAGCAGGTTGCCGTTATCCGTCTAGAGAAAAGTGTATAACAGCTGTGTCTTACCAGTACTCACGTACGGGGCAAACCTGGAGGCTTACGAAAAGGGTTCTACTTGAACTGAGGACGACGCTATGAGCTATGGAAAGAAAAATTATGGGTGTAACGTTAAGTGATAAGAAGAGAGCAGACTGGGTGAGAGAACAAACGCGAGTTAATGACATCGTAGTTGAAATCAAGAAAAATAAATGCGTATGGGCAGGGCATGTATTGAGCAGGGAACATAACCGATGGTCACTAAGGGCCAAACAATGAAATCTTCCTTATTGAGGTAAGGAAGCCTTCATTGCGGTGAGGCTGCCTTATGTCACTCTGAAAGCTTCCTTACTGAGGGGCCCTCGGTGAAGGCTTCCTTGGTGCTTCCTCAGCATAAGGTAGCTCCAAAGCTACCTTCATGCTTCCTTACTCCGCTCCTGGCCCTGAACGAGCGCTTCACCTCACTCCTTAACCACGTGACGTTTGCTTGCGCATGCGCGCTGTCGCCCACCTGCGGAGAAGCGCCAGCACGGTATGTCTTGCCAGGCATGTTCGTTTCAGTCACGCGTGCGGCATCAAAGCGTTGCTAGTCGTCGCTAGGCGTTGCACGACGCCGGCGTGCCAGCGTTGATGGAGCACATCAAGTTTTGCACCGTAATGTGTTACTTTTTTAAAGTTTAGTAAACAAAACTAGAAGAAAGCGTCCACGCGTCTCTATATTAGCTCTTCAATTTAAAGATTGTGCGACGATACGACATATTCTTATTGAATAATGGTGTTCGCGTAAAGCTTTTAAGAGATAATCTCGAACCCAGGCATGCGGCAACCGCTCCTTACGTGAGGGCGGGTGAAGGGCGCTTTCAGAGTACGCTTGCTTCCTCCATCGGTCTTTCGCTGCAAGGAGGCCTCACGTAAGGTTAGGAAGCGCTCGAAGGAAAGGAACGTTTCGTTGTTTGGGCCCAAGGGTTATGCACTGAAATCCAAGAGAAGCGAAGCGTGGCAGGGAGCGGCAGAAAGTTAGGTGGCTGGATGAGATTAAGAAGTTTGCAGGGACAACATGGCCACAATTGGCAGATGACCGGGGTAGTTGGAGAAATATGGGAGAGGCCTTCGCCCTGCAGTGGGTAAAGCCAGGTTGATGATGATGAATAGTGCTCCAAAAGTACATGTTAAAAATATTTGCTGTCCCAAAGCACACATTTCATGGCAAGACAGCGCTCGGTCTCACTGTGCTGCAAGTACAATGACTACTTTAAAGAGGTTTCTTTGGTGGCCATCTGGTGTTCACCATGCAGAGTTGGCATCTGCATTATCTTGAGGCAGGTTCGCAATGTAAAAGGGGTAGCTTAAAATGGTGCATTAAAGTTGGTTGCCAGGTTAAGTAACAGGTTAGCCAGTATAAAGCCTGCGCCAGAAAATTACTCATGAAGCCCTTGTCATGGCAGGATTTCCTGTCAGCTTTTTGTGTAGGCAACAAAACAGGCATCTACAAGTGTATGATTGTACTGTTGTACTTTTTCTAACACAACCAATGTTTACTACCATTCCTCTCTGCTTAGGATGAAGACCTGTTTCCTGAAGCCAAGCTTACGAAAGCTGAAAGCCTCCTAATGGTCATGGCGCACAGCTTGCGCCATGGCTGCTCAAAAGAAGCCACCGAGAGCCTACTCCAGCTTTTTAGTGCTCACTTGCCAAAAGGTGTGGCATAGCCATCATCAAAGTATACTTTTTTTCGACACTTTGCTGGAGCCGAAAAGCAGTATGCTAAGCACTTCTACTGTAGTGTGTGCTCTGGTATATTGGTGAACTACCAGAATTACCAGGAAATGATGTGGTCTGCAGTTTGTGCAATGTGAACCATGCAAGTGGCAGGTTACTGAAAAGCTCATTTTTTCTTGTAATGGACCTGAAGGGCCAAATTCAATATGTGCTAGAGTCAGGAAAGCTGCAGTGCAGTAGAACAGGCACTTCCTTTGATGTGTGCGACATCACAAAAAGCTATCAGCACAACAAGTTGCCTGTGACACTGAATGACATTACACTGACATTTAATACTGACGGTGTGCCCCTCTTTGAAAGTTCTAATGCGAGCATGTGGCCTCTTCTTTTGATGGTGAATGAGCTTCCATACAAAGAACGTGTGCAAACTCTTTTGTTGGCTGTGGTTTGGCAGAGGGAAACCATCAATGAACACCTTTTTAATACCGTTTGTGGAAACAATGAATGAACTATCATCCACTGGAGTTGTTTAGAGGGACAGCAGTGGTATATCGCACCCGTCAAAGGCATTTCCTGGTCCCTGTACAGTAGACAGTGTTGCCAGATGTCAACTAACTAGCATGACACAGTTCAACGGTGCTCATGGTTGTGCATGGTGTGAGGACTCTGGGCAGGTTGTTCCAAAAGGAAATGGATTTTGTCGTGTATATCCGCCAAGTGCTTCTACAAACAAGCTCAGAACGCATGAGTCATTTTTGCACCATGCTCGTAAGGCCAAGGCGATGCAGGCCCCTAGTTGTGGCATCAAATGAGCAAGTGTGCTGAAACTTCTTTCACATTTTTCATTTGGTGAGGGCTTTGTAGTGGACTACACGCATGCCGTGTGTTCTGGTTTTGTTCGGGCATTAATGTTTATGTGGCTGAAGTCCACACAGTGCCACCGATTTCATCTACACCGACATCTTGCTGATGCAGACGAATGTCTTCTGAGTCTCACCCCCACATGGGAGCACTCGGGGCTGCCGAGGTCTTTAATGGACATAAAGGAATGGAAGGCTGCTGATTGGAGGAACTGGCTGCTGTTTTACTCCCCAGTCGTATTAAAAGACCGCATTCCAGAAAGACATTACAATCATTGGTTGAAATTTGTTGAGATCATCCATTACCTTCTTGGCCCTTGCATCTGCGTTCAGCAGCTCGCCACAATTAGGAGAGATATGAAAAAATTTCTTCTTGAGTACCAGGAATTGTACGGTATCGAGTACATGACATATAATGCTCACCTCCTTGTGCATGTTGTTGACAGTGCCATAAACTGGGGTCCTTTGTGGGGTTACTCCCTTTCTCCATTTGAATCTATGAATGGTACACTTGGACGATATGTCAATGGCACCATATAGCCACAGTCTCAGATTGCCAACAAGTTTGCGATTTTGCAAGCTCTCTGAAAGCTTTGGGCGTCAAGATGTGTGGAACCCATCCATCGCACTTTAGGGTCTTCTTTTAAGACTCTCATGAAAGGCTACTCCCTACGGAAAAATGTTTGCTCTGTAGGGTCTGTACTGCACATAGGCAAAGGGGTTGAGAAAGCGGACAGAACATAATTTCAAAAAATGATGGTCGGGCCATTTACGTTCTGCGCAGCTCATCTTGATAAGTCTAAGAGAAATAACTCTTATGCACAAGCTAACGGTATTTTTGGTCGCATAATCGAATTTTTTTAAAGGCGTAATTGCTCAACAAGTGGAAATAGTCATGACGTACAAGTCTGTCTGGAGGTTTTCACAATGAAATCAGAATTGTGAACAAATCTTTCTCAAGTCATTGAGAAAATTTCTGCATTTCTGCAAGTCAAATTTCTGCATTTTGTGGAGGTGGTTCCTGCTATGGAGCGTTGTGTCATGAGCGCAAGAATCCCGAAGAAATGCATTGTCTTAAATGATAAACAGTCTGTTTACTTGTGTTCAATGCATGAAAACTTGGTTATAGAATCTGTGTAAGCTTCTAGTAGGGGCGTCAAACTGAAGGATCATAAGCTTGGAAAAGCTAAACTGAAATGCTGTACTGTATACAGTCGAACCCGACTATATCGAACCCGTTTACATTGAATTATTCTGTATATCGAAAAATTTCCGAACGGTATAGTTAAAGTAAACATATATAACAAAAATTATGCTTACATCGAACAAAAATTGCAGTGGCTCCCGATATATCGAAGGACAAGCGGCGCGAAATTGCCACCAGAAGCTGGCTTTCCCCCCAGTGGCGCAGTTCCAACCAACCACTCTCTTCACTCTGACCGCGCAGCGTGGGGCGAGCCGTCGACACCCCCCTAGAAAAAATGATCTTGGTTTGCCCGCAGCGCTTGTTCGGACAGCTAATGAGAGGCTCTTGCGCCCTCGTCGTGCAAGATGGCACAAGTGCGAGTTGCCTCACTACTTTTCTGGTTCACCGTGTTTGTGCCTTGTAGGCCTTCTCCCGCAGTGTTGCCGTGATGAAGTGGCAGAATTTGCGTTTCGCCGTGAAGCTTGAAATCATAAACTGGGTCAACCGCGGTGAGAGGTCGAATGTCCCCACAGCGTGCAAGATTCCGAGGAGCACTCTCAGCACGATCTTGAAGAATGAGGGGGAGATTAGGGCTAAAGCGTACAAACTCATGACCCGGTGCCCGTGGCACCCGACGCGTACACGCGGCTATGTACAAGTGGTTCATCCGAAATTGCTTCAGAATGGCTTCCGCGTGCCCATTAATGACTCTGAATACTGATGAGTGCGATGAAGCCGTTGCCAATGTCGCCGAAGTTTGGAGCGAGCTGTCCGTATTTCCAGAAGCCGTTGACGAATCAACAGTCGACCAGTCTTTGAGTGCAGATAATGGTGTAGCGACCACGGGAGAGCCGCTCAAAGACGAAGACTACATTGCCGACATTGTACCGAGCACAAGTGAAAGTGGGCACAATGGGGAAAGCAACGATGGTTCTTTGCCCACATCCTCCGAGGTGATTGGTACACTCGCACTAGTCCGGTGCTTATGCGCGAATGCGGAAGATTGCGGCCTTAGCTGATCCGACTCTTCAGACAATGTGGCGAAGTACGTGCGTCGCAGGTAGCGAAATTGCCCAAGCAGAAGAAAATACAGAACTATTTTATGCAAAGCTAAGCTAGTTTCATCAGTAAAGTGATTTTATAAATGTTATGTGCTTTTATGACATCCAATTTTTTAGCATGTTTATATCGAATTATGCCCTATATCGAACTCATGGGCATTTTTCGCAAGTTCGATATAGGCCGAGTTTGACTGTATATATTTTGTTCTAGAACATAGCTGCACAACATATGGCCCTTAGGTCGCCTAGAGTTCATGAACAGATTTTTAGCAACCTACACCTAAGTTCAGACTCTATGTTGTACTGGTGCCACAATTAAAACAAAGCCATATGATGAGAAAAATGATACTTTTGTCTCTTGGCATGATATGTGTTACAAACCACTGGCAGAGCCAATGAAATTTTTAAAAAATTATGTGGGAGTATTGAATCTTTCGGGAACGCATAAGGATGGCATGCAATCATCAGAAGTGGTGCTCAAACTACCAGCGTCGAGACTGTTATTGACAGCATCCATAATTCAACATGTGCTTTCTTTTCAGCCTTTCCGAATAATTGCTCCCACATCCACACACCAGGGTTAACCTTCAAACAAAGGTTATTTTAATGTAGCAATAGTGGTGCAAACATCACTCAAGGCTTTGTGCTAGGCCAATACAAATAATGTCCCCCTCTACAGACTTCAGTGAGCTGTATATTAAGTGGCCAAGGCTATTGACATCATTGTAACCTGACTTGTCAGGATTAAAATGTAGACATAGCCACTTATTATCCAATGTAACAACGAAAGGTTGAAGGCTTTGGTCCATATATTGGAAAACTTGAATGAGAATGGCTTTCTTCCTCAGAGTGTGTAGACATCCGTGTATAGTTTCAAAAGCGTCTCACTTCGTTTGAGGATCATAAATATAGTGACCCTCTCTTTTTGCGCCCTTTCTCGCCAGCTAGAGCTGCACAAGCAGCCACATATTTAATTTTGTAAAAAAAAAATTGCCTAAGTTCATCTCTGTGAGAGCACCTACGTCAGTGACCAGATATTTTGTTCAATCTCTCTAAACAAGAGCAGCCTTCTGTATTTGCCACATAAAATTTGCTGAGAATAGCAGGCAGTGTAGTGACATTAAACATGCAACTGCTCTGTTGCAAGCATGATGTGTAGTGTTTTTCACTGAAGTGCAGGTGTGTGGCTCCGAGAGAACTTGATTTTGGTCCTTGCGAGTTTTGAGTCATGCGGCCTTGCTCTAGAATAAAACCAGTTACTTTTCCGGTTTAGTACAGTATATAATTGGACATTTTTAATTGGCACAGTCAACGACTTTCTTTTTAAATAGTGCACACTCTTAGCTATTCTGCCATGGTCGGAGGCTGTGTGTCTGTAATCTTATCAGCTTGTTCTGCTTTAGACATCTTAGTGAGAGCCACACTTTGGGAGCTGCTATGTGCTTTTCCTAAGGCACCTGTGTTTCAGAGAATAAAAAATTCATGCACGCACATTTTTTTAGCATAAATAGGTGTCCTAAAAAAGCCCTAAGCCCTTTATGAGACACTAGTGTGTGCCTTGCAGGAAGTTCATTATTAATGAGGAAGAAAGAGAAACCAGAAGTCTAAAGCAAGTCATAAAGGTGTCGTGAAATATTTTTTGGGAAATGTGAAAGTATTTTGTGGTCAGCATCGCATTTTCTTTCTTTCTTTCTTTCTTTCTTTATTGATTTATTTAAGACAATGAACAGATTGTCTTAGGGGACACGGCTAAAGGCAAACATTTGCCTGACTAGGCCGTGCCACCCGTACATTGGCAGCAACATGGCAGTGGCAGGCTTTCAGGAGGTCACACATGAAATTATAGTACACATTTTCAACACTTGAGTACACAATTCGCGTAAGAAGAAGGAAAAAATGTTAAAATTTATACAGTTTCCTAAAAAATTGAAGCACAACAACAACAGGAAAAAAAGAAGCATGTACGAAATTTTTCATACCTGTAGCTGGAAGGTTAAAGTTTACACAGTTTTCTAAAAACAACAACAAGAAACATCCCCAAAAGATGTCTTCAAAAAGGGCTACTGTTAACAAAACCGACTGCATTTTGGTTGTTGTCCACTATCTCTCAACTTCTTTGCTGCATGTTGTTTGAGGCACAACTGTAGCTGCATCCCACTAGCCATATCTGTATCATTCCACAGCATTTCCTCCTTTCATGAAAGCTGTCCTACAAACTGGTACATAGAGTAGATGTAAAAGTGCTTTTGTGACAGTTGTGTCCTAATAATGACTGCATCAGCTAGAAGGGGACTACTGCCCATTGTGAAAAGCTGCAGGTGAACATAATCGTTAACAGTTTGCTGTACCAAATAGTCCCTTGCTAACTTTCAATACAGCAGTTCGATGTGTGGTGTCATTGTTTGCAGAAAACTTCACTTTAAAGGATGCGCATGATGAGAAATTACAATGGATGCACCATTGTCTCTTTCAAGCTTAGCTTGTAAGACTTCTAACTACCATATTTACTTGAACATAAGCTGGCCGTGATTCGAAGCCGACTCCTGGAAGTCCGAAGCCAGGAAAAGAAAGAAACACCTCAAATGTAGGCCGAATAAAAAAGCGAGGACAAGGCTCACAAAATGAAAACAGAATTTATTGAATGATGACCATGCCGAGCTCATTCTACGCTGACATCGCTGTAGCCTCGTTGCTGTCATTCTTATTGCTGTTATCTTCAAACACTGCACTATATTCAAGCAGTAAATGCCACCCTTTTTACGGCGCAGTCAAAAAAACATCTCCCTTTGCCCCCTCCATCGACGGACGTTTTTCTCATCGATGCCGAAGTCCCAATCGGCTTAAACATTTGATGGTGCCTCTGCGGCTAGCACATCTTTTCATTTGAAAGCAGCACTATAGTAGCATCGACGTTTTAGTGCCATTACGATAATGCCATGCTGCACGCCGATACCACAGAATAAAGAACCAGGTCCACGACACAGGTCAAAATGGCGATGTCGCTTGTATAGTTCAGCTCGCTACTGGCATGGCCAGTAGCGGCTGCAGTACTGACTTTTCTAGGTAGCACTAGCTGTGCACCATTTTATAAATTTCAATTAAAAACCAGCGCATTTCTTTAAAACTACAAATCTAAGCGAACCCTAGAGTTTGGTATGATTATTTGAAAAGACCTGTCGGCCTAGATTCGAATAAATACGGTATATTCCACCTTGTGCCCTTGTCATAAAACATAGAGCACTAGTTCAAAATGAGATGTTTGCGTAGTGTTTTGTTTTAGATAAGCGAGTGATAGTTGTCCAAATGGCATGGTCAAGTAACATTTTCCTTTAACTATTAAAACATGAGTAATATGAGATGCCGTTACAGGGCTTTAGGGTTGCTTTAGCCATTAATTGTCTGGAAGTTGCTCACAAGCATTTACAGTCAATTTCATCACTTACAAAATGACTACTGCAGCTGCGTTTTGATTTTCCAACACCATGGAAACTGTTACATTAAACAGAGTTCAGTTAGAAGGCTTTATGGGCTCTTTTGCATTAAGCGCATCCTATTTATCCATGTTTGCTTTTAAGTGATGTCGTGCCACATTTTTATGCTTTAGTATGATGTGTGCTGTGAGCAAAAAGTGATACAGATCTTTTCATGTATTCATGTATTTCATGTATAGTATGCTTTTGTACACTGTTTTGTGATGCCTGTAAATAATAAAGAGCATTTTATGACTGGTTCCTTGAGTGACCATTGCTTGGGGGCTTAGCATACAGCTTCACGAGTGGCCCCTCATATTATCACAAGTAATACATTGGAATCATGGGGTGACACCAAACATGCAATGTTTCATTTTCTCTTCATTTGCTGATCCACGTCTACAAATCTGAAAATTAGTGCAGCAACACTGTGCGACCAACAGCAGTCTTCATTTGGAAGCCAGATTGAACTTGCAAAATATAGGTCTATTGGGGCATATATTAGTCTTATAAGCCAGTCTACTTTCAGCCCTAACAGTGTGACATATTTCGAATGAGCTTTTTCTTCTGAAGACAAAAAGTTTCTCATTCAACACTCACTGAGTGAAATAGGGTAATTGAAATGTGCACTTGCAGCATGCTAACAAATGTCATTAAACAGCATTGTACTTGTATCAATACAAGCTGGCTGCTTGCAAATCTGCATGTAGACACATACATGTAATAAGAAGCAAGCAGTACAACAGAGCGAGCGCTGTATTTTCTTTCATATTGTAGGAGACGGCAGTCCTGGCTCTCTTTAGGATACGATGCATACTCTCATATTGTAACGAGTGTGACCTAGCTGATCCTCGGGCAATGATCACGACGGTTCACGTAGTGTCAGTAATTCGCAGATAGCTGCCTTTGCCTTGTTGCAGTCTGTCTGTACATTATCCTAATTCACAGCTGGATTAAGAAAAGAAACCAGATGACAAACGAGCACTCATCTAATTCTTTCGGTCTGTTTTCTCTGCTCAGTTTGTCCACATGTCGAGCAGCAAGACCAAACAGCCATAATTATGAAAAATGCCTGGCTTTCGTCATTCCATCTAATACTGGTGTCGCAAATCCACTTTTGATTGCAGTCAAGCCTGATGCGGATCACATTTCTTGATTGCAATCGACAGTAATAGCTGGTAACACTGTCCACTTAAGCGATCCTTGGATGGAGTTTCAGGTGTTGCAGGTCCAAGGTACTTGTCAAATTTTTCTAATGTGCTGTAAAAATTTCAATATAAACTTATCTTCTCTTTAAGGAAAATGTTTCGTTTGTCATTGTGAGTATAGGGCCGTTATCGTCAGCTGTTTGTATGCAACTGTTCTCGACATATTCTTGCTTCTCTTTACGAGTCGCTCTTGTGTACTTGTGTAATAATATCCTATTCCTTCATTTTCTCAGTTTTCTGGTTCATTTGTATATTTATGATTTCAGTAGTCTTCAGTATGTAAACATCTGTCCTCAAAAAAGTTCAATGCTACTTTTATTCCGTGGATTCATACTAACCATTGGCTGAGCATCGAGCCAGTGTTACGCATGCATTGTATCAAACAAATCGTCATCAGCCTACGATCGCGATAAAGATGCTCAAACGTGATGCACGCATTCTTTATCCTAATGGAGCAAGATCACGACTGAAGTGACCGTGTGGCACCGGTATAATTGCAACGTGAAAATACAACGAGAAATCAATGGGAACTCATTCAACGGAAAAATCACTGGCAGTGCACAACGGAAATTCTGTTGAGCTCTCATTGTAGTCAGTCAACTGGTGTTGAAATTCCATGTAATTTGACTTGACTCAATTATAGTACAACAAATCGACAATGGAAATTCAACACCCATTTTCGTAAGGGCTCTGATCGGGCGACTATCTCCCCGCACACAGAGACGTTCCTATAACGCACAATGAACTTACTAAATTCTTTTACTTATAGAGAAGGGTTTTCCCCCCGCCTCACTTTAAGCTTAGCAGGCCGCAGGTGGGCACACTCAGACTACAGCAAACGAACTCTTACCCAAATCAGGCGTCCCGTAGCAGCATATATCCCGAGATTATCCGAATTGTTCTTGCGTGGCCTGTGGTGAGGTTGCTAGTTTGCCTCATATGCTCAGGGAGTGCGGGTCCCTGGGCCCGAAGTTCACCAAAGAAGAGTGGGACTCGCTCCTGGGAAGTCCCGTCTTTGAGGACCAAATGCTGGCCGTCCAGCGGGCCCGTGATCGGGCCGGCAGACTAGACCTGTCAGTCCCGTCGTGAGATTATCAGGGTGGGTGTTTTATCTTGTTTTGTTGGACCAAATAAGAGTTAATTCACTCACTCACTCACTCACACTTGTGCGTAAAAATAAAAAAGGGAAAACATTTTCACCGCTTACCGAGAGGCCCCGAGTCGCGTACGATCCACTCGTCGCGTCTGCTTGTCCCTTGTCTTCCGAAAACTGGCGTTCCCGTGTAGCTATTCAGAAATGTCAGTGGCACCGCATGCTCCATATTGCGCTGAGATTCGCACAAAGCAGGCAACTTTGACGAGTCCCAGTGGTGTCCTCATCCTTTCTACAGCTTTGGACAGTGGTTATACTAGAGCTAGTGAGAATGAAGAAATGGGGGGCGGCGGGAGGTAACTGACCTCGTAATTTTTCTGCGAACGCAGCGAGCCAAAGCGCTAAAGAGTTGGGGGTTGTATGCCTCATTTAACCTACAGTGGTGCCTTCTTCGATCAGTCAGACAGGGAATGAACATTTCGCGCTTGTAAGAAATTGACGGCTCTGCTACCACCGCGATCGTAACAAAATTCTCGGGAATAGAAACGAAAATAAGGAAAAAAGAAATAACTACAGATGTAGACAAAAGGGATGGACCCATATACGATCGTTCTGATTTGATCAAAATCTATGTGTTAACTTTACAGCTAGGTGTTATTGCTGCTTGCTTTCCCTTATTATTTGCGCGAATACTGTAAACAAAAAACCTTCCCGTGATTTTCTCTGTACCTTCTGTGCGCGAATTCCGCAACCTCAATGAAAGCCCGCTTTGGCAGTGCACCTCGTAAGTTGCTGTGGAGAAGGTATTGAATAGAAGTCCTACATTTGTAGTTTTATCGAGTGTAGTGCCAACATCTATTCGCGCATTAGGTTCCTCGAATACGTTTCCAAGATCTGTATCAGCTAGCTTCTATGTTTTGTGTGCTTATAAAGAGGGAATCGTGGCAAGTGCAGATGTTCGGAATTTGTCAGCGTTATTTTTCTAGTGTTGTCACTAGAAAGCAAGTGCAAGGTATGTCGGTAGCGTATTTGCAAAGCCCATTTCGTAATGATATCGGGTTGCACCACATAGTGTTACTTCTCGGTTGCCCTAAACCCTTGTTTCCCGCATCTTACACATGCACGCAATCTTGAGCGCGCCTTCGTACACGGTACATTCTCGCTGAATTTGAATAGCGCTTCAGACTTGCGCTTAAAAATCAAAAGGGAAAAGTTTTTCAGCGCTTACCGAGGGGCCCCGTGTCGGGTACGTTGTGTCTAAGCAATGTCAGTGAATTTGCGCGACGAATGAAAGCGTGTCGTCAACGTTATTACCCACACAAAACACATCTTCATGGATAAGAGAGGCAGTTATTCCTACGAAAATATCCACTAATGGGTAAGATTGCCCCCGCAGAAAGTCCCCTAATTTATCTCTGGGGTGTCTTGTTTTTCGCAGAGCAAACGCGAGAAAGAAGTTCTTGTGGCGAAGGCATTGCGCTGGCCTCAGAGATCCGTTGGCCCATTGGCCGCTGTCGTCGTAACCCTGGCGCGAAGCGGTATCTCAGTATATGGGGATTCGTAATGGCAACATGCCGCCGCATCGATAGATGGCTGTCCGCGCTGAAGAGATGAAACGGGAACCCGCAGGCTGCGTCGTTTCTTCAGGCAAATGAGACTTCCGACACGTGCTAACGGAAACATTACGCGCCAGCCATTTCAAGAAGGCAGCCGAAGCTCCCGAGGCCCGCCTAGCAAGGAGGCTAAAAAATAAATCTCTTACCGTCTCGCCCAGATGCGTGATTTGTATTGTGCCCGCCAGGATCTAGAGGACGCAGAGCAGCGTTTGTGGTTCGTGACGAAAGAGAGTCGCCCAGCGCGGATGCGTGGTTGTCGAGGCTTCTCAATTATACAACGAGCGCATTCTAAGTTGCAGAGCGGTCACGGAGACCTGATGGGGCCCATCCGTACTGGAAAATCCTATTTGTTTTCAAAGAGGCTTCATCAAATAGTGTTTTGAAACGAGACCCCGTTTGATCCTGTTCAGCCTTGATCTGTTTAAATGCTGTTTAATCCTGTTTACACCTGACCCGTTTAAATCCTCTTCAATCCTCACCCGTTTATATGCTGCTTAGTCCTGTTTAATCCTGACCCGTTTAATCCAGCCCTATCTAACCCAGACCTGTTTGCCCTTGTTCAGACCTATCTTTTGCTACACACATACCAGGCCCTTTCAGAATGAATTGATGTCGCTTAATGTAATTTACTCTATAAACCTATTTTGTACGCTTGTGTATTTGCCATCAGCATTGAAGAAAAGTAGGTTTGCATTATGTTTGCAACAAGAATGCCACTTTCAGATGTAGGTTTGCCTGGTACATTGCTTGATACGAAGATGAACGCAATTTTCGGCATAAATTGATTAGCACTACCAACACTGATGCGACACATCACGAACGAGTTTTTTTATGACGCAAGAGTACGTTGTCTATGTATAACCAGCAAGAAAATGCACCTTGAAGAAGACTGTAACTTATTTTCATATTTACAACAAGTATGCAAATGGAAATCTTGCAAGTTTAGTACTTAAACAAAGGGAAAATCAGACATCTACCCGTTAGTAGCAATTTCTACAAAGGAAACCCATATGGGTTTCTTGAAAGAAAAGCCACATAGTTGAAGAAAAATTCGTCCTGGTCCGGGACTCGAACCCGGGACCACCGCTTTTCCGGGGCAGCCACTCTACCATCTGAGCTAACCAGGCGGCTAGCAGAAGGCAGGGCGAAGTCGAATTTGTCGACAACACGAAGCAAAGGCTAGAGTCTTGACGTAGTAGTTCTGCGGAAACCCGCAAGGTGGAGAAAAGTAATGAATAAAGGGAAAATGAGACATCCACCCGTTCGTAGCAATTCCTACAAAGGAAACACATACGGGTTCCTCGAAAGAAAGGAAAGGCTTTTCTTTCGAGGAACCCGTATGGGTTTCCTTTGTAGGAATTGCTACGAACGGGTGGATGTCTCATTTCCCCTTTATTCATTACTTTTCTCCACCTTGCGGGTTTCCGCAGAACTACTACGTCAAGACTCTTGCCTTTGCTTCGTGTTGTCGACAAATTCGACTTCGCCCTGCCTTCTGCTAGCCGCCTGGTTAGCTCAGATGGTAGAGCGGCTGCCCCGGAAAGGCGGTGGTCCCGGGTTCGAGTCCCGGACCAGGACGAATTTTTCTTCAACTATGAGGCTTTTCTTTCGAGGAACCCGTATGGGTTTCGTACCAATTGCTACGAACGGGTGGATGTGTGATTTTCCCTTTATTCATTACTTTTCTCCACTTTGCGGGTTTCCACAGAACTACTACGTCAAGCTTAGTACTTGTTTGATTACGTGTACTCGTCTTACTGCAGTGCTTTGTTGCTGTAATGGTTTGTACACACATCTACAGTAAAGGGTGAGTTTGGGGTGCAAAATGTCGGCAGAGTATTGGCATGTACTTGCACGTGAAAAAGATACGCAAACTTTGCGTAGGTATTTCTGTACACCCACTTGAGCTTTCATTAGGCCTGAAGTACCCCGCTTTAAGCAAAAGCATGTCACAAGCACTGTATTGGACCTTCTAATGGTACTTCGATGCACCCAGTCTGCCGAGAGAAGACCGCTGGAATGTGTTGCTTCGGTGAGAGCAAGCAGGGCATCTGAAAAAAGTAAAGCCAATAATTTATCTTCACTCATGCCAGAGGTTAACCCATAGGCGTCAAATTTGCCAATGTTCATAAAGATAAGGAAGGTTCAGCATTGCGAACATACGAGATAATGAACAAATCTTATTGAAAAATATGTGGTTTCATGCAATTTCTATGTTTCAAAGGAACATGGTTTATTGTGGGAGAATTAGCTGTCATATTTAGCAGGCTACTGAAACAAGTGTTATAGGAAAAAGATGGATATATTGTCTGATTAACAATGATTACTACTATTGAAGCAACAAAATAAAAGCATAAAATACCTTTAAAAACAACACCGACAGGTTGAGATATTAAATTACTCAGAAACTAAATCCTTCTGCCAGAAAAGTAAGTACCGTAGTGCTTTGGCATTGCGCTGCTAAAGCAGAGGGCATGGAATCGAATCCCGGCCACAATGGCCGCATTTCGATGACAGGGAAATGCAAAAATCCCTATGTAAGTTCCATTGGGTACACGTTAAAGAAGTCTAGGAATCCCGTCAACTTGAGGTTATAAAAACTGGGGGAAATATCGGGATAAGGAAACTCACAAAAGTAGAAGGCGCTGGCCATGCGAAGACCATGTAAAGCCTTTCAAGGTAGGTGCCAGCAGCCGCTAAATTTCTTGCAAATGCTCAGCATAGCAGAAGCGGTATCTTTCGATAGATCACTTTTGCGAGGTATTGAACAAGTTGGCACCCGACATGTTGGGCATTTACGGGCAGCAGCAATTCTTTCACAGATCATAGCAAACACTGTTACACATAGATATTGACACGTCCAAATCCTAGTGACACAAAATATCACGAGACTGCTCGTATGACAAAAAAGTTATCAACTGGCAATACTGCCCGAGGGCCGAGATTTTGTAGCCGTGCCTTTCGCTTGATTATGCGCCACTCTTTCTTTCACTGCTTTGGCTGGCTTATCTTGTACTGATAACATGGGTGGAGATCACTATGACCATTTGCGAAGTGCGATTAGAAACGGCATCGAAAAAGGCTTTGTAACAAAACTGCAGCCCTGAACTCGTTAATAAAGGAAATACCTATAGCATACCAATCATTTGGCGCAGCGCAAAGCATGGCGTAGTGTGCCGGTCCGCACAGAGCACAGCAAACTGACAACGCGCCGCACACATGCGAGCATGCATGTTTTGGAGGTCACGTGTACCTTCTTGTGCTCATCGCACATTCTAAGGGGTGAGAGGAACACTCCGCCGAGATTATCAATGATATCGCAGCCGCATGTGAACAGTAGGTAAGAGTGGCGTAGAATGAAGTCGAATTTTCTACGAACTTGCGATCTTGCCACTTTTTGGCAATATCGCAGTTGCGCACAAAGTATGGAAACCTTTGGGTGATGACTTTTCCCCTACATTCTCGAAGTCTAGATTTCGAGATATCAGGAGCACAGTGCCAACGAATTTCGTAATAAGAAGTGAAATGTACATAGAGTTAACAACGGGCCAGGAAAAAAATTTGAATTGACTGATATCTCGAGATATCAGGGTTTGAGTTCAGAAGTACTTAATGTATAATACAGAGTGCCCGCTACAGCATGCCTCATAATCATATTGTGACTTTAGCATGTAAAACTCAACGATTGAAATTTTTTAAATACAAATACTACATTCATAAGATAAAATGTTTATAGAAAATAAGCTGAATGCAGCTAAATATACAATAATTTGATACTTTCCAAAGCAAGAAATTCTCAAATGTTTTGAGCAACGATCTACTAAAGTCAAGATTACTCCCACCAGTTTTGAATTGTCTATTGTGCCCTACCTTCTTTACCTTTAACCAAAATTATAAATCCATGGTGGTGAATTCAGCTAAAAAGATTTATGCCATTCCTTGAAGAAGTGCATGGTATTGTTTCAAGCAACAGCACAAGTGTGCATTGTGACCATGAGCCTATGCACATGGTTTCAAACTTCTTGATGACACAGACCCCTGTAAAGGTTCACAAGTCACTGTGGCTCTCCTTTCATTAGTTTTTGTCCGAAAAATCATACAGATTAAAACATTAACCCGAGTTTGAACCTGTTAATGCATTGTTTCATAAGGATGAAAGTGTGGCCACTGACCAAGCCAAGCCGAAAAAACTCAGATTCCGGAGCAGAGAGATTTCTGGGTTACACTATGGCAGGCAAGCTCGTTGGCCTTTTTTCTTCCTTCAGAAGCAGATGACTGATGGCATGTTCTACGGTGCAGGTTACTTTTGCCAGGATCGGGTGAAGCATTTTGTTTACAGGAGCAGATCAACACAAGCAGATCAAAGTGCGAGGCATTAATATGGGCAGGAGAGACGTAGGGTGGGAAAAGGTGTTACGGGTTTGGTGCCGCGCAAATGACGACCGTCTTTTGAGACAAAGACACGCAACAAGAAAATAATTTGGCCCGTTGGTTCTCCCAAGCCCCATCAGCGACACAGAGGCCAAGTTTGTACGTTAACGTTTCAAACACGGTCTGATGAGGTGGTTCGGCAAATTAACAACTGCACCCTATTCTTTTAATGCGTTAGCATCTTTAGGGTGCTTCATGTACTTTACAGCTTTTATGTATGCATGTGTGCACGCTTTTTACTTTGTTTGTCTTGTGCACTTCTGAGACCAGGAGCCGGTTTGATGACGCCACCCTTTGTGCTAGATGCCAAAAACTGTCAATAAGGAAACGCAAAACAGTACTCCCGCTGCAGTACCCGCCTGCAGTACACGCGTTCCGATGTTGGCAATCCGTTTTGTCGCTAAACTAATTTGATACAAACGCATACATGTTTGTTTTCCACAGGCTATGGATTGCAATGACCATAAGCTTATCAAATGGTAGGAGAGTGAACGCGTGGAATTGCAGAGGCATATTCGTCACTTTTTATGTTAATTTTTTGAATACTGCAATCATTATGCGGTGGTTTTCGTAGGGTAACACAAGCGTAATATATACAATAGTCTGTACAGAAAATACACAGGTTGTGACGAAGATCGGCAGGCTGACGAGCTCCGTTGCCATCGCGCGGCTCGTACCCAGTTCGTTCGCTGGCTGTGCCCTACCTGCTGTTGCTGCGTTGGTCGGTGCTCCTCCACGACCCGAATAAACCCCCTTTACAATTGGTGGAGGTGCTGGGTACAACCGGCATTCTGGAACTTCGCAACCGGACACTGCAGCCTGTCTTCATTATGCCGGAAGAAGCACTACCGCAACCACAACCCGCAGCCCCGGTGACTACCGTGGTCTGCCCCGGCCCGTTTCGTCAACGCGACCCGCCCATCTTCAGCTGTACCAAAGACCATGACGTAGAAGACTGGCTCGCTGACTACGACCGGGTGAGCATCCACAACCACTGGGACGACACCAAAAAAACTGAATTACGTATCGTTTTATTTGAGCGGTGTCGCCAGCGTGTGGCACCGCAACCATGAACGTGATCTCACGACGTTGACAGCCTTCAAAACTAACGTGACGGAGGCATTCGGGCGCCCCGCCGTTCGCAAGCTTCGCGCCGAGCAACGTTTGCGCAGTCGTGCGCAACAGTGCGGGGAGACATTTACAAGTTATATAGAAGATGTTGTCGACCTCTGCAACCGCGTTGACGTCACAACAGCTGATGCCGAGAAGATCCGCCATATCTTAAAAGGCATTGAAGACGACGCATTCCAGATGCTGTTGGCGAAAAATCCGGCGACAGTCTCTGAACTCGTCAGTCTCTGCCAAAGCTTCGACGAACTCCGCAAACAACGCATAGCCACACGCCAATCTCCTCCTCAGGCGACTTCAATGTCGAGCTTGGCTGTTTCCCCGTATAACACGTCGCTACTGCTACAGATCAAGGAGTACGCCCGTGAAGAGGTGGCTCGTCAGCTTTCTCTGATTCCCCTTACACACGGCCAGTCGAATTCTCCGTTGGCGCCCGCTCTCCAATCTGTCATCAAGGAGCAGGTAGCCGACCACATTCCACCTTCTCTCCAGCAGGCTCCGGTTGCCGCTCCCCTGACGTACGCCGAAGTCGCTTCGAGGCCTGCACCACAGACCTACGGTCCCCTTCGCCCTCCTTTGCGGCCGCTCCTATTCGCTCCAGTCCGGCCACTCGTGCAGTATGCACGACCTCAAGATCAATGGCTCACGGAATACAACCGCCCGATTTGTTTTTATTGGGGCCGTGCTGGACATATAGCACGTCACTGTCCCGTCCTTACACCGAACGTCCCCAACAATGTGCGTCCATATCCGCCACGTTTCTAACAACGCCGCAACTATTCGGACACCTCTGAATCTCCTCCTGTCGTTGACGCCGCATTCTCCGCCGCTCGCAATTCACCTTCTGCTCGCCGCCGCTCACTTTCCCCGATGCACCGTCGTCGGAGCCCTTTGCGCCAGGAAAATTAATATCGCAGTTCAGGAGGCGAGAACTGCGGTGCCAGCGAAATGTATAAGGCATTGCACTTCCCCGAAGAACGTTATTGAAGTCGCAATAGAAGGAACATTGACACTAGCACTTGTCGACACCGGCGCAGCACGTTCACCGATAGATGCCCGTATTTGCCGCAAGATAGGAAAATTGACGACGCCGCTTTCTGGCATGTCTGTCAACTGCCAACGCGCAGCACGTCGAGCTTTCCGGCGCCTGCACTACTCGTGTCGTAATTCAGGAGGTCCTCTATATCACAGAATTCATTGTGTTGCCATCATGTTCACACGACGTCATATTAGGTTGGGACATTCTCTCCACACATCACGCGATCATTGTCTGCGCCCGCGCCGAAATCGAGCTGTTTCAGTTTTGGATCAATATTACCACTGACCATAAGGACCATTGTCGCAAAATCTCTGTTTCAGAAGACACCGTTATACCTGCCTGGTCTTCCACTCTTGTCAGTATCTCTTGTGACTATGTAGTTGACGGCACAGTACTCTTCACTCCGTCTGAACTCTTAGTTCGCCGCCGTTCACTACCACTGCCGTTCGCCATCCTCGAGTTCAAAGCTGGCGCCTCTCTCATGTGCGTCTCAAACCCATCGGCTGAACCAATTACTGTATGCCGCCGTGAAAGCCTTGGCAGAGCAGAGCCACTGACCTCATCTTCAATATTTGACACCATGGACGACTCCACTTATATTGCTGCTTTCGACGCATCGTGTCCTCAGTCACTCCGCGTTCTTTTACGCCGGCTATTGCCAGTGACCTTACGACGACGCAGCGCGACGAATTTCGCTTGCTCCAAGGCCCTTCCTCTTTTGATTGCCAAGCAACATCACTTGGCCGCACAACGACTGTGTCGCACACTATCGACACTGGAAGCCATGCACCAATCCGACAGCGTCCCTACCTCGTATCGGCGGCTGAGAGACGCGTTATCAATGACCAGGTGAACGATATGCTCAATCGCGGTGTCATCCAGCCTTCTAGTAGTCCTTGGGCATCACCAGTCGTCCTAGTTAAAAAGAAAGACGGCACCATACGATTTTGCGTCGATTATCGAAGGCTTAACAAGATTACCCGAAAGGATGTATACCCGTTGCCACGTATTGACGACGCACTTGACTGTTTGCAAGAAGCGGAGTTTTTTCCTCCTTAGATCTCCGCTCTGGCTACTGGCAGGTGCCAATGGCTGACGCTGACTGTTCTAAAACCGCGTTTGTAACACCAGACGGCTTGTATGAATTCACTGTAATGCCGTTCGGTCTGTGCAGTGCGCCCGCCACCTTTGAACGCATGATGGACGGCATCCTACGCGGCCTGAAGTGGCATACTTGTCTCTGCTACCTGGACGACGTTGTCGTCTTTTCTCCTGGGTTTCCGACCCATCTTCGGCGTTTACATCAAGTTTTCACCTGTCTCCGGAATGCTGGTCTCTGGCTTAACTTAAAAAAGTGCCGATTTGCAGCTCGAAAACTGACTATATTAGGCCACGTTGTCTCCAAAGAAGGTATTCTTCCTGATCCTGATAAACTTCGCGCCGTATCCGAATTTTCGAAGCCCACTAACTTGAAATCACTACGCAGCTTCATTGGCCTACGCTCCTACTTTCGACTTTTCGTTCGCAATTTCGCTACTGTGATCGCACCAATTAACCAACTTCTCCAAGGCGACAATGAACTTTCTGCTTGGTCGGAAGCCTCTGATGATGCATTAACGACTCTTCGTCACCTACTCACGTCTCCGCCAGTATCCAAAAAAAAGGTATCCCAAAAAGCAGCGAAATTAGTTACAATAACGTCTGAGGTCAGAGAAAGCGCCAAAACTTGTCCTGGTAAGAGTCAGTACACACGAACCTGCGTCACACGGCCGAGGTGCTTTTCGTCACAAAGACTGGTGCGGCGAGCGCGCCCAAAAACTACCGAAATAAGCTATAATAATGATTCGGCTCATAGAAAGCGTCGCAGACATATCCCAGTACGAGTAATTAACTCAAATTAACTACGCTTGGACGGCGAAGCTGTTTTTCTATAACTGCGTTACTATATAGGTTGCGTTTTGTGCGGTAAGCCTAAATCTGCTTGAAGTGCGTCACAGAGTGTCAATCAAAATTGCTCACATTGCTGTAGTCCAGTAGTGCAGCAGCGCCGTGTCGAAATGCAGACCGAACACAAAGGAACGCCAGGAGCCCAAAAAACGAGCTACATCCAAAACATACGGGTCGCCGAGCACGCCAGCTTCCCATGCGCTGGCGGCATCGCTCGCTCCTAGCTGTGGCATGTCTGGCGCATGACGTATGCACGCGCGTCTGGCGTGCCGCTAGCTTGTTGCTATGCAACGCAAGAAAAATAAGTCGCAAAGTATGAGTTCATTTACGCGCAAAACTTTCTTTAGTTTTAGTGGGAAAGAATAAAAAATATAAAACGTTGTCTGCAAGTTCATTTCACATGCTCTTTTTCTGATGCTCGCGTCAACTAACGGATGGAGTTGAAACTAGGCGTGACGTGTTTCCTGTTGCCAGCTTTTGCTGAGTGTCCACTCTTGTTGAAGTTCTTTCTCTATGGTAATCACGCAGGAAGGAAATTCAGGAGAGACCCTGACGTCACTCTTTGTGAAGCTAAAGTGAAGCCGGAAGTTGGCGTTGCTCATGGCGTTGCTCCGCCTATCGGGCCGGCTCTCCTCTCTTATTTACAATTCTCGCGAAACCACGCCGTGCTGCGCGCAACCGTGCTGCTCGTACCCGCGCGCTCCGCAGCAATACTAAACAATCGTTAGCACGTTAGCATGATTCGGCCCAAGAGGGCAAAATTTCCCGCGGATATTCCTTCCTCCGTAGCCATTACCATGGCGCGGTACATTGTGTACAGCGTTGCATGCGCGTTCATTTCACGAACTTTAGTTCCTCCTGTCCCGCCTGGCGACAGCACCATCCGGGACAGCACGGTCCCGATAACGCAGCGCAACAAAACGCGGAGACCAACGCAAATCTGCCCGCACGGCGCCTTTGCCACGGTACGAAACCTGCGGAGCAACACGTGTGAGCGCACAGAACCAAAACAGAGCCGCCATTGTGGCCCGAAAGGCGTGGTCGCTACAGCAAAGCAATAAAAAATGAGCAAGAAAGAGGAGTCTACTACGTCACTTCCTCCACACTTTTCTCCTAGCCCGCGTAGGGGGTAGGGCCTCTCCTCAGTTTCCTTCCTCCATGATGGTAATATTCTTCCCGCGTGGCAATAGCTGGAACGCAGCGAAATTACGATCTCTAAATCAATGCGGATGGAGTCGAGAAAACTAACAGCTATTCAGTACGACACAATTAACAGCCTCAAAATTTACTCTGGAAGCAGAGGCAGTTTTCTGCAAAATATTTTTAAGAAAGGAATAATGTGTCGGTACCTGTATAAAAGCCACGAAAGTATTTGAATACGACAGAGTTCTTTTATTCAAATATATTTTGTAACAAGAACGAAAAAAAAACGGCCGTGGTTTAGCTTGGTTAAGCCTGGTGATTGCGAAGCAATAGTGTGTTATTCTCGGATCAGCTGGTAGTACGGCTGGTGGTAGTCTTGGGTTGTGCTAGTGTTACGGCTTACAGTGAATCATCTAAGCACCAGCGCGTCCAGGTGCATCTCGGACTTGAGCACGCCGTTGGCGAACGCCCGTATCGAGCTGAAGGACGAGAGGTCCAAGTAGCGCATGACGACGTTCTCGATGCTCGACACCCGCCGAACGTCGGCGGCTGCGAGGAGGCCGCTGCTGATGTCGCGACACGCGAGGATGACTCGGGTAGGGTGCCTCGATGCCAGCGCCGCCGTTCAGGGTGGTGCCATTCTTTGACCACCCCCACGCCGCCTCTTTCTCGCTGGGACGCCATATTGAATCACGGCGGGCAGTCAGAGTGGTCGTAGTTGATCGGTGTTAACAGCTGAGCTTGCGTTGTTGGAGGCACTCGCTGGTGGTTCAACTTGTTTAACAGTGTTCGACTGTATGACTGACAAGCTTGTCAAGTCCACTGAGCCATCATGACGGGCTGTTGTGTGCCAATGTGCTCCGGGTCAACACGTAAAGGCCTGCGTTGTTTTCGCTTCCCCCGGGACTCGGAGCGAAGAAAGAAATGGGAAGCTCAAGTAAAGCGGGATCGGTGGAACGCGACTGACAGCACATATATCTGCGAGGTGAGTTCCAAAACAGTTAAGTCTTATTGATCCGTATTTTGCAATTAAAGCAAACTCGTGTGCGCCGCTGTTGCATAGGCAGCGTACAGGTACGCGCATACGTACGGGCGCGAGCGTGTTTTTCGTTTTGAACTTAGCTTTTCTACGCGAGTAGTGCCCTGATTATAGAGTCGGACGAGGGTGATTTTGATTCGCGGAATATTTAACACTAGCAGAAAATCGTAACGTCGCACACCTGTTTTATATTTTCACAGAAAGCACTGGCGTCTCCTTTGCAAAGTTCGCGTCGCTATTGTTAAGACAGCAGAGTTATTTTTAAGTTAAGCGAAAATAGACGAACGAAAAGTTAAGTGCTCGTTATTTGCTACTGAAGGCACACACTGCTTCATCAGGAGAGTGCAGCTGTTGTGCTGGTGCCACTCGAAGCCCTGCGGTTTTCTTTGAGATCTCAATAGATAATTGCGGCTCTCATGTCAAAGTGCATACAGGATTTTTTTATTGGTATATAATTGCATCGGGGGGGGGGGGGGGGGGGTGCTATTCGAAAGCGACGTAGCCGATGTTATGATCGCGGGCATATTTGCACTACGCTGTTCGTAAGCAGACCTTATCGCTGCATGTGCGTTCCCGATCGTGGTTGCTATTCCGTGACGGAGCTAAATACCTAAGCAATATGCACTCATGTAAACGTGCAGCTAACGCACATTATGGGTCAAATTTTTCCTGAGCTTTCTGGCTCGGCGTCCGTCGTAGCTTGCGCGTTGTTTGGAAACGTGCGAGGTTCGGTAATACAGCAACATTTTTTATGAACATTTTCTGTTAAGCACCTTAAATAACTGGTTATTTTTTACAAGTATTTTCGTATCAGCCCAAACAAACGTGAATAATCACATTTGGTGTTTTATTTATTTTTTTAGCTCCACTTTGAAGAGGACCAGTTTGAGAAAAATCGGCAGGATGGACGCCGCCTGTTAAAGTCTACAGCTCTGCCCACGCTGTTCGACTTTAGACGTGAGTAATAATTGTAGTGGAGGGTATTATTTCCGCGATTTGCAGTTATTTCAATAAGCATTGTGACATGTCTTTTTTATTCTTATTATTCAGCTCAACCTAAACGAAGGGAACTCCCTATGAGACCGACTGCCGAATGTGGACCTGCTGGCGAGGAAGGCACCAAGTCCTCCTCAACATTTGCTACAGACGCTGACCAAGAAGAGTCCGCAGAACTGAGTCGAGATAGTACCTCTTCTTTCGAAGAAAATGCAGTCGAGCATGAGAGCAATGAAGATATTTCCTCGCTCTCTGTATGTGAGCTACGAAAGGCTCTGCAAGATGCGAAAAAGAAAAACACTGATTTGCAAGAAAACTTGTCGACATCAAAAAAGAAGTTAAAGACTGCTGCCAGGAAAACAAAGCGGTTAGAAAAAGACCTCTCAACGCTGACAAAAAATCTGGATTTCTTGAACGAGGACCAGAAGGCTGCCTTGAAGAGAAAGAGCCGGAAAGGCAGTTTATGGAGTGCAGAAACCATAAAGAAAGCGCTGCAACTCAAATTTGCTTGTGGCTCTGCAGGCTACGACTTACTTTTAAAACAGGGCAATCCTCTTCCCTCACGAAGAACACATTGCAGACGACTGCAGCACCTGTCATTTAAGCCCGGCGTCTTGATTGATTAGTAAATATGATGAAAGTGAAAGTGGCCGCAATGTCAAACATTGAAAAAGACTGCGTCATATTTCTCGATGAAATGGAGATTCGCAAGGGTGTCGAGCTAGACCGCAGTCGTGACGGCTTCCTTGGCAAGGTGACGCGCCCTGAAACCGACCGAGCAGCAAACCATGTACTCGTCTTTATGGTTGGGGGCCTAAACACCCGCTGGAAGCAGGTGATTGCTTATCACTACACAGGTGCTTTTGTCAATGGAGAGAAGCTGAGAGACTTTGTCGTCCATTTAATCAACCTTTGTGCAGACATTTCTTTGCGTGCGCTGTGCGTGACATGCGACATGGGGAGCTCCAACCGTGCTATGTAGCGGAGCTTAAACCTGTCAAGCTCCCGCTACACTGTCACTAGATGCACTGTTCCCCACCCATGTGACAATTCTATGTCATTGTTTTTTATGCCGGATCCTTCACATGTACTAAAAAATATTAGAGGGCACCTCGTGCGAAAAGATCCCATGAAACTTAGTGAACAAATAGTGGCAAAGTACAATTTACGCAGCAGTGACATGTCGATTGAGTGCATAGACGCAGTCCTAAAGATGGACTCAGAACAACTGAAGGTGGTACCTAACCTGAGTACCGTGCATATTTCCAACGGCCACTTCACAAAGATGAAGGTAGGGGTAGCTGTTCAGTTATTCCGGGAAGCACCTGCAGCTATAAGGTACTTTGTAGAGCGTATGAAGCTGCCGCCCGAGGCTGAAACAACAGCCTGGTTTTGTGAAGTAATTTTCAAGTGGTACACAATCATGACTGCACGGCACCCTGTTGTTGCTCTGAGCTTATCAAATGAAAGCAAATATGAAGCGGCTATTGCAACGCTGAAACTCGCTGTTGAAGTCATTGATAGCTTAGGCATTGGCATCAAAAAGGTCTGGAAGCCATGCCAGGCAGGGGTGCTAATGTCCACTGCTGTAGTGCTTCAACTGCATGAATTTCTGCTAAAGAAATGTGCCTATGCATTCTTATTGACAGGACGATTGGCCCAAGATTGCCTGGAGAAGTTGTCTTCGGTCATCAGGATGATTTCTCCTGTGCCCAGTGCTTATGATGTCAAAAATGCGCTCAGAATTGTGTCAGTTAGCCAGTTCCTCAAGCTACCTAAGAACTCTGGTTATGAAGCTGACGACAGCAACTACTTAGTGGATTTCTTCTCTGCAGAGATTCAAGAAGTGCAGAAAGAATTTCAAGAACCCTCGTACGATGATGAATGCACAGAGGGCGAGCCATTGTCTCTTGTAGAAAATGACATCATTGCTCACTTGGCAGGGTATTTGGTGAAGTCTTTTATATCTACTAACAAACCATGCTCCACCTCTACTGAGACCCTGATTGCTGATGAGGCGTCCGATGAGCATGCTCTTGTGCAGCTCAAGGAGTACAATCAAGGTTCTAGAAATTTGGTGTATCTAAGCCATACGGTACTGCGCTTTGTTTCTTCCTGTGAATGTGTCTAAGAAATTTTCACAGGAAAATGATGTTTGTCATTTGGATCACCCAATCAATACATTGACGAGCCTTATTGAGCGGTCAGTTTCTCTGCCACCTAGTGAATGCGCTGACCACCCAAGCGTTATGAGAAAACTGATGTGCCGTTTTGTTGTCATGCGACTGCGTATCTACCTCCGCTGGCTGAACGAGCCTGATTATTCAGACGACGGTTATAGCAGCAAGACTGTGGCTGGCGTGAACTTGTCGTAGAGTACCTTGCTTTAAATCTTACACCACTCCGTAAATAGCTTTTTTACTACTGACTTACTGGCTTATTTTGTAGTTTGCATCTTTATTCATGCTTTGTTTTCATGTTTGTTGCAAAGGTAACACCACAGTGCACGTAGCAACTTTTTGCCCCTATGTCTTGCTCGCTTATGTGGAGATTTGCATCTTTTTCCATACTTTGTTTTTATGCTTTCCTTTTAAGGTTAAACCCCTCTTTACATACCCCACTTATCTGTCCCTCTGTCTTGCTTACTTGTATTGTAGTTTGCGTTTTTTCATGGTCGACTGCACTTGACATTAAATAAATAATTTGCACTGTTCTTTTTTTGTTTTGTTGCCTTTGCCGTCTGTAAGGTGTGAGGTTGACAAGATAGGTTACATATTGTTCTGCAGCACTAGAAGCTGAACCTTTAGGGAGCAGTTATTTTCAACATCCTAGCCCATCACCACCCAATTTAGCAGGCAAAATAGGAATTGCATGCACAGGCATCGTCAAAACTACAGCTTTTTACTAAAGCTTTTCTCGTCGATTGTTTTTCACAAAGCATAAATGTTCAGTCTGCTACTTTTATTTCGGATTTAAAATTGTTAGGAAAGAATTACTGCAGTTATTTAATGACCTCAAATTCACCGTTTTTTGTGTAGGTGTACAAGCATGATTTATATATGAGTACAGATGGGCATGAATAAAATAAATACAATGAAAAATATATGCAGAAATGCGCTTCACAAACGGAGTAATCGTAGCAGAAGAACCGGTGTCCGTGTCCAGAGCGCAAGCAAAGCCTGCATATGAGCGCACGCAAGAACGCTCGGTGGTTGTGCGCCTGTCAGAAAAATAAAACGAGTGGAAAACTTGCAGTAGTGGTTTAACCTACCGCCAATGAGGTGCAATCAGTTTTCATGGGCCTCGTGAAAGAAAACTCAGGCGCAGTGGCAACGTTGGTATACGCGGCATCGTTTGTATGTACCAGCGCCAGCCTGTAAACAGATGTGATTGCACCCCTGCGGGCAATAAACAGGCGAGGAACTCGCAGTTACACTTTGAAAGATTAAAAAGCAGACAGGTTGTCTTTGCGAGCAAAACAAACGGAAACAGCTCGCGCAACAGAAGCGAAACCAACCGCCGCGCGGCTGTTATCATAGCGCAGGAATTGAAAAACCAAAAACCACGTAGAAAAACAAACAATTTCTTCCACTCGCACGGAGCGGTAGCACCTGCTGGGCAACGGATCTTTAAAACGATAGCGTGTTTAAAATGATAGTCAACTGACGGCACATTAATTGTTCAACCTCGACCACTCGGGGCCCTAAAATTAATTCGTAATTTTACGTCTTCGACCCTCGGATGTTAAAATGGCTATTATGAGTAAAAAGATGCGCAGAACAATATTGATAAAAAGATTGTTCAAATCAAAGCACTCGAAGCGCGCCGAGAGCATGAACGGCGCCGTTACGAACGCTAGCGCAGCCGATCCTGTGTGCTTCAATATGGCGGCGCCGTTGAGGTTGTCTCCACCCTGAACGGCGGCGCTGGCATCGAGGCACCCTAGACTCGGGCGCCGCGCCGCGCCCCTGGTGAGAGGAGCGGGAGTTAGGCCGCCGTTGGTGGCTACCGCCTCGCCTCGCGACGGCGTCAGATGGGGCCCCGTTTTTACACAGCTGGTATGACGTCACTCTAGGTCACGTGGTGTGACGTCACGCAGCGAGGTCACGCTAAAGGTCAATGGTGCCTACCACCGCCTCGCCACGGAACGGGCTGAAGTGCGACCTAAAGTAGTATTGCTTCGCAATAAAAGGGAAAGTGTCAACGAAGTGTCCAAGCAATGGCTGGTAAGGTCAACGTGCAGGGTTGGTCCGATGATTCGATAAACGAATGCTGATTGTGCGCATCTCTTCTGTCCCTTTTTTCATAGTGAGGGCGTAGCGTAAAGCTACACAACGCGGGTTGGAGCCGAGCTTCGCATGCTTCTGCGCCTGCCATACTGCGCATGCGCGAGAGCCGCGGGGCGTTACCAGAGGCGCAGCTGCGTCGCCCTCGCTGCCGCCGACTGTGGCGCATTCCAGACGTGTGACTTCGCAGCCTCCGCAGACGCGCCGGCGCCGTGTGCGCCTGCTGCTGCATTTAAGGCCTAAATATAGTCTGATGTAGCGTAAACGCGCGCACACCTTACGTCACGTTGGCGAGAACAACAGCGCCGCCTGTAGTTCGACCCATGGTTCGACCGCCGCCAACGTAACCAGACGCGGCCAACCAGGCCAACGCGCTCCGACGCCCACGGTGTCTAACGACGCTCGCCCGCGCGCCGATAACGTCGGACCTTTGCGCCTTTACGATTGCGGCGCCGCGCGGCACTGCGCATGCGCGAGGAGGGCGCATCGAGCGTATACACCAGAACACCGTGAATTCACAGCGCGCCGCCATATTGATGAGCGCTGGTCGCGCCATCTGTCCCAAGCGCCGCGAAGTAGCAGGTCTGGGCTGCCACGCCGGGAGATGCGACCCGTCGCAAAAGCGAAACTTGGGCTTTTTAGCTGGGCGGAAGGCGTGTATCGCGTTTTTTCTAACCTGTCATTTTCGCTGTCTCGATCCAATCAAACTTGAAGGCCTCATGCAAGTCCGCAATGGCCACACTGAGTGCTCTGCAGACTGCAGAAGCGAATACATCGGGCAAGCACGCTCTTACGTTTGTAGAAACCGCGCGCTATAAGCTAGAACACGTGTGAGCTGTAATATCTCCGCATTTTTGGCACGTAACCTGTGAAGCAATATAGAGCACTGTGTTGGTGTCATATATTATTAAAGCACGCAGCACGTTGTCTTCTGCACTTTCAGTTTGGTCTTGTTTGTCATGGTCACTACTGGGTTGGCCGCGTTTGGCAACCAACTGGCGAGGTCGTTTGACTGGGCTTATAGCCTGCCTGATTAGCAGATGCCTGCCCTTCACCACCTGCACATTGAAAACAAAATATATATTATAGTGAGAATGGCTGTAGTTCTTTCCCATGCCATCACTGTTGCGAAGATATAAAGTCCTCTCAAATTGAAATAGAAAATACACCAGGCCAATTGTATCGTGCAATTTATCGTACGACATTCAGAACAAAAGCTTACAGCACTCGAACAAGCAGCATATGATGCTAAACCTTCACTCACTGGAAAATGAGGAACTACAGTAGTTATAATGTTAAACTACGTGTGCAGTCAAAGCCCGTATAATAGGGTGAGCATGACAGGTGCAGGTGCTGTACAGTTATTGCACAAACCATGACAGGGCACATAAAATTACCATCCCTACTGAAAGCTGCATTATCAGGGACCCCTTTGGTACAAGACAACAACCGCACCTGCATTCCAAGAAATTAGCCCCATCAACTGCAGCTACCTGGTATCAGACCTGTTTCCCTTGTACGAGGCCATATCGGATTGTTGGCGCTCCCTTAAAAAATAAAACACTAAAGAAAAAAGAAAACTGGCGACAACGTGAAAAATTTTGTTACAAAATACAACAATAATTTAATTAACCACCTTATTTTCCTCGCTGTAAGAACGGGAAAATCTTGCGCTTTGTCCCGCATAACAGCCCGCAAGCAGTTTATAGCTCAGGAGGCTCAAATGAATTCGTTACGAATGACACCTGGAACACCAGCTCTTAAAGACAGGCGCGCTGCAAGAACACCTTCGGCGACGAGCTGTCGTCGTTTACGTTTTTGTGGACGCATGCTACGTGACGAGCAGACTTCGGTTTACTTTGATAGCAATAACGCTCACCAGCAGGGCAACATTCTATTGCCTACAACTTGTCGTTCACGCTTAGTGGTCATGCCGTGCACCAGCTGCAAGTATCGCTAACCGCAAACTCAACTGTTCCGCTTAACAGTCGGGAGCTCTGCATGAGTGAAAACACGAAAAGGCTTGCCTTTTTGTTATAGCCAAGGCGAAGCACCGGCACAGAATTCTGCTCTGTAGGCTTGTTGCCCAGAAAATGCTCGGAGCAAACCTGCGTGTTACACATATTACGTTCGTAGGGCGCAAAGTTGAACGTGGCACCAAAATATACACAGATCGAATACTCACTCGTGCATTTTCACTGGGTTGGTAGTTCTTCCTATCCACTGCAGCTATCCACCGGTGGCGTAGCTTGGCATTCTTCGTTGCGGATGGAAATCGGTGCAGGCTGAAAACACCGCACCGGCACAATTCCCTACGTGTGTTGTGCTCTTCGCAAACAGCGCTAAGCAACCTGCTCCTTTTGCGCTGGTTGTTTTGGCATCCAAACACGACGCAATGATGCCCAGATGACTTCTTGTACTTTGGATCCGCGTGAACGGGCACATTTCCGCACTTTGGAGTCCTAGAGCTTACGCTTGCCATGTCTACCGGTCGCCGGCGAACACACTTTGGCAGCCCAGCACAAAATGGCGCCGGTCGACCGGGTAACCCGGGTGCGAGAGTATGCGTTCGGTTAGTCTGGGTGCGAGGCTATCGTGTTCTGGTCTATAAACCAGAACACGATAGCAAAAAAACACTCAGCAAAAAAAACAAAACAACACTCAGCAAGAAAGCAAGCCGCCCGTGGTGACAGTAAGTGTGTCGTATACTGAATCTTAGTAAGACAAACTTGTGACGCTTCCTACGGCCCCGCACGTGTACCTTCTTTCGATAGCCATGGTTGCCGAAGACGTGACGAGCGATTAGCAAGAGTGACAGCGCTGGATTGTGTTGCATGCGCCGGCACACCGCGCAAAATATAACACCGGGGAGCGCAGAAACCAAGAACTCGAAATTTCTCTCTTCTGAGTGACTGAAAACTGGCTTTGCATCCCCGCATTTTCCTTGCGCGTGAATAGAAGACATTCTGCGAGCTTCTAGCATTGTCTGGCTGAGAGCCTGTGTTGTGGCCACCTCTGTGTATGCACAGTACTAGAGCGCCGGCTGAAGCGAATTTGTTTTGCAAACGCGCAGTCGCCCGTGCATTTGTGCTCTTAAAGTGCAGGAAGTAATGCCCCGGAATTGGGCAATGCTTGGAAATCAGATGTGTCCTTTATAATTTCTTCAAATTTTTGACGTCATGCACGTAAAAGCGAATTGCTTACGTTTGTAACGCCGCCAATTCACCAGTATCGCAATTTTTCCATCCACACGCACTATTCCCATCAGGTCTAAATAGCGAAATGACACATGCTTGTAATTTCCATTTTGAAACTGATGCCGTCTGGTGGAGCTTCGTACGGGAAGTACTGTGTCTAACCTGATGCCACAACGTTGGATGAAGGCACAAAAAGCCCGGAACGAGCATTATATAGAGCGAAATAACTATTTCCTCATTTACAAGGCGTCTTGCGCCTACTTTATGAAATTGCACTTGGCAAAGATTGGATAGAGGCTTGTAAACATCGTTCTCAATCATTTTAGCTATCTAAATCATTCAGCAGTAAGACCACACGCGATTGAGAAGCAAAAGGGGAAACAAAAGCGGTGAGTGACGTAGCCGACGCGTAGCGCGTGCCAACTATCGTTAAAAACACGCGTCTCCAAAACCGGAAGGTGTTAATCGCATCGGCTTGGTGGGCTGCAGTCAATTGCGCCAGAGGGCTACACGCTAAGGTCCGCTCTTGTTAAATTTACTTCTCTGTGGTGAACGTGTTAGCATCCAGTTGGCGAGAAGTTCTCGGTCTGTGCTCACAGAACAAGAGACAGCAGTTCAAAAAGGGCTTCTTGAGTTTCCGGGAAACAAAATAATCTTTTTTCGTACATTCGAATTACAGTCGTATGCTATCATGTCTGCAGGTTGTGTGTCAGACGCACTATACAAACTTTAGCGCCAACTTTGAAAAATGTCATAAGTTCAAGAACGCACTAGGGTCAGGCGGAATGCCTAATAGAATGAGGACATATGCAGCACTTCCACCAACCGGCGTGCGCACGTGACGAACGCATGCACAAAATTTGTCTTGATGCGTTGGCGCTCTGCCAGTTGCATCTGTCGCACATCGTGTTTTGCGACCGTAACAGATATTAGGGTAAACATTGCTAAAAAGTTACGCTTACACTTTACTTCGTGGACGCGGCTACGCGTAGGCATATGCACGCCGGGAACATTCACAGCGAACACTGTGACGTTGAAGCACCGAGGTAAAGGCGCGAACGCAGTCGCTGGCGCCACACTGATCTCGACGGTGTCGCACCCTGTGGTCAATGTGTTTGTGTAACATCGGCAACAGCTTATCTGTACATCCACTTTCACAGGGTCGAATGGAGGCGCAATATTTTATTCTTTATTGGTGGCCTAATTTGTACTTTAATGGTATCCCATTGCATTTACACTTACGATCGGCCCCATCGGGTCCCTGTGACCGTTCTGCAACGTAGAATATGCTCGTTGTATAACTGAGAAGTCTCGAGAGCCACGCATCCGCGCTGGGCGACTCTCTTTCGTCACGAACCACAAACGTGTCTCTGCGTCCTGCGGCTCCTGGCGGGCACAATACAAATCACGCATTTGTACGAGACGGCAAGGAATTTATTTTTTAACCTCCCTGCTTAGCGGGCCTCGGGAGCTTCGCCTGCCTTCATGAAATGGCTGGCGCGTAATTTTTGCCTTACCAGATGTGGAAAGTCTTGTTTGCCTGAAGAAACCACGCAGCCTCCGGGTTTCCGGTTTATCTCTTCAGCGTCGACAGCCGTCTACCGACGCGGAGGCATGTTGTCATTGCGAACCCCCATATATTGAGATACCACTTCACGCTAGGGCTTCGACGAGTCTGGCCAATGAGCAAACAGATCTCTGAGGCCAGCGCACCGCTTTTGCCACGAGAGCTTCTTTCTCGCGTTTGCTCTACAACAAAAATGTCCCCAGAGGTAAATGAGTCTACTTTCTGGGGGCAATTTTACCCCTTAGAGGATATTTTCGTAGGGATCATTGCCTCTCTTATCCCACAAAATGTGTTTTGCTTAGGTAATAAGGACGACGACGCGCTTTAATTCGTCGCGCGGATTCGTTGACATTGCTCGGACCGAATGTTTGTTCTTAATCAGAAAAGGTAAATGATCTCAAAAAGTGTGTAGAGAGTTCTTTATCTTTTTGGTTACCAGCGCAACCTGACATCGTTGACCCACTGGCAGTCTGCTAAACAGTTTAACAAGAGACGTCAGAGAAAACATCTGAGAAAAGTAAAGCTAGTGCAGACGGTATCGAAACGACATGAGTTGCGGAGGGAGGTTGCAATTACATAAATTTGCGATTCGTTTATGTATGTCACAGTACCGCAAAACTAATTGCGCCTTACTTCTATATTGGTTTGCCGCCGTCAACGCTGTGACGAAGAGAATTTCATTGGACAGCTCTTCCGATGGTGCTGTCCAACCCAGACGACGCACCGCCAGCGTACTGTAGGGGCTCTGGCGGTGCGTCGTCTGGGTTGGACAACACCATCGGAAGAGCTGTCCAACCCAGACGACGCACCGCCAGAGCCCCTACAGTACACTGAGACACTCGAGTACTACCGACAAAGTCGCCATAACTATCCCCCTCCTCATCCTTCGCTTAATAGAGCAGATGCCGCTGTCTGGCGGCAACTGCAGACCAATTCATTTCCTTGTCTCCACATGCTACATATCTTTCATCCCACCCTGTACCCTTCCTATTGTCCCCACTGTGGGGCCAAACCCACGGTGTATCACTCCATATGGGAGTGCCCTAACCCTTCAGGTGTTCCTCCTATACCCAACCCTACCCTTTCCTCTTGGGATTCTGCGCTGCTCAGCACAAGCCAGCAGGAACAGCAACGGCTGATCCAGCGGGCTCGCGAAGTCGCGCATGGCAATGGAGCCCTGGACTGAGGGCCCCACTCATCGAGGAAATTTTCTACTCGCTTTACGAAATAAATGTTTATTCTCTCTCTCACGAAACGCTTATCGTGCTGCAGAAGCTGCAACAGTTACGGGACGTACATTACCAATTTAAAACCGCGTAGCGGACAGCCCACGCCGCGCACCGCGTGGCCTAAACGCAATAAATGACCTGAGCACAATAAGTATCTCTGATGACGTCGTACATCGGTGACTATGCGGACAGTGTAGAAGGAAGGCGGTCTGGCGTACGGTTGACGCAGCCTGGGAGATTTACGTGGTGAGCCATGCGATCATTCTTGAGGTAATTACGCCGCGTGCTCCACGGAAATGGCCACCAGATCGTGCTATAGGTGGCAGAACAATCGCTGCGTTAGTCTGGACGGACCCTCGGCGGCACCCATTAAAATGTACACGTCGGCGCTTTGCTGTCCGCAATTTGGGCCAATTTTTTTTTTCTTTATGAAACGCACTGAATGCGGTCAATGTGCAGATGCTGGTCTTGAATGCAACATTATTTTGCATCAATCGCACGGAGAATACCTACTACTCAACAACGGAGCGCTAAAGGCAGTTTGTTTTATTACATATATTGTATTTTTTTTTCTGTGTTCATCTTGCGTTCGGCCCTTTCCGTTGGCACAGCCATTAGGCTACTGAACTTTGTGCTATTCTTGCAGTGGTTATGAAAATGCCTGTATTGCTGTGCAGTGGTGCTCTATGAGTAAGTTCTTGTGATTCTGCTTCAACACATACTTGTACGCATGCATAGCAGCGTTTTACTGCAATTTTTATTTGTCTCTAAAGTACAAGCTATTGACTACGTTTCGTTCTACAAACTGCGCAATTATGGAACTGAGTGCGCTCTGTATGTATCATCAGGCGGCTTCATAAAGCTTTCTCCACGCGGTAACGTTAAATATACTGCCTTTTAGCAACAATATTGCTTTTGAATAATTAGAAACGTGAGAATGAAGCGAACAATTTTCATTTAATTTGGTGGCAGCCCTGTAGTGCTATTTTTTTTAAGTATCGGCCGTTGCCTTACGCCAAGCTCACACCACCCCGGTAAAGAATTTATTATATTAGCTTCAAACAATTCAGATTTAAGAGGTCCTGTTTTTAGCGACTGAAGCATTGCGCGTGATGCTCTTTTAATGCTTCCTTTACTCTTCGCTTTTGTAGCAAGAAATAATCTTGTTGTTCCAAAGTCTGAAAATTCACTTGCGAAGCAAGATTATTTCTCCGCAGTGGAATATTCACATAATAAAAGCGCCCTCTGTGAAACAACTAAGGATTGTCGCATGACCGCTAAGCGATAGTAGTGCAATCATATGCCTGACACTAATTCTAACTTACATCGTCATATCAGCGTTTCAGGTTTTCTTCCTTACTGCGGTGTGATACATTTCGTATTATGAGAAAGATTGCGGAATAATCAACACATTGATGCAGGTAATATCTGATTATTGTGTTGAGGTATACCAACGATCACTTGATTTATTTAAAACTATGCCGTGTAATTTTTTTAGTGAACTGCTTTAATCAGAATGCGGCAGTAAAATTCAAATGAGTGTGACGAACTCAGAGTGCGGCAACATGCATCGCACGCTGGAAATGTTCCGTCACTAATTTAATTGCAGCTCAAAGTCTACAGCACAAAGAAGAGTTAGTCTCCACTTCATAAAAAAAAATTGCCTACTACCATTGAGGACTGCGATACAACCACCGAACATACTTAAAGATGTGCGCGCCGTAGGCGCTCATGTAAGCAAGAGGCAAATAGGAGCCAAAGCGACGCGGCATCCACACGATCCACGCTCTCGTTGTCCAGCTGTGTCCATCAGGAGGCCACTCCGCTCAATCTGGCGGGAAATAAAAGCAGGATGTTTCAGCCTATGTGATACAATTTCGGCAACAATGTCACCTTCTTGAACTTTTGGCCGGAACGGTTCGGAACGGTTTCTAAAACATGTTTTCATTCGTGTTCTGCTCTAACGTGACTGAAAAATATTCTGGTGCCGCCTACACTCGCCAATGATTTCAGAAGATTAAACTGAAACACTCTATACACATTTTTCCACATAATTAGCGTGTTCCCTCGATATGCGGCTGGGCGCAGAATATTCAATCTCCCCACAAAAAGGCCGACAGCTCCTTTTGAGGGAACATTTTAAGCACACATAGATTGCTTGACGATATCTAAAGATCAATTCGCTTGCAAAATTTTGGAGACAAGGTCTTCTAAGCTGACATCACGTGGGTTAATCGTATCTGCGGTATGGGCGTCTTTAACCTCTTCCGAAAGAAAAAAGAACTTTCGCGCCTTCAGAGGTCCGTAGCCAATCTCAAGTATCAAAATGAAGGTCGCAACATCATTTCATAACTTATTTATTGGTAAATATACAAATCATTACATGTGCGTACTACAGATAAAAAGGTCCCATAGTCGAAGAGTTTATGGGGACCTCATCTTAAAGATACTCATGGTGGTATACAATGCTTAAAGCCACAGTAGCACAGATGAGGGCTAAGAGTAATTATAAAACATGTTTGCAGCATATGAATAATGACATTTGTTAACAGCATGACAGTATAGAAACTGAACAAAATTAGAAAAAACGGACAATATCAGTAGGTATTTCTTATCATTATCTTAGGTTCTCTTTTAAATTAGCATAAATTTTTTCCATTTTTCATTATGGGTGGTAGAGTTTTCGAAAGCGATATCGTGGACCATTCTGCAGTTGTTTTCTATAGTTAGTACGCACTATAGGTAGACGGAAATTATTATTGAGTGCAAATCTAACGTGACTACGAGCTGTCAGGTCACAAGGTGAGCAAAAGATCGATGGCAGTTCCTTAGTCACATACTGACGCGACAGCGTTAAGGAGCCCGTGTCGCAGAAAACCTGGCGTCCCGCGTACAGCGTTGGACATGGCCTCGGCAAACAGAATTATGAACCAAATTCCGGACCACGCATACGCAACCACTTATCTACCACCAAACTTGCTCACACCTTGTCTTTAACTCATTACAACCTTATTGCTCGTAATCTTGAGAGCGGCAGCCCACAAACAAATGTCATAAAAAAACACCGACAGCTCATGTCCTTTATGTTAGCTATTCTCATAATGAAAGATTAAGAGTTCGAAACAGTAACAAGATCGGCCCACGCAAGAGCGCAAAGCCGCACTGTTCTAGTCATGGTCAACGGCCCTCGCAATGCTTTGTTTTAATTGGAGAGTCGGATTCCCCCGGTCCATGCCAGTTGAAGCACACCGGACAGTGCAAAGCCGCACTGCTCTAGCCGCACCTCAAGGGAGTCATAGTCACTCCTTCCGTTTACACGTACCTTGTTGCATTTCCTCAAATACATACATACATACATACATACATACATACATACATACATACATACATACATACATACATACATACATACATACATACATACATACATACATACATACATACATACATACATACATACATACATACATACATACATACATACATACATACATACATACATACATACATCTTTATTTCAGCAGCTCACAACTTGTTGCACATATCGTGCCCGCATAAGCGCAAGTCACTTGAGGGCGGGTCACGGCCGACATGAGGTGCTAGCTCGCTGCTAGCAAAAGAAGTATGACGTATATGTTACATATCGCAACAGCTTGAAGAGAACACTGAACTGGAATATTTTACTGTGTTAGTAGCATGAGAAAAAAACTAATTTGAAAAATAAAATTTCCCTCTATTTCTTTGGGAAAAGGTAAAGAAACACATAAATAAAAAGATCACAATCTTTTTGTTTACACGACAATAGTGCAAATAATGATAGGAACTGTTCAATAAACAAGCACACAATACCTGTCAAGTATTTTGAGAATGAAGTAACCATGCTTTAATTTGTTGTTTGGCTTCTTTTTGGGAATGCTGATCTTCCCAGATATGCCATAATCCAGTGACACTTGCAAAGATCCGTGTGCAGAAATGCTGATTCACAAATATAACATAAAGCTAACAATCTGTGACCTAAAGAAGCCCCGGGAAGACATGCCGACATTGGTGCACATGGCTGGCTACTGTGCCTATGCTTCTTTGAAGCACCAGCCTTGCAATGACTGCTGTGATTTATTCACAATTACTGAGAGAGAGCTTGAACCCAGTGAGCATGTGCTGTTTGATAATATGAGCGGAGGCGACTTGACATTTTCACAGCCATGTGTCGTTCATGTGATGCTGTGCACCAAGATTGTGCTAGGCCATATTACAGGCAAAGAAAATGAGAACATGTTTCATGCAGAGAGTAATCAGAGAGCTGCACTTCTAAGTGTGATGAAGTATTTGCTCTGTGACAGTGAAGGCTTCGACACTGGTGAAACTGGTCACCGTCAAGAGTCAATCTTCAAGAACATCCTTAATCCAGCAGTAAACACTCTGCTGAAGAATTATGCAGCCTTCAAGAACGGCCAGAAAAGTAAAGAAAAAAATAATGGGAAAAGGAGAAGCTTGATCACCCACATGTGAAAACTATGTGTGCGGTTTTCGCAAATGTGTATTCTGCAATACATACAATATATGAATTGTGTGGTATGTTGTCTTTACTGTTCTAGAAACTTTCTTAAATTATTCAGCATTGTGAAGTTCAGCAGATTTTTCTTATTAAGCTTGTGGGACTGGTATCATATTATTGACGTGAGTGTTGTGTGCTCGAATGTCATTCTGTGATAGTGGAAACCAATGCCAAATTAAATTTGTGTTATGAATTGTACAGCTGTCGGTGACAGACTGAAAAAAATAAAGGTGTTCTTCCGGCGCATCGTCTTTCTAGACCCAAATTGTGTAGTGCGTCTTGTTGTATGGGGGCCATTGTCAGCTTTGCTACAAACGCCGAAGTTGAAGTGGAAAGAACTTGTATTAGTTCCTTAAATCACGTCAGTGCTCAATATATACAGGATGTAAATAAATTCCCGAGGTATACCCTCGAACATGCTGCAGTGTTGTGCTTTTCTATTTCTTTCGATGGCACCTCAAGCCGAGGCGCACGAGCTGAGTGTGGTGACGTCGCGGGAGGAGTGCCGAGGCCTTCTCCTAGTGTCGCTGGTTCTGGCCTACCTCTCTCGTACACGCGAGATTGAGCTGCGTTTGCCGGCTCTCCCTCCGACGATTAAACTAACATATGAAACATACGACGCGCGGCGATCATTTTATCGCCTTGGGACTTTACACGGAACCTCACGGCGACAGCTTCGGCAACGGCTACGGCACAAATGCGCCAGCAGTGTCCATATAATTCCTATAGCAATAAAATATTTCAATATATTGACCGAGTGCTTAGTTTTTCTAGATATCCTAACATTTCACCTAAGTCTTAGCACTGGCAGTGAAGGAAAATTACCGGTGCAGCTATAGATTCATCGCAAAATTATTGCACACGCCTGCTCTGCGTGGACTAGCCTTATAAATAAAGTGTGCGCTATGCAATAAAGAAAGTATAGACGAACGGCGGCGCCCCGTAAATAAGGGCTGTCGGCGATTCTGCTACAATACAAAGAAGGCTCTACGCAGAGCGCAGTCGTCCTAGCTAACAGGATCGCTCAGCCAGAGAAGAAACCAATCTCCACTGCGCAACAGACAAAGCAGGCATTATGAATTTTGAACAAGTTACGCCAAAAATTTCATTGGCCGCTTTACGCGCTTTAAATGAATTCAACAACAAGCATGGTATTCATATAATCTACAATATGAGTATTCTGTTAGATTGTCAAGGATCATGAAGAATTCATACTTTCGTGGTGTAAATATAATCAACTGCTACTGAAGCACTAAATCGCCAAACACACGACACAAGATCATCTGTTTCTGACAATAAAGCATCAGTTCTTAGTAAGCGCTCGTCCGTGTCTCTTCTTGTGTCGTCTATTTGGCACTTTAGTACTTCAGTAGCATGCACCAACTAGCCCAACATAAAGTTCTGCTTGAACAATCAACTGCGCTGTTTTATGTTGGTGCTTATTCTCCACGAAGAACTATTGTTAGTATGTTCCTTTCCTTTTCACCACAAGTTAACCGATCCTGACTGCAATGGATAGCTAAGCTTGAATTGCGCTTTCATATTTACAATAAGAAACAAAATTACCTGCAAGTATTGGCACTATTACTGTCATCGTGTTTTTTATCATTCTCATCCTATTATGTGTCAACTGCAGGACAGATGTCTAATTACGCAATATTGGTTGTCCTGCCATTAAAAGCAGACTCTATGTTATGCACGGTAATTACTGAACCTCATCGCACGATTTAATCCCGTGCCATACTTGACAGCTCCTTGATACCATTCCTATTAATCTGACAGACCGCATACTATGAACTCTACATGTGAAATGAACTACCGCCCTCATCTTCGTACTCCAAGTCTCAGTTAGTGTGCGCCTTACACTTCCTTGCTTTCTAATTCACACTCATATTTACATGTTTGTGACTCGCCCACCGTTCCTTCAGTCTAGTTGTCACGTGCAACACAAGTATATTGCCAGTGATCGCGACAACCCCTGAAACCTTTCGCACAGACGCAGACGCTGACAGTAAAAAAACTTACGGGTCAAGCACTTCGTACAGATGATTACCCAGCGAAGCTCAAACATGCGGCCCCCGTGTTTATAACCGGGTGACTCCCGACGGTTCATTTAAGTACGGCTTGGTGGGCTAAATGAATTTGTTGTTTTATGGCGCAAGGGCCAATTATGGCCAAAGAGCGCCAGGTCAGTGTTGATGAGTTTGCAGTGGGTAGATGAGTTCCGTGAGTTATTGTGATGTAGCTGTAAAGGGGCCTAAATAATAATATTTGGGGTTTTACGTGCCAAAACCACTTTCTGATTATGAGGCACGCCGTAGTGGAGGACTCCGGAAATTTTGACCACCTGGGGTTCTTTAACGTGCACCTAAGTCTAAGCACACGGGTGTTTTCGCATTTCGCCCCCATCGAAATGCGGCCGCCGAGGCCGGGATTCGATCCAGCGACCTCGTGCTCAGCAGCCCAAGGGGCCTAAAAGCGATCTCTGTAAAGTGCATAAAAGCTATATGTAATAAAATTATGGCAATGACTAGTTAGTACTACTAAGAATACAAGAGATACATTGTGATAGATTGATCATATTTTAAAATACATGTAGGCAAACGTTTGCAAGACGCACTAATGCCTTAGAGAGCCCTTGAAACGGAAGGGCCTGAAGGCATATGCTGTACAAAAATAAATTATCGCAGCGGCATCCTCTGGAGAGAGGATGTGCTCCAAATTCGTAGGGCTAAAAAAATGTAAGGCAACATCGTTTAAGAAGCTTAGGACTGCTCTGGTGTCAAACAACGGTTCTGTACCAAGAAACATGGACATGAAAGGGCATGTGGTGCCGGTATGCTAGCGGAAAGTGTTTTTTTCTCTCTGTTTTGGCTTCCCGACATTCCAGGAGGGCGTGGAGGACGGTGAGCCTTTCATCGCATCTACCACAGGATGGTGGCTCATTTCCAGGTAGCAGGAAACTGTGTGTGGCATATGTGTGTCCTATTCTGAGACGACAGAATAGGACTTCTGTTCGTCGTGTTTTTGTTGCGGGGGGCCAATAACCCAGTTTTGGCTTAATCAAGTGAAGCTTATTATTTGTTTCAGCTTCCCATAAGCACTGCCAGTGGCTTCTGAGTTTCTTCCAGATGAAAGGCTTTAGGTCTAATGCAGGTAGTGCAGTGGTAGAATGTATATCTTGTGAAGCTATTGATGTGGCAATTTGGTCAGCCAGCATATTACCCTCAATGCTCCTGTGTCCAGGTACCCAGCATATTATGACTTGCTGCTGAGACATGTACGATGTAGGCTGGTAGGCTGTCGGATACTCGCTACACAGTTGCTGCTTGCGCTCGGCTGAACGAGCATGTTCTTGTGCCAAGGCTGAAGCGTCGGCACGGCGTAGAATAGCTCCTTCCCGTTTCTGCACGCCGCTTTGCCGATCGAAAGCTGCCTGCTCCTCAGGATCACGTATGATGCGTGGCCTACCCATTTTTTGAGCCGGAGAGAAGCTGCTACGCGCGCGCTCGGCTCGGTGTAGCCAGGTCTGACTAGGTGGCGTAGCCAAAAGGTAGAGAAATTGTAGCCCAAATGTAGCCAAATACAAAAAAGAGGAAAAAGAAACTGTAGCCAAATGTAGCACTTTTTATTTGTTCTTTTAGGTTAATATGCATTTTCCCGTTCGACTAGGGCAGTTTTATGGCACAACCCGCAGCAACAAAATGTACGTGTCGCCATGACGGTCGGCCCTTGACACCAACAGTAGCTACATGGTGCTTGCACGCAGAACACCTTCTTGTTTGTCCTGCAAAATCTTAAGTTCCAGCGAATCGCTGCACAGGGCGAAAAACATCGAGCCCGCTATGAAAAAAACTGCCTACACTACTCAGGCCTGCCGTTGTGAGCGCCCAATTACCCACTAGAGGCGCGTATCAAGCACAAATTTAGCCACCAATAAACTTTCTCTCAAGCCTATAATAGCGTTTTTATTATATTACAGATAGTCCGTAATTATTATTTTTAGTAATATACAGTAATATTACCTACGAAATCTGTTCTTTAGCTTTCGTGAACGCAAAATAACGTTTATCATCATGCGCCTAGGGTAGCATAGAAACACAACTGAAGGGTTTACAGGTACATAAGTCGCAGGTACGTGACACCTGTGGCAGAAAGGATGTTCCACATCTACCGCCAAGGTCTGCGAGTGGTGGCACTGGCTAATTATCACCCCCAGGGTTCTACTAGGAAACATGAATAGAGAAGAAAGTGGATGGACAAACGGCGCCGCGGTAGCTGTTGGTAGAGCACCGCACGCGAAATGCGAAGGTTGTGGGATCGTTCCCCACCTGCGGCAAGTTCTTTCACCCACTTTCATTTCCATTGATTTATTGTTGCTGTATTTCATTTTTAACGCACAAGTAGTTTCACCTGTGTTGTCGCTGGTATGAGTGTTTGTTGGCTTGTCATGATATGGGGATGCAAGAATCTCGTAATTTTGTACAGCACGTCACGCACACATGTCAGAACATACGCTGGCCCAAATGATACGACAAAAAGAACACAGTAGCAGCTTGGTGGGGTCCACCATGTTTGGCAGGTACTGTCATTCAGTTAGATATGCGTACGATTGTTCCGTCGTTGGAGCCTTTCGGGTTTTACGAATATTCTTGCAATCACAATTACGCAAAAAAAAAACGAAAACCGCAGACGAAGCTTAAGCGACATGGTTAATCGCCGAAGGCACGTGACAGATATCTAATCAAAAGTGAACAGCAACAAACGTTCCCATTTACTATATATACAACCTGCGAACGAGCAATACTATACCAAATAGCGTAACTGTTTCGATCGTTACAGACAGTTCAGACATAATCATGACTTCACCCCCATGCTAGCATGCACCCTGCAACATGTGAATAAGCAGATCTTTAACAAGTCGCCGCCCTAAAGTTTCGTTATTCCGATAAATGCACGTGCACAGCATTGTTTGGCACGAGGAATACGCCACCCTAACAGAAATTGCTGTCTCTCGCGTTATCGAGGGTAGATGTAAGCATCAAATGGCAACCGGGAAAACAGATTAGTTCCATAGGATACTAGCCAAAATCTTAAATGGGTGTAGTGCATGTTCGCAAGGATATACACCATCACATTGCACTAGGCCATACTGTGCACTTGGCTATATAGACACTGCCCAGCTAGAAGAAAACCCGCTGTTGGCGGCACGACCGGAAGTGAAAGACGCCAGCGAGATAGAGCGCACTGTCCAGCTAGAAGAAGAAAACCGCCTGAAGGAGGCGCCACGCAGCGTGATGCCATCTCTCGAGGCAACGCAAGACCCACGCCACGGAACGCACGAACCGCTGACGTTGCAGAGAGCACAGTATCACAATGAGCCAAAAGATGACCATGAAATGTATGGTATCTGCCTTTTCAGTAACGCTATTGGAAATGACAAATAAAACTTGAAGCTTGAAGGATATTCTGAACAAACATTCGGAAGGACTAGGAAGCAATATTCTTTTGTAATTTGTTTTGCAAGTAGCTAGTGTATGTAACGGTACGCGGGCCTGTACAAAGGGTTAAGGGCCACAGACCGAGCTTTTATAAGTTCGCGCCAGTTGAACGGATGACCTCGTTTTGTTCTCGCAACTTGCCCGGATGTTCTCTTTTGATGGCCCGGATAAGGGCACGGGCTTTTGGCTCAATGCCACTTGAAGGTCGCCCACAACATCAGGTAAAAGCATTTCACGCTTAAAACGCGTGGAAAATTGAGCAGCGCGGCCAGCCAAACTTCACGTGCAGCAAGTGCTCCGATCGTGATAGAAATGCCTACAAACGGTTAGTTATTCAAACCTTATCCTGTTTCACAATGGCTATCGCAAAGGTAGTCTCCCAAACAAAAGGTAAACCGCAGGCTATGCCTAAGCGGCATGGTGAAGCAGTTAGGCCGGATGCGAAGCACAAGTTCAACAGTCAACACAGACAAACGTTCCTCCTTACTGAAAAATAGTACCGCGTGCGCACGAGAAAAGAAGAAGCATAAATATTTCGATCATTACCTGAAACGGAGAGGTAATTTTGATCTTACCACCATAATGGTGTAACGTAGATTGAAGACGGAGTCTCACAAAATAGACACTTCGCTTTAATGGCGGGCCAGAAGAAGAGCGTGCAGCTTACGCGCTCCGTCGTCTTTCATGGCGCCGGCCTTTGCGCGCGCCGTCCCGCAGTGCGGGAGCCTCACATCATTGTGTCAATTGCCCCCTATGCGAAAAGCGACCGTCTCGGTCGCATGAAAAAGTTCTTTCAGCGACGACAAGAAATGGAGCTCCTCAGGTGCATCTTGGCGTTCACGTACGCGCATAGTATGGTTTCATGCGCACTACATGAACGACTTCAGCGTGAGGACGACGACAGGGCGAACCGGGGTCAGAACTGCAGGGGACGACTTCGTAGGTCACGTCACTGAGGCGGCGTGTAACCTTGTAGGGACCAAAATACCGCCGGAGCAACTTTTCCGAGAGTCCACGGCGACGGATGGGCTTCCAGACCCACACGAAGGCGCCGGTATTGTAATGGGCGTCGAGTCGACCCTGATTGTATCGAAGGGTGTCGGTATGCTGTTGGCTCCGGATACGATGCCGAGCAAGCTGACCTGCTTCTTCGGCTCTTTGTACAGACTCTTCTACGTGTTCGCTGGTCGGGCTATTATCAGCCAGAGGTAGCATGGCGTCAAGTGTGGACGTGACGTGGTGCCCGTATACAAGTTCGAATGACGTAAACTGTGTAGTCTCCTGTACAACAGTGTTATACGCGAAGATCACATAGGATAAAATATTGTCCCACCATAGTGCGCTCTACGTCAATATACATGGAGAGCATATCAGCCAGCGTTCTTTTCAGACGATTCGTTAACACATTGCTTTCAGGGTGATACGCAATGCTCTTCTGGTGAGAACAATGCGTCAGCTGGAGAACGTCCTGGATAAGTTCGGCTGTAAATGCTGTACCACAGTCGGTGATGACAGCAGACGGTGCACCATGTCCGTAGGACGATGTGACCTACAAAGAACTTGGCCCCTTCATACGACTTTGCTTGCGGAATAGCTTCGGTTTCGGCGTATCGGGTTAAGTAGTCGGTAGCGATGACTATCCCTTTCTTGCACTATGAGGTCACTGGGAATGGCCCAAGTAGATCCATTCCTATTTGTTCCAACGGTGCTTCAGGAGGGTCCACAGGGTGGAGAAAGCCCGCCGGTTTAACTGGTGGTTTCTTGCGGCGCTGACAATCGCGGCAGGTCTTCACATACCGTTTGACAGAAGAATAAAGCCGGGGCCAGTAATACTTCTGTCGTATCCTTGCTAAAGTCTTAGCGAATCCCAGGTGCCCCCGCATGGCTCATCATGGCAGGCTTGCAAAATCTCTTGGCGCAGCACCCATGGCACGCAAGGAGGTACGTATTGGGACCGCCTACGTAGTTTTTCTTGTAAAGGACGTTGTTCTGCAAGTAGTACGATGATAAGTCGCGCACGAGCGAGCGGGGTAAAACACCTTCAAGTCCTTGAAGGTGCTCGATCAGCGGCAGCTGCTCAGGGTCAGCGCACTGGCGCTCAGCTCAGCCATCTTTATGGCGTCGATAACGCCGACAGAGGGCAAGTCATGGTCAGGGTCCGATGACGTTGTAGGCATTGGTGCACGTGACAAACAGTACGCGTCGCTGTGCTTCCTCCAATATCGGTAGACAACTGTTATGTCGTAGTCTTGTAAGCGTAGGCTCCAACGGGCTAATCTGCCTGAAGGATCCTTGAGGTTGGCAAGCCAGCATAGGGCGTCGTTGTCGCTGACAGCCTTAAAGGGTCTACCGTACAAGTAGGGCCGGAGTTTACCAATGGCCCACACAACCGCTAAGCATTCATTTTGAGTGGTTGAGCAGTTTTTCTCAGCCTTGGTGAGACTGCAGCTTGCGTAAGTAATGGGGCGTTCCGCAACAGCTTGCCACTGCACATGAACTGCACCGAGACCCGTATAGCTGGCGTCAGTAAGGATTTCAGTGTCAGCTTCTTCGTCGAAATGAGCAAGTATTGGGGCCGCTTGCAAACGCTTGCGCAATTCATTGAACGACTGCTGCTGCTTGTTCGCCCAAATGAAAGGCACATCCTCGCGTGAAAGCCGTGTCAGGGGCTCAACGATTCTCGAGAATCCCTCGACGAAGCGCCTATAATATGCGCACAAACCAAGGAAGCGTTGGAAAGCCTTCTTGTTTGTGGGTGGCGAAAACTCGGCGACGGCCGCTAACTTGTCGGGGTCTGGTCTGACGCCTGTAGAACCGACGACATGGCCAAGAAATTTGAGCTCGTGGAACCCAAAGTAGCATTTTTCAGGCTTGATGGTAAGGCCGGTGGTACGGATCGCAGCGAGGGCACTCTTGAGTCGTGCGAGATGTTCGTCAAACGTGCTCGAGAACACGACGACGTCGTCCAAGTATACGAGGCAGGTTTGCCATTTGAGTTCAGCAAGCATGGTATCCATCATCCACTGAAAGGTGGCAGGTGCGAAACAGAGGCCGAAGGGGAGAACTTTGAACTCATAAAGCACGTCAGGTGTCACAAACGCTGTTTTTTCACGATCCTGTTCATCAACTTCGATTTGCCAATACCCTGATTTAAGATCGAACGAAGAAAAGCTTGGCATGCTGTAGACGATCAAACGCGTCGTCGATGCGTGGCAATGGATAAACATCGCGTTTGGTGACATGGTTCGACTTTCTGTAATCTACACAGAAGCGTAGTGCGTTGTCTTTTTTTCTGACTAACACTACAGGGGAGGCCCACGGGCTTGTGGATGGCTGTATCACGTCGTCTTGGAGCATCTATTTCGCTTGATGCTTGATCGCTTCCCTTTCCACTGGCGACACTCTGTAAGGATGATGACGAACAGGAAGTGCAGACTCATCCCTAATAATGCCGTGCTTTGTGATGGACGTGCGCTGTACTTTGGACGACGTTGAAAAACAGTCCGCAAATTCATTGACGAGGCTCGGTAGACGGTGTTTCTGATGATCTGACAGAGCAGCGTTAACGTGAATCCGTTCCTTTAAGCTTGGTAACTCCGATTGCTGAGACGATGCGATTTCCAATGTGGCAACGTCAGTGACATCAATGATTTCGCGAAGAAATGCGATTGTCATTCCTCGCAGTACATGCCGATACTCGTTGCTAAAGTTTGTTAGCAAAACGACTGATCATTTGTTCCGCACCTGAAGAAACCATCTGGCTATTCAAATGTGGCGCTCAAGAAGCAGGGGGATGTTCGCCTCAGCGATTCCTGCGGCGTCGTCTTCCATGTCGCATCGCACAAGGGTAAGCACGCTGCTCTTGGGTGGCAAGGTGACGTCATCGTCAGCCACGCGAAGCGCGACGTCACGGTCGTTGTCATTACTGTTCGCTATGGCTTGCGTAGTAGCGAAGCTGACTCTGGACTCTTGCAGGTCGATGATGGCACCGTTCGCCTGAAGGAAATCCATACCGAGTATAAGGTCCTTTGAACATTCAGGAATAATGAAGAAGTCGCCGATGTACGTGAAGCTCCGAATGTGGACTCGTGCTGTGCACCTGCCCATAGGAGTTATGACGTGCCCTCCTGCAGTACGAATCTGCGTTTCGGTCCGTTGCGTCGAAACTTTTTTCCGTATACGCGCGAGATTCTGGCTCATAACAGACGTGTCCGCACCCGTGTCGATTAACGTCGTGACTTCGTGTTCATCTATGGTAACTGGTACGTCGCAAGATACTGACACCGAACTACACTGCTTCCTCTGCGTCTCAATTACGTCATTTCGCGGTGGTCGTAGTGGAGGATCTTCAGCGTTCGCAACGTCAGCGACCTCACCTCCGCAGGTAGCTGGACTCAGTTTTCCCTGGAAGCAGAGCTGGCTGAGCGATGCCTTGTTGCGCTCGGCGTCAAGACGGGGCTGGAAGACATTGTATTGCGCAGGTGACGGTGACCGGGGGTCACGGAACCGTGGGCTAAACGAGCCCCTGGCATCCGCGAGGTAAGTTTCAATCTCCAGGGGGCGTTCACCATTGCGCGGGCATGGCGCATTCAGTGAAAATCCACGGAGCCCAGCTTGCCGGTAACGACACGCCCTGTAGAGGTGATCGGCTTCACCGCAATGAAAACACAAATCCCTCCGGTCTGCAGTGCACCATACGTCGCTCTTGTGGGGTGGTAGTGTTTCAGTCATGAATGGCGTGCGGCGAGTCCTGAAGTCGGCAGTTGCTTGTTCAACGGCGCCCACACCATGATAGCTCGGGACGTAGCACGCATCGTGAAATGTCGGAGACAACGAACTTCGCGCAGCTTCCGCATACGACATGCGAGGCTGTGGCTGCCGTACGTCCTACTGTGGTGTCTGGCTGCGTTCCGGGACTTGTACTGCCTGCCTGATTTCTTCCCGGACGACCTCAGACAGAGCGAGTCGCGGTACCGATGCCGTAGCCACCTGAAGCTTTTGGAACACTTCTGGAAAAACAAGCCTAGTGAGCTCCCGCAAGGCGTCTGTATTGTCCAAGAGTACACCGAGAGGGTCACGCGATAGGGTCGACACGTCGCGGTTGTACTGCCTTGTTCGTTGCTGCAGTGCCTTTTCCATTGATATGGTTTCCGCGAGAAACTCTGCAACGGTCTTCGGTGGCTTGCGTATTAGGCGACCGAATAACTCTTGCTTGACACCACGCATCAAGCTCCTGACCTTCTTTTCTTCCGGCATGGATGGACCCACGTGTCTGAAAAGTCGGCACATATCTTCGACAAACATTGCGACGCTTTCGTTCGGCCGCTGTACTCTCGCCTGAATTGCAGATTTACCTCGCACCTTGCGATCGAGGCTCGCGTGTGGGCTGATTAGCCGGCGTCGGAATTCGTCCCATGTCGATAAGGCCGCCTCACGGTTCTCAAACCATGTCCGCGCGTAGTCCTCGAGGGCAAAGTGGCCGTTGCGTAGCTTGCGCTCTGGAGCCCAGCCGTTGAATTCTGCGACACGCTCAATGTGATCGAGCCAGTCCTGCACATCCTCAAAGGTGTCCCCATGGAAGGATATGGGGATTCGTGGCTGGTTAAGGACGACCTTGGTCGGTGCCGTTGAGGAAGAAGACGTAACTGATGTACTCATCCTTTTGACTCGACGGGGTAGAGGCTCGTGCTCAGGTGGCAGTCCTTGAAGTCGACCGCTTGTCCGTACGTGAACAGGAGTCAGCTCGACCGGACTTCGTACTGGGCTTGTAGGCGGCGTTTGGTCTGGGAGTGGTTGTATGTACCCCGCACCTTCACCAGAAAAATGTAACGTAGATTGAAGGCGGAGCCTTACAAAATAGACACTTCGCTTTAATGGCGGGCCAGAAGAAGAGCGTGCAGCTTACGAGCTTCATCGTCATTCATGCCGCCGGCCTTTGCGCGCGCCGTCCCGCGGTGCGGGAGCCCCACATCATTGTGTCAATAGCATGCATCGGACTACGTGCAAATAGGCAGCAGTATAACAAGCCGCCCAAAAGTTTCGTTATTGCATGAAGCTTGCACGGCGCTTTTGAAATCGATATGTCAGCCCTGCAGGCTTGGCGTGACGCGTGACACGGGCGAAAGATGCCTAGAGTCAGTGGGGTTATACTAACCCAGGTACAACTAAATTAGGAAATTGCATTAAGCTTCAAAAAAGACACTCTCTCACCAGAACAGGAATTTGCCTCTCTGGTGAAGTATTCGGCTCCTACCTGCCGAATGATTCCTACAATTAACCCATGGCCCTCAGCCCCCAGCATCTGCGGAGCACCTGACCAAGGTGGCGGTCAGACCTGTAACATTGCAGAGAGTGCTAAATATCTCTGGGTCCGGACAGACCGCCAATGGAAACTGACCCCGTCAACCTTGAATTGCCGAACTCTGTCGAGTGAGGCTAGCTTAGCAGTACCTTTCGAGGAACCATAAGACATTGTTTGAGATATCGTCCTTAGTGCGATTACAAGAACCGGTTAGGCTTATACATTGCTGAAGAATGCACATGTCCTCTGCTATAGAGGCCTCCCAGTTAAGAAGCAATGCGCGCCAGCATTCCTAATCCATAACGACGTATCGAGCAACATTGAGGAATTCTACAGCATTAATGAGAGGGTAGCTGTAGTCGTAATCAACGTAATATGAGGCATAAATTAAGGGTAGTACAAGCCTAGGCTCCAACATCCAGTCACGATTATGATGAAGTAGGTCAGCTTTATGAAAATGTTGAATTCGCGATGAGAAAAGTGCAAACTAAGTATACTATAGTAATCGGCGACTTCAATGCAAAAGATGGCCAAAATAGGCTGGTAAACAAGCAATTGGCTACTGCGGTGCTGATTCTAGGAACGCTAGAGGAGTGATGCTGGTACAATTCGCAGAAAGGAATAAGCTTCGTATAATGAGCTCCTTCTTCAGGAAGCGTAGCAACAGAAAGTACACTTGGAAAAGCCCTAAGGGTGAAACGAGAAATTAAATTCATTCGATACTTTCAGCTGATCCCAGCGTAGTGAAGGTTTAGAAGTGTTAGGTAGGTTAAAGTGCAGTGATAAAAGGTTAGTAAGTGCTAGGATTCACCTCAATTTGAAGAGAGATGGAGTAAAATTGGTCTAGAAGAAACAGGTCAACCTAGAGGCAGTAAGGGTAAAAGCAGACAAATTCAGGCTGGTACTTGCAAAAAATATGCATCCTTAGAACATAGAGACGAAGATGACATAAAGGTAATGAACGGAACCGTAACAACGCTGGCTTCAGGGGCAGCATTTGAAGTGGGAGGCAAGGCACCAAGGCAACCAGTAGGCAAGCATTCATAACTAACTACGGACCTAATAAAGAACCGACAAAGAATGAAAGTGTCCAGCTCAGGAAATCGAATAGAATACGTGGAACAGTCAAAACTGATCAACTAGGCGGAAATGAGTGATATTGGAATTTCGGACGTTAGAAACACTGAAGAAGCCCTAAAAATGGACGCAGCCTGGAATCAGCGAGAAAGAAACTTGGCATAGGGAAACCAAGATGTGTGCGCTGAAAGAGTAGCAGGGTAATATCATCAGCAATCTCGAAGATACAGTAAATCAGCGAAATGATTGTACGCTTGCCTTTACAGTACTCAGAGGGGTCAGGATACCTCAATGAGAAACAGTAATGAACAGGACACAGAAACTACTATACCTAGCGATGAGGTAAGAAGTGCCTTGCAAGACATGAAACGAGGAAGAATGGCAGGAGAACAGGGCATAACAGTCGATTTAATCAAAGATGGAGGAGACCTAATGCTTGGAAAACTGGCGGTTCTTTATGCGAAGTGTCTGACCACTGCAAGGGTCCAAGACAACTGGGAGAATGCAAATAATATACTAATTTACAAAATGGGAGACGGTAAAGATTTAAAAAGTTATACGCCCATTAGCTTACTCCCAGTAATATATCAAATATTTACCCAAATAATCTCCAATATAATAAGGGCAACACTGAACTTCAGTCAACCAAGGAAACAGGCTGGCTTCAGTGATAATCTACAATGGATTGCGTCTATGTTATTAATCAGGCTATTGAGAAAGCGGCAGAGTACAATAAGCTTCTCTATATGGTTTTCATCGATTAAGAAAAGGCATTGGAATCAGTAGAGTTCTCAGCAGTCATAGAGGCATTACGTAATCAAGGAGTTTAGACCGCTCACGTAAATGCCTTTGGAAATATCTACAGAAGTTCCAAGCTACCCTAATTCTACAAAAGAAAAGCGGGAAGATATCTATAAAGAAAGGGGACAGACAGGGAGACACAATCTTTCCAATGCTATTCATGGCGTGCTTAAAAGTGTTCAAGCCATTAAACTGGGAGGGCTTAAGAGCAAGTATCGATGGCGAATATCTCAGCAACCTTCGGTTGGCCGATGATATTGTTCTATTCAGCAACACTGCAGACGAAATTACATTAAATGATTGAGGACCTTAACAGAGGGAATGTGAGAATGGGGTTGAAGAATATTATGCAGAATGCAAAGATAATCATGAATAGATTGGCAAGGGAACAAGAGTTCAAGATCGACATTCAATCTTTAGAGTCTGTGAAGGAGTACGTTAACCTAGGTCAATTATTCACAGGGAACCCTAATCATGAGAAGGAATAATGTAAAACTAAAGATGGGTTGGATCGCATACGGCAGATATTGTCAGCTCCCGTGGAAGCTTACCATTATCATTGAAAAGGAAGATATAAAATCAGTGCATTTTATTAGTGATGATCTATGGGGCAAAGACTTAGAGGCTGACAAGGAAGCTTGAGAACAAGTTAACGACCATGCAAAGAGCGATGGAACGAATATTGCTATGCATAACGTTAAGAGACAGGAAGAGAGCGGTTTGGATCAGAGAGCAAACACGTATAGCCGATATTCTAATTGACATTAAGAGAAAAACGGAGGTGGGCAGGTCATGTAATGCGCCTGTTAGATAATCGTTTGACCATTAGGGCTACAGAATGGGTACCAAACGCAGTCGAAGACGGCAGAAAACTAGGTAGAGCGATGAAATTAGGAAATTCATGAGCGCTACTCGGAATCGTCTGGCGCAGGGCAGGGATAATAATTTACATGGAGAGGCCTTTGTCCTGCAGTGGCCATAAAACAAGCTTGTGATGATGATGACGACGACGACGATGATGATTTTACCAGCCTTAAAGAAAAGCGCAGTAAAATTCAGCAACGTGGCCGGCCAATTGACCATCACGTTCAGCTAGTGCTCTGATTATGATACAAACGGCTAGAGAAGTTCAGTTATTCTAACCTTACGCAGTTTTACGATCACTTTCGAATCGAGATTACGCGAACAAAACGCCAAGAACACGCATATGGAGCTCGAGCTACATGGTTAATCACAACGAGCGCTTGAGAGAAACAGTCAAGTCAGAGAAACTCACTATTACCTAATAAAAAAAACACGACCACGTTCGAAGTAACAAACAAGTCAGCCCAAACGTTTTATTGTTACGGACAGCTGAGACGTTACGTTAATGTCACCATCATAGTAGCATCCGATCGCGTGGAAGTAGGAAGTAAACACGCCGCGCAAAAGTTTTCCAAAATTCCATTTTTTTCAAAATTACGTGCATGGCACTCTTTGGCAGGAACAATATACCGGCCCTCAAGACACACGTGGTAAAATTCCACAGGTAGGCCAGCCATAACGTGCGAGTGGGAATGTCTACAAAAGCCAAAATTCAGTTATTCCAACCCCACGCAGTTGTAAGATTGCCCTTGCAATCGCGGTTCTGCAAACAAATCACAAACGAAGCTGAAACAAGGCTATTCCTGACAGGTCGTACCGTGAATCATTGTTATTATTATTATTATTATTATTATTATTATTATTATTATTATTATTATTATTATTATTATTATTCGCCACTGTTCAAGAAAGCCACAGGACCCTTCCTGTGGGCTACATAGAAGGAGTTATCGGTCCTAAAGTTTCGGCATCTGAAATTTTTTTATGGCGGATTTCAGCGATGCAGATTGACAGCACAAGGAAGAGTGGCAATTTTGCAGGAGAGTGGTCCGATTCGCCCAAGCGCAGTATTGCGGGAGCGGAAGGGATGGTCAATCGCCGATCGTTGTTACCGGTGCCATAAACCAGTAACAACAATTGGCACTGTTTGGAAGGAACAATCGGCACAACAATTGGCACAACAGCACGGCACTGTTTGGCAGGAACAATATACCGTCCCTTAAGACACACTTGGTAAAATTCAAAAGCTCTGCCAGCCATAACGTGCAATTGCGAATGCCCACAAAAGCCAACAATTCAGTTATTCTAACCTTACGCATTTGTAAGATAGCTCTTGCAATCGCGGCTACGCAAACATATCACAAACGAAGCTCAAACAAGGCTATTCCAGACAGTGCGTGCCATGAATTATTATTATTATTGCTTATATTATTGCTTATTATTGGTTAAGATCGCTTAAGGAGAATCGCAGCTACTGTCAGTGAGTTATCTGATTTCACCTATTTCAAGAAATCGTTTTGGCGTACGTCACCACGCGATTTTACACTCGTGAACATAAACATTAGGAGTCTACGTAAATACGGGGAGGAAATAAAAGTGCTACCTGAATCTTTGCTTGATTTTGTAGATGCTTTTGTGGTCACAGAAACCAACGTGTCAGAATATTTCCTACACATGTTGTCGGTAAATGGTTGCAGGTGTTGCAGCATAACACGGACTAACCGTAGAGGCAGTAGCATTCCTGTATTTGTAAATACAAAATTTGACACTTCACTGGTAGACTTTACGTTCAGGCATGCGGAATGCCTCGCCATAAAGGTTCATTGTATAAATAATTAACTGTTATTGTTAGCGGTGCACCAGACCCCAGTAATAGTGCTACTCGTTTTGTGTTGGAACTGGAAGAAGCATGGAAGCGCAGGTCATCAGTGGATCAAGTTCGCCTGGCAGGGGATTTCAATATTAACATTATATTTCCGACAAACACCTTAGTGTCAGATTATTTATCCGTTTTGGAATCTCATGGTTTCACATCAACAATGATTGCCCCGACAAGAGTGGAAATTTTGAATAGCCGTTTTGTAACGTCTTGCTTAGACCATATTGAGGTTAGAGCGCCTAATCATTCACCCACATCCTTTGTGTTATCACTCATAGATTATCTGACCACTATGCTGTTGCTAGCCGTGTATCCCTGAGTGTATCGTTCATTTGCACGCAGCATTCAAGTGATAAGGTCAGAACCACGTCAGACTGTCAGATTAAGTTTGTGGATCAAAAGAAACTCGACAATCTCGTTGTGAATTTTAGCTGGTCTTCCTTGATTGACGGTATGCCCCCAGTCCAAGTGTACGATAGCTTTTGTTATCGTCTAGCACATTTCGAAAGGTGCTGCACATTTTTCAGAAATAAAATATGCAGGAAAAGCTATCTATGCATTAATTCCGATATTATGCGAGCCATATCTCACAGAGATTGGCTTTGGAAAACAAGCAAACGCACTCCTAACAATAAAGACCTCCAATTAGAATATAACATTGCGAGAAATGAAGCAGTTGCTCTTCTCCGCTCTGCAAAACGTCGCTTTTTCTTACAAAATTTAATCAATCCTCCAAAAGTGCTAGCGAAACTTGGTCGCAGATAAACCATCTCAGAGGGAAATCCAAGTCTGTAAAATCTCTGATACAACATTTTCCCGGAAACCCTGTTGAAACAGCTGACTTGTTCAATCATTTCTTCAGTCAGGCTTCAACAAAGGCGTTATCTATGCCTCGGCATGGCGTGACGCTTGGAGATTCTTTGGCAGCATCTGCATTTTTACCACGGCTTTCGAAATCTGACCTTGCCCGGATCATTTTCAGTTTTCGAACGAATAAACTACCTGGAGGAGATGCAATATCTTTAAGCTTGCTGAGAAGAAACTTTGAGGCACTTTCAGATATTGTGCTTCTCATGTTAAATGGCTTCATAGATACTGGAACTATGCCACACAATCTAAAAACTGCGTCAGTTAGACCACTCCATAAGGCAGGAAAGAAATCTATTATTGAAAACTACAGCCTATATCCATGTTGCCCCCATTATCTCAGGTTACAAAAAAGTTTTGCTTGAGGTTATGACTTCTATCATTCAAAAGTTTTCAATTTTGTCTGACCGACAATTTGGTTTCATGCAAGGCCGGGGTACCATTTCGCTCCTGGAGGAATTTGCAGATGATTTGTATTCCACTTTTGAACACAATCTTTTAGCTGCGCTTTGTTTCTCGACGTATGCAAAGCTTTCGATTCAGTGGGCCATGACATATTGACGCGAAATAAGTTTGCACGTGTTGACACGGGACCCTTAAGGCGAGAACGACGAAGTTCGTGGTTGCGCGCGGGCTCTCCGAGGACCAGCCATCGCTAAAGGCTGACGTTTTTTCCCAATCTGTCGGTGGTAAACTGTTTCAGTTGCCACAGCTGGGTGACATTCCTGGTGGACGTGCTGGGTACGGTCGATGTTAAGATCTCCGGAGCATACCCCAGACCTAAGCCCGGCGAGTAGTTCAACCGAGCTTACCCCTGTGCACGTACGTGCCAGCCGACGCCTTCAGAGACTCCAGCCACAGCACGGTCTGCTACCCGAACGAACTAGAATGACGACACAACCACCTCCTGCCACTCCTGCAGCATCGCACGTTGTCGTCAATCACAGCCGGACGCCGAATCTGTTCCACGGAAGTGCTTCAGAGGACGCCGATGACTGGCTTGACCATTTTGACCGGGTTGCCAACCTCAACGACTGGAACCACGAGCATAAGCTACTTTACGTGTACTTCGCTCTTGAGGATTCCGCGAAAACATGGTTTCAGAACCACGAGGCGACACTGACGTCATGGGAAGAATTTCGTAGGCAGTTCCTCAATGCCTTCGCCAGGGCGGACAGGAAGGAGAGGGCGGAGTTGGCGTTGGAGGCAAGAATTCAAGGCCCGAATGAGCGAGTGACGGCGTACGTAGAAGACATGAATCGGCTTTTCAGACGTGCGGACCCTTTGATGACTGAAACAAGGAAGGTGCGCCATCTCATGCGCGGTGTCAAAGAGGAAATCTTTGCTGGCCTCATTCGAAATCCGCCGGCGACACTTGCAGAGTTCCATGACGAAGCCACTACTATGGAAAATGCCCTTCAACAGCGGGCCAGGCAAAACAACCGCGAAGCCATGATTTCAAGGGAGCTCTCTGCCGTTACCCTCGGTAACGACGTTGGCGCCTTGCGAGAACTCATCAGGGCTGTCGTCAAGGAGGAACTGCAGAAGATGCAGACGACCACTGCCCCTGTGGGACAACTTCCCGTTGCGGAAATGGTGCGCGCCGAAGTACGACAGGCCGTCAGGCCGACAGGCCGAATGCACCTCGTCCACGAACTGGTGAGCGGCCGCCGGAAATAGAGAGTTTCGTCGCGAATCGTCGCAATGTCGATCAGCGATGGCAGGAGCCCCGTTAGTCGTCTCCTGCTCGTTACAGGTCACCATCACCAAGCCAAGCTTTTACTCGCGGCGTTCTGAGACACCGCTCGCCTAGCCCGGCGGGTCGGGAAAACTGAGTTCAGCGACCTTCGGAGGTGAGGCCGCTGACGACGACCGTACGGGAGATCCTCCACTACGATGGCAACGACGAAAACAGAACGACGCAGACGTACAGACGGAGTCAAACACCTTACGAGAGGTAGTAACGTCGAATATTCCCGTCACCATAGACGACGAAGAAATAACGGCGTTAATCGACACTGGAGCGGACACCTCAGTAATCAGCATGGACCTTGCCTGCAAGCTGAAGAAAGTTTCTACCAAGTGGACTGGGTCGCAGATTCGCACTGCAGGAGGCCATCTGCTAACCCCGGTAGGAAGATGCACAGCGCGCGTGAGCATTCGTGGGTTTACGTACCTCGGAGATTTCGTTATCCTCCCAAGCTGTTCGAGGGACCTAATTCTGGGAATGGATTTTCTGCAGGCTAATGGAGCTGTGATTAACTTACAAAAGTCGCGGGTAACGTTTTCGATGGCGCAGGCCTTAGCAGGGAGCAGCACTGACGACACGTATGTCAACGCCTTGAGGATTGTTGACGAGAACCTCACGGTGCCGCCACGGAGCAGCGTAGTGACCCTCGTCACTTGCCACGCATTCGACGGCTACGAGGGTATTGCGGAGGCAAATATCCCGCTGCTGCTCGAAAGACGCATCTGCATCGCCCGGGGCCTTGTTCGAATACAGCATAAGTGCTCGCAAGTTTAGTTGACAAACTTCAGCCATGAGTATCAGCACCTCCCTTAAAGTACAGCTGTGGCATTCCTGAACGACACTGCTGACTTCTCCGACATCGGAACGTTACAAGTGACTTCACCGGATGCAACAACTCACGCCAGCCTGAATACCCGCGTCCACATTAATGCTGACTTATCAGATGTACAGAAGGATCAGCTGCTGGGCCTACTGACAGAATTCTCCGGCTGTTTCTCCACGGAATCCAAAGTCCAGCGCACTTCCGTTACGCACACCGGATCGTTACAGAGGAGTCGGCGCGGCCTGTTCGTCAGCATCCGTATCGCGTGTCACCTATGGAGCGGGAGGCGATTAAGCGTCAAGTTCAAGAAATGCTAAATGATGACGTCATCCAGCCGTCGACAAGTCCGTGGCGATCGCCTGTCGTACTAGTAAAAAATAAAGACAACACACTCCGCTTCTGTGTTGACTACAGACGGCTTAACCGAGTCACCAAACGCGACGTTTATCCCCTGCCACGGATCGATGACGCTTTGGACGGTCTGCGTCATGCTCAGTTCTTTACTTCGTTAGACCTAAAGTCAGGCTACTGGCAAATCGAAGTGGGCGAGCGTGACCGTGAAAAAACCGCCTTCGTGACTCCCGATGGGCTGTACGAATTTAAAGTGCTGCCTTTCGGTCTCTGTTCCGCTCCTGCTACGTTCCAACAAATGATGGACACTGTACTCGTTGGACTAAAGTGGCAGACGTGTCTAGTGTACCTAGATGACGTTGTTGTGTTTTCCAGCACGTTCTATGAACATCTCGCCCGGCTACGCAGTGTTCTTACCGCAATACGCAAGGCCAACCTCACCATCAAGCCTGAAAAAAGTTACTTTGGCTTCCAGGAACTCAAGTTTCTAGGCCACGTGGTCAGCTCCCAAGGAGTACGACCAGACCCAGAAAAACTCGCTGCCGTTGCCGAGTTTCCTCGTACTAAAGACAAGAAGGCTGTTCAGCGGTTGCTGGGCCTCTGCGTTTACTACCGTCGTTTCGTTGAAGGCTTCTCAAGGATTGCCGAACCGCTCACGAGACTGACGCGACAAGATGTGCCCTTTACGTGGACGGAAGAACAAGAGCAGGCCTTCACGGAATTGCGTAAACGCCTTCAATCCGCTCCAGTGCTGGCGCATTTTGATGACACCGCGGCAACTGAAATACACACCGACGCCAGCAACGTAGGAGTCGGGGCCATTCTGGTTCAATGGCAAGATGGCGCATAACGTGTAATTGCGTACGCGAGTCGTAGTCTGACAAAAGCAGAAGCTAATTATTCAACGACCGAAAAAGAATGCTTAGCAGTCGTGTGGGCCATTAGGAAGTTCCGACCCTACTTATACCGCCGGCCATTTCGAGCGGTCAGTGATCACCACTCGCTCTGCTGGCTTGCCAATCTACGAGACCCGTCAGGTTGCCTCGCTCGTTGGAGCCTCTGCCTTCAGGAATACGACATAATTGTTGTCTGCAGGTCCGGCCATGAGCATAGCGACGCTGACTGCTTGTCCCGTTCTCCTATTCCCTTGACATTCTCCGACTTTGAGCTAGATTTGCCGTTTCTTGGTGTCGTCGACGTGGTGCGCATGGCCGACTATCAACGTGCCGACTCTGAGCTGCTTCCAGTCATCCGATACCTCGAGGGAGCTGACGTTGTTGTCCCACGCCCACTTTCCCGAGGATTGACGTCGTACTGCCTGCGAAACGATGTCCTGTACAAGAAAAATTTCGAGAACAGCCAGGAAACGTTCCTTCGCGTCGTTCCGATGGCACTGCGCGTGGAAGTTTTACAGGCGTGTCACGATGATCCCTGTGCCGGCCACTTAGGCTTCGTGAGGACATTAGCGCACATACGGCAAAAATACTATTGGACGCACCTATTTTCGTCGGTTCAGAGCTATGTGCGAACGTGCCGCGACTGTCAGAGGCGTAAAGTTCCACCCGTCAAGCCTGCCGGCCTCCTTCAGCCTTTGGATCCCCCTCCGGCGCCATTCCAGCAAGTTGGAATAGACCTTCTTGGGCCGTTCCCCACGTCATCCTTGCAAAATAAGTGGATAATCGTGGCAACTGACTATTTAACTCGCTATGCGGAGACGAAAGCTGTGCCGCTGGGAACTGCTGCAGAAGTCGCCAGCTTCTTCGTCCAACACATCGTGCTTCGCCACGGTGCACCCGCTGTACTCATTACTGACCGCGGTGCAGCGTTTACAGCGGAGTTATTGCAACAAGTCGACACCCTGACACACACCGACCACCGAAAGACCACAGCCTATCATCCCCAAACTAACGGCTTAACAGAGCGCCTAAACAGGACATCAGCCGACATGCTCTCCATGTACATTGATGTGGAACACAGAACATGGGATGAAATTTTGCCATACGTCACGTTTGCTTACAATACCGCTGTGCAGGAGACCACCGAATTTACACCATTCGAGCTTGTTCACGGACGTCGTGTTACCACCCCCTTAGACGCCATCCTCCTGGTAGACCACGGAACCACAAGGAATGACACCACAGAAGATTTCATCGAGAAAGCCGAGGAAGCTCGCCAGCTTGCTCGGAATCGCATCCGCACCCAGCAGAATACCGACGCCTACCGTTACAACCGGACCCGACGGAATGTCCAGTTCTTACCAGGCGACCGCGTGTGGGTGTGGGCACCTATCCGACACCGTGGGCTCTCAGAGAAATTGTTGCGCCGCTACTTCGGCCCCTTCGAAGTTGTACAACGCCTCAGTGATGTGAACTACGAGGTGGTGCCTCAAAGCTCTGATCCTGGTGCGAACAGACGCCGTCCCCGTGCTGAAGTCGTCCATGTAGTACGGATGAAGCCGTACTACGCACGCCAGGGCTAACCAACCCTCACAAACCGCTTTAGCATTGTGTACATTCGTGTATGTTTTTTTTGTCTTTTCATATTGGACATCTTGTCCATAGTGCGCGCCCGCTGCCCTTGAAGCGACCGGGCCGGTCGCTTTTGAGAGGGGAGCAATGACGCGCAATAAGTTTGCACGTGTTGACACGGGACCCTTAAGGCGAGAACGACGAAGTTCGTGGTTGCGCGCGGGCTCTCCGAGGAGCAGCCATCGCTAAAGGCTGACGTTCTTTCCCAACCTCTCGGTGGTAAACTGTTTCAGTTGCCATAGCTGGGTGACAATATTACTTCGCAAATTATATCTTTCTGGTTTTAGGGGGCCCCTTCTATGCTCTACTTCAAAACTATCTCACTGACAGGTCACAAATGGTTGTTACAGGTACCAAATACTATAGCAGCAAGTTATCCCTTGGTGCTGGTGTCCCTCAAGGGTCAATTTTATCGCCTCTTGTCTTTGATGTATTTGTGGAGGATTTCATTTCAGTAATGCCAAATGGTAAAGTGTATGAGTATGCGGACGATATCGTCCTTCTAAAAAAGCATGTTAATTAAAAAAGGCTGTAGAATATATGTAGCAATCTTCTACAGCCTTTTTGTAATTAACATGCATGAGGCATGCAAATTTGCATGAAGCTATTGTCTGGCTTTCTAAAAACAAACTTACCCTCAATAAAAAAAAAGATAAAAAAATATATGATTTAAAAATCCCCTGAATATTGGAACCACGGTCATTCCAGTGTATATTCATACCCAATATCCTATCAGTGTACTCCTGTCGAAAATACAAACTCAGTTAAGTACCTCGGCATTCATTTCGATAGTGACGTCGTGGTATAATCACGGGGTGCATGTATATTCCAAAATGATATCTCGCACATGTTTACTTTTTAACATGAAAGGTTTGGTGCCGTTTCCGACTAAAGAATGATAGTATATTTTCTTGCATACAGCACCTTATGGTATCGTTTAACAGTTTTCGCTTCCTGCTCCCAACGTTGGCTGGACAGATTTGATAAAAAAATATAATAAGAAGTGTGGCGTGTTATCGCGTGAGATCATCAAACAAAGGTATTTTTGATGATTTCGGTTTCGCCTCCTTTCAATCTTTATTCATTTATACGGTTGTGCTGCGCCATTTCTGGACGGATGAATTTAAGCATCCGCACGCCTCCCCGCGACCGCTGCGCAAAGAAAGGCGCTTCGTTGTACAGCGCGTATCTACTTCATACGGAGCAGCAGGACGCTGCGTGTATGTCCTCAAGATATTTAATAATTTGTCAGACGACTATTTTTCTGTGGACTCTCGGTCTAAATTGAACAGTCTATTGAACATGTTGTAATACAAATGTATGTACTCAGTTTCCTGTAATTTGTCGAGGTTTAGCTGTGATTATTCTATGCTTTCGTTTCGATGCCTTGGAAACCTGATCTACCTTTATCACTCTCATTTTTTTCCCTTTTCTTTGTTGGTTTTAAATCTGTGCTTGTATACTACAACCACATCGCTTAGCTGACGATGCCGGGCCACGTCACACAAGTCACCATTGGCTTAGATGGGCCCGTTTTTCTGTACTGATTTTCATGGGTGCCTAATAAAGATTATTATTATTATTATTATTATTATTATTATTATTATTATTATTATTATTATTATTATTATTATTATTATTATTATTCGCCAATGTTCAAGAAAGACACAGGATCCATCCTATAGGCTACATAGGAGGAGATAGAGGTCCTAAAGTATCGCCTTCTGAAATTTCTTGGGAAGCGGATTTCAGCGATGCACGTTAACAGCACAAGGAAGAGTGGCCAGTTTACAGGAAAGCTGTCTGATGCGCCCAAACGCAGTATTGCGGGAGCGGAAGGGATGGTCAATCGCCGATTGTTGTTACCGGTGCCACAAACCATCTGGATGTACAACGCTTGCCATTAGATTACGCGCAGACACGACGGCATGCTAGTCGCGAAGTTTCCTGGGATGCTAATAGAAACTAATTCCGTGAAATGTCCCTTACCTTTGGTCGGCGTAAGACGTATAGGCGTCGCATGGATGTAGCTCGAAAGCACACGACACAAACATTCATCTGGAACTGGGAAACGTTCACGGTGGAACTGATAAGCACGTGATGCAACCACCACGTTCATAGAAAATCCGCGAACTGAGTACGCCGTGGAGTGCACCAACAGCACCAACGTGCGGGAATTCCAAGCCTGCAGATAAGCGCGAAGAGAGCCCATAAGACGGCGGAGTTATGTCATGTGACCGACTACGCGGAAAGCAGAGCTAAGCGCGCATGCAACAGCCCACAGGCAGTAGCGATTCGACTGAGTAACGGCTGGGCGAAGGCCGTCGCTGCACTGTTCTACGGCACGGGATGCAGTACTCGGCTTTCTTGGCACATGTTCGGAGAGCATAGAACATGATTGCATTGGGTTATGCCTTGCGGTACGTTTTAACGTGCAGTTATTCCGGCGCTCTGCCAGCAGCACCGTACACATTTTCTGCTGATCTGCTTGTGCAATATGAGCCCTTCATACTAACTTATACATTTCTCGTCTTCATTGGACGTTTAACCTGAGCGCCGTACCTTCATGCTGATGTCGGACATGTGTTTTTGGGTGAGCGTGCCCTGAGCGCAGCCGTAGAAGAGCCGTAACATTCCGCGCTATAATCGCGTAATACGCGCTGGAGCGATTTTTCGTCGCTTAAATTTTGTTACTCAAAGCTTCCTGGTTCTTTTCTTGTTCCGTGGTTTTCGTTGTGCTCGGTGCTCTCTGTTTTAGCAACGGAGTGCACGGACCACGCGTAATGAATTTACCAAGACGGTACGGTAGCATTTTCGTCAAGGCTCGATAAGGTTACCTTTTGCTATCACAGTAAAAACATCTGTGCATGAATGTCGGGGTCTAGTGCAAGCAGGGGCGGCGCAACGGCATGCGTTCAGCTTTGGTGCCATGTAACGGGAACCGAGGCAAAATTTGGGCACCTACATATGTGCGGGCCTGTAATTTACTGTGATTACTTCAATCCAGAATATATATCAGGTACAGCAAGCAGCGTACATAGATCCGCATAATGATGCATTGAGTTGACCGAACGCGAGCTATGTTGTGGAATCAGCAAACACGAATAAACCGTCACATCATATGCGCTTACATATATCGCGTAGGAGGGGTGTTGCAAGTGTTGGTCCCACATATGTCCGGTACGGGACATCCCATTGAAAACAACCTTCGGGCATCCACAGGAATAAAGTCTTGGGCTTTGTTTGATTCCCACAACTTCAACCATGTGGATGTCCGAAGGGTGTTTTAAATAGAACGTCCAGATATTAATGCCTCCATGTTATCAACTGTGTGCCCATACTGGGACTTGAACATTCGGATCTAATCTGCATGTCCAGAGGATATTCGTGTTCCAATGTGTCCTCGCAGTTAATTCGCACGCAGAAGAAAATGCTCTGATATCCGTGGCACCGTCGGCTGCAATGCGAGCACAGACGAGGGGGGTCCCGAGCCGCCGGAGCCGTGCACTAGAGCTAAGCTCTGCAAATATCATAAATCTCGTCGGTGCTTAACGCTTGACGGCTGGCATCGCTTCCCAAGCAAAAAAAAAAAGAACTTGGCGGAAGATCGGGCCGACGCCCATGACCAGATAGAAAGTAGAGGCCCAAATTGAACCATCTGAGTTGGGCCGGGCTAGGGTTTTGCAAATGGCCAGCCCGTTTGCCGACCACCGGCGGGCAGTCGTCAGAAGACACCAGGGCAGCGTCATGACGGCGGGCTCAATCATTGTGGCCGCGTTCGGCCTCACAGACGCCGTCGACTTCCCCACGATGGCAACAGCGTGGCTCGCCCGCGGCCAGCGTTTTTTTTTTGTAGGTATTCATATTCAAGTTATTTTTTTATTTTTTTAGCCACGTATACCGTTTTCTGTTTTTTATGGCGATTTTTTAAGGCGCCAACCCTCGTAGATGCCAGCAGAGTTCTCATTTTCAACTGGGTTACCTTAACTGTTGAACATTATATTCTCAATAAGTCGCGAGCGCCGAAGCATTTAATTTAGAAAATCGTGGTAATTGTCTTTTTAATTAATCGCTTCAGGGCTCATGTTGTAATAGTGTAATTGAAGCCCGTGAACAGGCAGGATGTATTCACTTGCAGGCAATTTTGTAACTAACACCATCTCTGAGATCGACGAAGTCAAAGTCACAAATTAGTTGGTGTCGTAATTACTTCCCAGAGCATTGCATACATTTGTAGTGAAGCTAGAAAAGCGCCATGACATCATGGTAATCCTGGCGCGCAATATGACGTGCGTGAAACTGCTACTAGTTACAAAATTAGATTTAGCTTAGTAGGCCCTGCATGTTAAGGGCTTATTTCCGCCATTGCAAGGTCTGCACTAACTTTACTAATTAAATAGATAGTTGGCACGATTATCTCAATTAGCAATTTGCACTAGTAACCTAGAAAGCAATGTCCTCCGATTAAAATTTACCCAGATAAAGAAACGGAATGCTGTTATCTCCAACAGAAATAAACATATAGTTTCACATAAGAAAAGACATCCTGCATAAATTGCTATTTAATACATGCATGCGTTCACGTCTTAAAGCGCGCTATAGAAGGCGACGCTTTGTGGAGAAATTGTCACTACACTTACTTATGTCGTATTAACTGATCTATTTTGATACAGTCAAACAGAAATTGGAAAGCTTTGTTGTGAAATGCTGTTATAGTAGCTCAATGCTATGTTCAAACAAAATAACCAGTGATGGTCTTGTGTGTCCATTTGAAATAGCCTATTGGCACGCGCGAGGAAAGCAGAGACGAGGCGTGGTGCTTGGAGTTTCGGTGCCAATCAATCTTTATTCTTTGTGCGCCGGCCCTCTCTCGGCGGCCGGCTGGCTACGGTCGACTGCGGTCGGCTCTGTTCCGCGCTGTCAGCACCGCGGCTTATCCGCGGCATATTTATCTTCACCACAGCACTCCCCCCCCCCCCTAGTGAGAACACGAACGGAACCAGCACGACAAAACACTCGTGTGATTAGAGGTTGAGGCGATTTGGCGCATTTAGACGTCTGCCACTGCGCGTGTGGTAGGTGCGAGTATCAGGCGTAGCTGCATTTTCCGCCCTGGTGGAAACCGCTGCCCTGGGACGAAGCACTTCTGTATGGGTTCCAGACGACGGGTTAAAGGTGGGTGGCATGGACTGCGTTCCCATGTACGCAGGTTTGTCCATGTACGCAGGCAAGTCTGTCCAACGAGACAACTTCCCGCCGCCCCCGCCGCCGCCCCCACGACGGAGAACCTTGAATGGCCCATCGTACGGTGCTTGTAGTGGTCGTCGTACAGCGCCGTTCCGCAGAAAGACGTGACTACATGACTCAAGCTCGTTCCTCACGTCTGTCCTCCTCTCTGTGGGCTGTCGCGGAGGTGTAGCTCGAAGCTTGTTCATGATGCCACGGAGGCGAGATGTGTAGTCGCTGGCGGAAATGCGAGCTTGCTGTTGGCCAGATGCAAAGAAATCACCGGGCAGACGTAGCGTCGTGCCGTAGACGAGTTCCGCAGCGCTGCAGCTGACATCTGCCTTGTACGCTGTGCGTATGCCCAAGAGCACCATAGGCAATGCTTTCCCCCACGAGTCATGTTCACTTGCCATAACTGCTGCTTTCAGCTGCCGGTGAAACCTCTCGACCATTCCATTGCTCATTGGGTGGTAGGCCGTAGTCATGATGCGCGAGGCGCCGATGAGTTTCGTCAGACTGGCGAACAACGCAGACTCAAACTGGCTTCCTCTGTCCGTTGAAATGGAGGAAGGTGCACCAAAACGATATAGCCAGTGGTTGACAAAAGCGCGAGCAACAGTTTCCCCTGTAATGTCGGGAATCGGGATAGCTTCTGCCCACCACGTGAAACAGTCGACCAAAGTGAGCAAGTAGGTTTGGCCCTGGCAAGGTGTCAATGGTCGGACTATGTCCATATGGATGTGGTCGAATCGAGCATCTGGCCCTGGAAAAGTCTCCAACGGTGTCACCGTGTGACGCTGAACCTTGGACCGTTGACACCTAAGACACTCGCGAGTCCACTGTCGGGAATCGCGGTTGATGCCAGGCCATACGAAACGTGCCGTGAGCAGCTTCTGGGTCGCCCGGATTCCTGGGTGTGAAAGCTGGTGTAACGAAGCGCATACCTCGCGACGGAGGCAAGCAGGCACGAATGGTCGAGGGCTGCTTGTAGATGTATCACAACAAATGTCTCCTGCTCAGGGCAAAGGAAACCACTGTAGGACGAGTGACGTCGATGTTTCCTGCAAATGGCGCAGTTCGTCATCGTCGCGTTGAGCTGCCGCCACTTTTGCGAGGTCTATTCCCGTGTTAGTGATGGCATTTACTGGGCTGCGCGACAGAGCATCGGCGACAGCGTTATCTACTCCTTTTATGTGGCGAATGTCCGTGGTGAATTCCGATATGTAGGACATCTGCCGCAGCTCGCGGGCTGTGTGCGTGCCGCCATCAGATTTGAGGGAGCGTAAGGCGTAGGTGAGAGGCTTGTGATCAGTCATTACAAAGAATTCCGTTCCTTCTAAGTAATGATGAAAGTGCCGGATTGCTGCATAGACGGCCAACAGCTCGCGTCCGAAAGTGCTGTAACGCTGCTCGGTGGGTGTCCATTTCCGAGAAAAGAAAGTGATCGGTTGCCATACCCCTTTGTTGAGTTGTTCAAGGACAGCTCCCACAGCTGCGTCCGAGGCGTCAACCATGACGCACTGTGGGACTCCCGGTTGCGGGTAGGCGAGAAGTGTGGCGTCGGCGAGGTGTCCCTTGATCTCTTGAAAAGCCGCTTCGGCGTCGTCCGTCCAGAGCAGCTCCCTAGCAGCACCTTCGTGTGTCGACAGCAGGAGGTGGAGAGGGTGTAGAACGGCCGCGCACCGAGGTACGAAACGTCGGTAGTAATTTACAAGGCCAAGGAACTCGCGGAGCTGGCGCTTAGTGGTGGGTTGTGGAAACTTCTCGACAGCTTTAACCTTGTCTGGATGAGGTTGAATGCCAGAGCTTGAAACAACATGGCCAAGAAAAGTCAGCTTCTCGGCACCCAGCTCGCACTTGTCCGTGTTCACCAGGATGCCATGCTCCGCCAGGCGCTGAAACACGGATCGCAGATGCGCCTCATGCTCGTCCGGTGAAGTGCTTGCGATGAGTAGGTCGTCGAGGTATGCATGGCAGAAGTCGAGGCCATGCAAAGCGCCGTTGATAAAACGCTGGAATGTCTGTCCGGAGTTTCGCAGGCCGAAGGGCGTGGTTATCGCCGTCTTCGATACATCTTCTGGAGCCACGGGGATCTGATGGTACGCCCGCACGAGGTCGACCTTCGAGAAAATCGCCGCACCATGTAGGCTGGACGTGACATCATGAATGTGAGGTACCGGATAGCGGTCGGGCACGGTTGCTCGATTGAGGGCTCGATAGTCGCCGCAGGGTTGCCAGTCTCCTGGTGTAGACTTCGGCACCATGTGCAGTGGAAACGCCCACGGACTAGCGGACGGGCGGATTATGCCGAGCTCGAGAATGTGGTCGAATTCCTGTCGAGCTGCTTGCAGCTTTTGCGGGGACAGGCGACGTGGGCGTGCGTAAACTGGTGGGCCTGTGGTGACAATGTGGTGGCATACATTGTATTTGACGGCCGCGCTGGCCTGTGGTGGCCGCGTCAGTTCTGGGAAATCGCCGAGGATGCCAGCGAATCGTGTAGCGCCCGGCGGTGCTACGAGCGTGGGGCTCAGGGCTGGATGCCTGGATGAATTCCCGCGCACTTCTGCTTGTGACAAGGGCTCCTGTAAACGCCGGTTGCGGACATCGACAAGAAGTCTGAAGTTGCGCAAAAAAGTCCGCTCCGAGGATGGCAAATTTTCGTCAGCCACGACGAAAATCCACCGAAACGTCCTCTTGAGGCCCAGGTCCAGCGAGAGGGAGCGTTGCCCGTACGTCGGTATCGTCGTATTGTTGACAGCTTGCAACGGTGCTGCGCATGGTCGTTTGCGGTCGGCTGGCGACGCCGGCACGACACTAACTTCTGCCCCTGTGTCGACTAGGAAACGAGCACCTCTTTCACGATTGGTCAGGAAGAAAACCGATGGGCGACTGTCCGACGGGGCGGGGGCACTGGTCACCCTCAGTGCTGGCCCGGGGCGTTTCCCGAATTTTCACAGGGCGACACACAGTTCCGTGCAGCGTTGCCGAATTTGCGGTGGTACCAACACACCCTACGTTGTTGTGGTTGTGATGTGGTACGCTGTCGTGGTCGCTGGTTTCCGCTCGAGTGCAGCACTGCGACGGTGTCTGCGACACGAGAAATTTCCTCTCGCATCTCTTGCAAGGAATTGGCGGATGGTGTGTCTGCGTGCACCATCGCGACTGTGGGCACGGCGACAGCCATGAGTTTGTCGGCGAGCTCGGCCATCTTGGCAAGGTCTGTATCGCCCGACGCCGTGAGACCTATCCGTACACTTGTGGGAAGCCTTTGCAGGAACAGTTCCCGCACTAAACGACCGTCGCTTGCTGTCGCGTCACCGGCCTGTTGTTGCATGTGGCGTAGCAACTGGCTGGGTCGGCGGTCGCCAAGTTCGGCCTCCCGTAGTAGCTGTTGGAGACGCTCCGGCTCTGTAGGTGTGACACGGCGAATCAGTGTCTCTTTTAGCATCTGGTAGGCGTTCTCTGCGGGTGGTGTTAGCAGTAGGTCCCGCATCTCGCTGGCCGTCGCAGGCGGGAGGCTGCCCACCACGTGGTGGTATTTGGTGCTGTCAGCAGTGATGCGGCGTGCAGCGAACTGTGACTCAACTTGCACCAACCAAAGTTGCGGGTCGCCAGTCCAAAACGGAGGTAGCTTCACATCAAGTACGGTACCGTGGGGCTGTCGGCATCGCTTGGCTGGTTCACGGCGATCGCGTCCGGGTCACCAATTATTGGCACGCGCGAGGAAAGCAGAGACGAGGCGTGGGGCTTGGAGTCTCGGTGCCAACTAATCTTTATGCTTTGTGCGCCGGCCCTCTCTCGGCGGCCGGCTGGCTACGGTCGACTGCGGTCGGCTCTGTTCCGCGCTGGCAGCACCGCGGCTTATCCGCGGCATATTTGTGTTCACCACAAGCCTTCCTTGAATTGCGTAAGCCAATTCACTAGAACACTGCGCAGCCAACTCACTTGGCTGCTTCTGCAATGGTCCCGCTCTCGCTTCTGAAAGAAGGCAGCTATTTAAGTCTCAGAAATGGGAAATTCTGATAAAGTAGATAATGTGGGCCCAGAATCCTCAATAACTGACACGGAAGTCAGGCGCTTCGTGCGGACAACAGAGTCTGTATTCCACAGACGCGACAATTTACACACTCGACAAAGAACTGAACCACGGTAACCGTAATTGTCTAGAATGTTAAGAATCCCTAACTCGACTAAGCACACGTCGACCCTCCTACTCGCCGCTGTGTCGTCGTCGTTGCTGTGGCGGTTGTCCTCGTGACCGGACCGTGACTCGACAGCAGTAGAAGCGTACAGCAGGCCGGCAGAACATCAGCCCGCTGAAGTACAGGTCACTGGCTAGCCAGCCGCTGTTGCCGCGAGCTGCCGGCACATCGGATCACTTGGTCCGCTGTCGGGTTCTTCCTTGGTGCCAGGCCGTGAACACCGCTGGGGCACCAGGCCCTCAGATCAAATACGGCGCCAAGCTGCTACGACAGCAGGCCCCCTGTGGCCGGCTGAGCAGCAGTGGCAGAGCGGGCTATCGGCCTCAACAGGTCCGCATGGCCACAGGACACGAGGTCGAAGAAAGCCGTGACTCGAAAGACCGGTCAGCGAGCTGGCGTCCGCATCGTTCCACGCTCGATGCTCTCTAGCCGCACGCAGCTCTCGCTCTCGTGGCAACGGGTTTTATTCGCTGTCTCATGGCTGCACAATGCGCACCAGAACTGCCGTTTATTATTCGCCTCTTCGCGGCCACACAACCCAGATATCATCACACACATGTATAAATATTGTCTTGGTGCTGAATATTGCACCACATGCTGTCTGGTCTCAAAAATCTTTAAACATTGTACTTAGGAACCGGTTCTGCAAAAGGCATGATTTCTCATTACAAACACTAAATATGCATTGCACACGCCCACGCACAGTGGTTGTTATGTGGCCTCAAAATAAACGTAACCAAAATATCCCGCGAGTGGGGCGAAATTTGCCTACAAATTATCCTCCGCGAGTCTTAATGGCCACAACGTTCATACATTGTGGGCACGACATATAGCACGCCACTGGTACTGTGTGCACAAATACGCGCGCCATGCATGTGCCGATGCCACCTACACTCTCCTAATTCGCTTTCCCGAGAAGCTTTGTATGTATCCTGGTATTTTAGGTGCCAAAACCACGATTTCATCATGAGGCGTGCCGTAGTAGGGGACTCCAGATTAATTTTGACCAACAGGGGATATATAAAGTGCCCCAATGCAAGAGAGACGTATTTCTTGCATTTCGCTCTCATCGAAATGCGGCCACCGCAGCCGGGATAACAAGTTTTGGCATGGGAGCTCTGGCATACTAAGTGCAGCGACAAAGACCAGTATGCATCGAATCTATGCCGCGCTATTAACATATGGATTCAGCAGATCCAAAAGCGTGGACGAGCTCTAGAAATAAAGAAACACAGCCCCAACAGTACACGGACGCTTCTAGATATCTTACAGGTGTTACTTATGCAACTCTGGGACCGTCTGTTTCAATGTCTGGCGCACTAAATGCGCGTACAAATATTTATACAGTGGAAGCATACGCAATCCTCTCTGTAGTTAAACACATAAAGTTAATGAATGGTACAAACGCAATTTTGTTCACAGAGTCATTGAGCATCGCTAGTGCTCTAATTAATCTACTAAAACACAAGAATTCAGTTTTTAACGAACTGTAAAGCTTCCTATGTTTAGCTTATGTGGGCAGCCAAGTGATCATAGTATGCTGCGTACCTGGCCATAGGAGCATGAAAGCAAATGTAGTTGCAGACGAAAGTTCCGCCTGTACCGTACACAGACCTTAAGCCATTTTAACATAGCCTGCGAAAATATTGGCAAAGGCAGTGAGACACATAGGTATGCAACAAACTAGACTGAATCAAACCAAAAATAGGCTACTGGATCTGTTAAAGAAGAACAAGACAGTGGGAAGTGCTGCGTTGTAGATTATGAATTGGGCACACCTGCAGTACTCACCCGTGTCTTCTAAGTGAAACTAACCCTGCCACATGTAGTTGGTGTGGCAATAGACTTACGGTATATGATCTCGTTCCCTGCCCAATACGAAGGGGAGAAGCAGACGAGTGGCACGCCACCTGTCGGGGCAGCGCCGTGCATAGCGAGAAGGGGGTTCTCTGTGTTTGCCGCGAGATGGCTCTGCGTGTGCGCCAAGCGCAGAAGAAATGTAGCGAAAACGTACTTCGCTACACGTTTAACTGCGACTTCTGTAATTTACAAGCACATAATTACCGATATACACCACAGTAAAACTTTCTACGGCGCGTTTGTAAGGCAACACCGCATTCACTAGAGGCGCTTTTGTCTCGCTTTGAACCATCGAACTCATGGCTGAGCAAAGAAGAAAAAAAAAAGCTCATGGCTGAGTGGTAGCGTCTCACACTCCGGAGACCCTGGTTCGATTCCCACCCAGCCCATCTGGCAATTTCTTTTTATTTATGAATTGCCTTCCTGGATTTTTCGCTCACGGCCAACGCCGCCGACACCGATGACACCGACTTTTCTGCGACACGAGCTCCTTAACGCAATCGCGTTAAAAAGTACTCCCTTCCTTATACCGCCATAATATACCTCTTCATCCAGCGTACTTCTTAAGCAATGACCCTCTATTAGGTTTAAAACTGTACTAAAATTCTTAACCAAAACTAACACGATTGAAATAATTTGGCCTAGGCATTTTGTAGCACCTCGCCTTAGAGGCTGTAGCAGGAATGCAGTCACTTACAGAGCACTTGCCTCGCAGCCCTTGCACTGAAGGGCTCTGCTGAGGCACTAGTGCTGCTATGACTTACAAGATTCAGTACATAATCCTTCATAAGGGTACTTTTATAGCCACTGCTCGTTGACATTATTTTAATAGATGACATCATACGCCATTTAGTGCGAGCACATTTATGTCGATATAAAGCCATCTAGAAAGACATAGAAAGGAACAGAGACATCACTGTCTCTGTTTTTTTTTCTACGTCCTCGTTCAGTCGCGCTTACACGCCGCGTAACGGTGGCCGCCAGGCCGCGCCGTAAGCAGCAGCCGCCTTACAGCCACCGGAGAAGAAGGTCCTCCTCTCCCCCCCTCCCTTTCCTCACCCTCGGGCCTCGCGTGCGATAGGAGAAAACGTGCCTTCCGGCCCTCCTACCTCTCTCGTACACGCGAGATTGAGCTGCGTTCGCAGGCTCACCCGCCGACGCTTAAACTAACATGTGCAACATACGGCGCGCTGTGATGATTTTATCGCCTTTGGACTTTATGCGGAACCTCACGGCGACAGCTTCGGCAACGGCTACGGCAGATATGCGCCTGCAGTGTCCATATAATTCCTACAGCAATAATATATTTCAATATATTGACCGGGTGCTTCGTTTTTCTAGATATCGTAACATTTTCCCTAGGTCTTAACACTGGCAGTGAAGGAAAATTACCGGCGCAGCTATAGAATCATCGCAAATTTATTGCACACGCCCGCTCTGCGTGGGCTAGCCTCATAAATATAGGGTGCGCTATGCAATGAAGAAAGTATAGACGACCGGCGGCGCCCCGTAAATTAGGGCTGTCGGCGATTGTGCTGCAGTACAAAGAATGCTGTGCACAGAGCGCAGTCGTCCGAGATAACAGGATCGCTCAGCCAGAGAAGAAGCCAAGCTCCACTGCACAGCAGGCAAAGCAGGCATTATGAATTTTGAACAAGTTACGCCAAAACTTTCATTGGCCGCTTTACGCGCTTTAAATGAATTCAACAACAAGCATGGTATTCATATAATCTACAATGTGAGTATTCTGTTAGATTCTGAAGGATGATGAAGAATTGATACTTTCGTGGTGTAAATATAATCAACTGCACTGTTTTATGTTGGCGCTTATTCTCCATGATTAACTATTGTTAGTCCGTTCCTTTCCTCTTGACCACATGTTAACTGATCCTGACTGCAATGGATAGCTAAACTTAAATTGCGCTCTCAATGTCCAGACGCGGGTTGGTATTCATGTTTACAATATGCAGCGGCACTCCATGAGGATATAGAAACAAAATTACCAGCAAGTATTTGCACCATTACTGTCATCGTCGTTTTTATATTCTCATCCTATTATGTGTCAACTGCAGGACAGATGTCTAATTACGCAATATCGGTTGTCCTGCCATTAAAAGTAGGCTCTATGTTATGCACGGTAATTAGTGAACCTCATCGCACGATTTAATCACGTACCATACTTGACAGCTCCTTGATACCATTCCTATTAATTTGACAGACCGCATACTATGAACTCTACATGTTAAATGAACAGCCGCACTCACCTTTGTACTCCAAGTCTCAGTTATTGCACGCCTTACACTTCCTTGCTTTCTAATTCACACTCATATTTACATGTTTGTGACTCGCCCACTGTTCCTTCAGTCTAGTTGTCACGTATATTGCCAGTGATCGCGACAGCCCTTAAAACCATTCGCACAGAAGCAGACGCTGACAGTAAAAAAACTTACGGGTCAAGCACTTCGTACAGATGGTTACCCAGCGAAGCTGAAACATGCGGCCCCTGTGTTTATCACCGGGTGACTCCCGACGGTTCATTTAAGTACGGCTTGGTAGACTGAATGAATTTGTTGTTTTATGGCGCAAGGGCCAATTATGGCCAAAGAGCGCCAGGTCCGTGTTGATGAGTTTGCAGTGGGTAGATGAGTTCCGTGAGTTATTGTGATGTAGCTGTAAAGGGGCCTAAAAGCGATCTCTGTAAAGTGCATAAAAGCTATATGTAATAAAAGATGGCAATGACTAGTGAGTACTACTAAGAACACAAGAGATACATTGTGATAGATTCATCATATTTTAAAATACATGTAGGCGGACGTTTGCAAGACGCACTAATGCCTTAGAGAGCCCTTGAAACGGAAGGGCCTGAAGGCATGTGCTGCACAAAAATAAATTATCGCAGCAGCATCCTCTGGAGAGAGGACGTGCTCCAAATTCGTAGGGCTAACAACATGTAAGACAACATCGTTTAAGAAGCTTATAGGACTGCTCTGGTGTCAAACAACGGTTCTGTACCAAGAAACATGGACATGAAAGGGCATGTGCTGCCGGTATGCTAGCGGGAAGTGTTTGTTTTTTCTCTCTGTTTCGGCTTCCCGACATTTCAGGAGGGCGTGGAGGACGGTGAGCCTTTCACCGCATCTACCGCAGGATGGTGGCTCATTTCCAGGTAGCAGGAAACTGTGTGTGGCATATGTGTGTCCTATTCTGAGACGACAGAATAGGACTTCTGTTCGTCGTGTTTTTGTTTCGGGGGGCCAATAACCCAGTTTTGGCTTAATCAAGTGAAGCTTATTATTTGTTTCAGCTTCCCATAAGCACTGCCAGTGGCTTATGAGTTTCTTTCGGATGAAAGGCTTTAGGTCTAATAGGTGGTAGAATGTATATCTTGTGAAGCTATTGATGTGGCGATTTGGTCAGCCAGCATATTACCCTCAATGCTCCTTTGTCCAGGTACTCAGCATATTATGACTTGCTGCTGAGACATGTACAATGTAGGCTGGTAGTCTGTCGGATACTCGCTACACAGTTGCTGCTTGCGCTCGGCTGAACGAGCATGTTCTTGTGCCAAGGCTGCGGCGTCGGCACGGCGTAGAATAGCTCCTTCCCGTTTCTGTACGCCGCTTTGCCGATCGAAAGCTGCCTGCTTCTCAGGATCACGTATGATGCGTGGCCTACCCATTTTTTGAGCCGGAGAAAAGCTGCTACGCGCGCGCTCGGCTCGGTGTTGCCAGGTCTGACTAGGTGGCGTAGCGCAAAGCTAGAGAAATTATAGCCCAAACGTAGCCGAATACAAAACATAGGAAAAAAATTGTAGCCGAATATAGCCATTTGTATTTGTCCTCTTAAGTGCACGTGCGTTTTCGCATTCGGCTAGGGCAATGTTTTTTTGCTCAACCCGTAGTAACAAAATGTATGTGTCGCGTTGATGATCGGCCCTTGACACCAACAGTAGCTACATGGTGCTTGCACGCAGAACACCTTCTTGTTTGTCCTGCAAAATCTTAAGTTCCAGCGAATCGCTGCATAGGGCGAAAAACATCGAGCCCGCTATGAAAAAAACTACCTACACTACTCAGGCCTGCCGTTGTGAGCGCACAATTACCCACTAGAGGCGCGTATCAAGCACAAATTTAGCCACCAATAAACTTTCTCTCAAGCCTATCATAGGGTTTTTGTTATATTACAGATAGTCCGTAATTATTATTTTTAGTAATATACAATAATATTACCTACGAAATCTGTTCTTTAGCTTTCGTGAACGCAAAATAACGTTTATCATCATGCGCCTAGGGTAGCCTAGAAACACAACTGAAGGGTTCACAGTTACATAAGTCGCAGGTACGTGACACCTGTGGCAGAAAGGATGTTCCACATCTACCGCCAAGGTCTGCGAGTGGTGGCGCTGGCTAATTATCACCCCCAGGGTTCTACTAGGAAACATGAATAGTCAAGAAAGTGGATGGACAAACGGCGCCGCGGTAGCTGTTGGTAGAGCACCGCACGCGAAATGCGAAGGTTGTGGGATCGTTCCCCACCTGCGGCAAGTTTTTTTCACCCACTTTCATTTCCATTGATTTATCGTTGCTGTATTTCATTTTTAACGCACAAGTAGTTTCACCTGTGTTGTCGCTGGTATGAGTGTTTGTTGGCTTGTCATGATATGGGGATGCAAGAATCTCGTAATTTTGTACAGCACGTCACGCACACATGTCAGAACATACGCTGGCCCAAATGATACGACAAAAAAGAACACAGTAGCAGCTTGGTGGGGTCCACAATGTTTGGCAGGTACTGCCATTCAGTTAGATATGCGTACAATTGTTCCGTCGTTGGAGCCCTACGGTATTTACGAATATTCTTGCAATCACAATTACGCAAAGAAAACGAAAACCGCAGACGAAGCTTAAGCGACATGGTTAATCGCCGAAGGCACGTGACAGATATGTAATCAAAAGTGAACAGCAACAAACGTTCCCATTTACTAAATATACAACCTGCGAACAAACAATACTCTGCCAAATAGCGTAACTGTTTCGATCGTTACAGACAGTTCAGACATAATCATGACTTCACCCCCATGCTAGCATGCACCCTGCAACATGTGAATAAGCAGATCTTTAACAAGTCGCCGCCCTAAAGTTTCGTTATTCCGATAAATGCACGTGCACAGCATTGTTTGGCACGAGGAATACGCCACACTAACAGAAATTGCTGTCTCTCGCGTTATCGAGGGTAGATGTAAGCATCAAATGGCAACCGGGAAACAGATTAGTTCTATAGGATACTAGCCAAAATCTTAAATGGGTGTAGTGCATGTTCGCAAGGATATACACCATCACATTGCACTAGGCCATACTGTGCACTTGGCTATATAGACACTGCCCAGCTAGAAGAAAACCCGCTGTTGGCGGCACGACCGGAGGTGAAAGACGCCAGCGAGATAGAGCGCACTGTCCAGCTAGAAGAAAAAAACTGCCTGAAGGAGGCGCCACGCAGCGTGATGCCATCTCTCGAGGCAACGCAAGACCCACGCCACGGAACGCACGAACCGCTGACGTTGCAGAGAGCACAGTATCACAATGAGCCAAAAGATGACCATGAAATGTTTGGTATCTGCCTTTTCAGTAACGCTATTGGAAATGACAAATAAAATTGAAGCTTGAAGGATATTCTGAACAAACATTCGGAAGGACTAGGAAGCAATATTCTTTTGTAATTTGTTTTGGAAGTAGCTAGTGTATGTAACGGTACGCGGGCCTGTACAAAGGGTTAAGGGCCACAGACCGAGTTTTTATAAGTTCGCGCCAGTTCTACGGATGATCTCGTTTTGTTCTCGCAACTTGCCCGGATGTTCTCTTTTGATGGCCCGGATAACGGCACGGGCTTCTGGCTCAATGCCACTTGAAGGTCGCCCACAACATGAGCTAAAAGCATTTCACGCTTAAAACGCGTGGAAAATTGAGCAGCGCGGCCAGCCAAACTTCACGTGCAGCAAGTGCTCCCATCGTGATAGAAATGCCTACAAACGGTTAGTTATTCAAACCTTCTCCTGATTCACAATGGCTATCGCAAAGGCAGTCTCCCAAACAAAAGGTAAACCGCAGGCTATGCCTAAGCGGCATGGTGAAGCAGTGAGGCCGGATGCGAAGCACAAATTCAACAGTCAACACAGACAAACGTTCCTCCTTACTGAAAAATAGTACCGCGTGCGCACGAGAAAAAAAGAAGCATAAATATTTCGATCATTACCTGAACCTGAGAGGTAATTTTGATCTTACCACCATAATAGTGTAACGTAGATTGAAGACAGAGTCTTACAAAATAGACACTTCGCTTTAATGGCGGGCCAGAAGAAGAGCGTGCAGCTTACGCGCTCCGTCGTCTTTCATGGCGCCGGCCTTTGCGGGCGCCGTCCCGCGGTGCGGGAGCCTCACATCATTGTGTCAATTGCCCCCTATGCGAAAAGCGACCGTCTCGGTCGCATGAAAAAGTTTTTTCAGCGACGACAAGAAATGGAGCTCCTCAGGTGCATCTTGGCGTTCACGTACGCGCATAGTATGGTTTCATGCGCACTACATGAACGACTTCAGCGTGAGGACGACGACAGGGCGAACCGGGGTCAGAACTGCAGGGGACGACTTCGTAGGTCACGTCACTGAGGCGGCGTGTAACCTTGTAGGGACCAAAATACTGCCGGAGCAACTTTTCCGAGAGTCCACGGCGACGGATGGGCTTCCAGACCCACACGAAGGCGCCGGTATTGTAATGGGCGTCGCGTCGACCCTGATTGTATCGAAGGGTGTCGGTATGCTGTTGGCTCCGGATACGATGCCGAGCAAGCTGACGTGCTTCTTCGGCTCTTTGTACAGACTCTTCTACGTGTTCGCTGGTCGGGCTATTATCATCCAGAGGTAGCATGGCGTCAAGTGTGGACGTGACGTGGTGCCCGTATACAAGTTCGAATGACGTAAACTGTGTAGTCTCCTGTACAGCAGTGTTATACGCGAAGATCACATAGGATAAAATATTGTCCCACCATAGTGCGCTCTACGTCAATATACATGGAGAGCATATCAGCCAGCGTTCTTTTCAGACGATTCGTTAACACATTGCTTTCAGGGTGATACGCAATGCTCTTCTGGTGAGAACAATGCGTCAGCTGGAGAACGTCCTGGATAAGTTCGGCTGTAAATGCTGTACCACAGTCGGTGATGACAGCAGACGGTGCACCATGTCCGTAGGACGATGTCACCTACAAAGAACTTGGCCCCTTCATACGACTTTGCTTGCGGAATAGCTTCGGTTTCGGCGTATCGGGTTAATTAGTCGGTAGCGATGACTACCCCTTTCTTGCACTATGAGGTCACTGGGAATGGCCCAAGTAGATCCATTCCTATTTGTTCCAACGGTGCTTCAGGAGGGTCCACAGGGTGGAGAAAGCCCGCCGGTTTAACTGGTGGTTTCTTGCGGCGCTGACAATCGCGGCAGGTCTTCACATACCGTTTGACAGAAGAATAAAGTTGGGGCCAGTAATACTTCTGTCGTATCCTTGCTAAAGTCTTAGCTAAACCCAGGTGCCCCGCGCATGGGTCATCATGGCAGGCTTGCAAGATCTTTTGGCGCAGCACCCATGGCACGCAAGGAGGTACGTATTGGGACCGCCTACGTAGTTTTTCTTGTAAAGGACGTTGTTCTGCAAGTAGTACGATGATAAGTCGCGCACGAGCGAGCGGGGTAAAACACCTTCAAGTCCTTGAAGGTGCTCGATCAGCGGCAGCTGCTCAGGGTCAGCGCACTGGCGCTCAGCCATCTTTATGGCGTCGATAACGCCGACAGAGGGCAAGTCATGGTCAGGGTCCGATGACGTTGTAGGCATTGGTGCACGTGACAAACAGTACGCGTCGCTGTGCTTCCTCCAATATCGGTAGACAACTGTTATGTCGTAGTCTTGTAAGCGCAGGCTCCAACGGGCTAGTCTGCCTGAAGGATCCTTGAGGTTGGCAAGCCAGCATAGGGCGTCGTTATCGCTGACAGCCTTAAAGGGTCTACCGTACAAGTGGGGTCGGAGTTTACCAATTGCCCACACAACCGCTAAGCATTCATTTTCAGTGGTTGAGCAGATTTTCTCAGCCTTGGTGAGACTGCGGCTTGCGTAAGCAATGGGGCGTTCCGCAACAGCTTGCCACTGCACATGAACTGCACCGAGACCCGTATAGCTGGCGTCAGTAAGGATTTCATTGTCAGCTTCTTCGTCGAAATGAGCAAGTATTGGGGCCGCTTGCAAACGCTTGCGCAATTCATTGAACTACTGCTGCTGCTCGTTCGCCCAAATGAAAGGCACATAGTCGCGAGAAAGCCGTGTCAGGGGCTCAGCGATTCTCGAGAATCCCTCGACGAAGCGCCTATAATATGCGCACAAACCAAGGAAGCGTTGGAAAGCCTTCTTGTTTGTGGGTGGCGAAAACACGGCGACGGCCGCTAACTTGTCGGGGTCTGGTCTGACGCCTGTAGAACCGACGACATGGCCAAGAAATTTGAGCTCGTGGAAGCCAAAGTAGCATTTTTCAGGCTTGATGGTAAGGCCGGTGGTACGGATCGCAGCGAGGGCACTCTCGAGTCGTGCGAGATGTTCGTCAAACGTGCTCGAGAACACGACGACGTCGTCCAAGTATACGAGGCAGGTTTGCCATTTGAGTTCAGCAAGCATGGTATCCATCATCCACTGAAAGGTGGCAGGTGCGAAACAGAGGCCGAAGGGGAGAACTTTGAACTCATAAAGCCCGTCAGGTGTCACAAACGCTGTTTTTTCACGATCCTGTTCATCAACTTCGATTTGCCAATACCCTGATTTAAGATCCAACGAAGAAAAGCTTGGCATGCTGTAGACGATCAAACGCGTCGTCGATGCGTGGCAATGGATAAACATCGCGTTTGCTGACATGGTTCAACTTTCTGTAATCTACACAGAAGCGTAGTGCGTTGTCTTTTTTTCTGACTAACACTTCAGGGGAGGCCCACGGGCTTGTGGACGGCTGTATCACGTCGTCTTGGAGCATCTATTTCACTTGATGCTTGATCGCGTCCGTTTCCACTGGCGACACTCTGTAAGGATGATGACGAACAGGACGTGCAGACTCATCCGTAATAATGCCGTGCTTTGTGATGGACGTGCGCTGTACTTTGGACGACGTTGAAAACCAGTCCGCAAATTCGTTGACGAGGCTCGGTAGACGGACTTTCTGATGATCTGACAGAGCAGCGTTAACGTGAATCCGTTCTTTTAGGCTTGGTAACTCCGATTGCTGAGACGATGCGATTTCCAATGTGGCAATGTCAGTGACATCAATGATTTCGCGAAGAAATGCGATTGTCGTTCCTCGCGGTACATGCCGATACTCGTTGCTAAAGTTTGTTAGCAAAACGACTGATCATTTGTTCCGCACCTGAAGAAACCCTCTGGCTATTCAAATGTGGCGCTCAAGAAGCAGGGGGATGTTGGCCTCAGCAATTCCTGCGGCGTCGTCTTCCATGTCGCATTGGACAAGGGTAAGCACGCTGCTCTTGGGTGGCAAGGTGACGTCATCGTCAGCCACGCGAAGCGCGACGTCACGGTCGTTGTCATTACTGTTCGCTATGGCTTGCGTAGTAGCGAAGCTGACTCTGGACTCTTGCAGGTCGATGATGACACCGTTCGCCTGAAGGAAATCCATACCGAGTGTAAGGTCCTTTGAACATTCAGGAATAATGACGAAGTCGCCGATGTACGTGAAGCTCCGAATGTGGACTCGTGCTGTGCACCTGCCCATAGGAGTTATGACGTGCCCTCCTGCAGTACGAATCTGCGTTTCGGTCCGTTGCGTCGAAACTTTGTTCCGTATACGCGCGAGATTCTGGCTCATAACAGACGTGTCCGCACCCGTGTCGATTAACGTCGTGACTTCGTGGTCATCTATGGTAACTGGTACGTCGCAAGATACTGACACCGAACTACACTGCTTTCACTGCGTCTCAGTTACGTCATTTCGCGGTGGTTGTAGTGGAGGATCTTCAGCGTTCGCAACGTCAGCTACCTCACCTCCGCAGGTAGCTGGACTCAGTTTTCCCTGGAAGCAGAGCTGGCTGAGCGATGCCTTGTTGCGCTCGGCGTGAAGACGGGGCTGGAAGACCTGTATTGCGCAGGTGACGGTGACCGGGGGTCACGGAATCGTGGGCTAAACGAGCCCCTGGCATCCGCGAGGTAAGCTTCAATCTCCAGGGGGCGTTCACCATTGCGCGGGCATGGCGCATTCAGTGAAAATCCACGGAGCCCAGCTTGCCGGTAACGACACGCCCTGTAGAGGTGATCGGCTTCACCGCAATGAAAACACAAATCCCTCCGGTCTGCAGTGCGCCATACGTCGCTCTTGCGGGGTGGTAGTGTTTCAGTCATGAATGGCGTGCGGCGAGTCCTGAAGTCGGCAGTTGCTTGTTCAACGGCGCCCACACCATGATAGCTCGGGACGTAGCACGCATCAAGAAAAGTCGGAGACAACGAACTTCGCGCAGCTTCCGCATACGACATGCGAGGCTGTGGCTGCCGTACGTCCTACTGTGGTGTCTGGCTGCGTTCCGGGACTTGTACTGCCTGCCTGATTTCTTCCCGGACAACCTCAGCCAGAGCGAGCCGCGGTACCGATGCCGTAGCCACCTGAAGCTTTTGGAACACTTCTGGAAAAACAAGCCTAGTGAGCTCCCGCAAGGCGTCGGTATTGTCCAAGAGTACACCGAGAGGGTCACGCGATAGGGTCGACACGTCGCGGTTGTACTGCCTTGTTCGTTGCTGCAGTGCCTTTTCCATTGATATGGTTTCCGCGAGAAACTCTGCAACGGTCTTCGGTGGCTTGCGTATTAGGCGACCGAATAACTCTTGCTTGACACCACGCATCAAGCTCCTGACCTTCTTTTCTTCCGGCATGGATGTACCCACGTGTCTGAAAAGTCGGCACATATCTTCGACAAACATTGCGACGCTTTCGTTCGGCCGCTGTACTCTCGCCTGAATTGCAGATTTACCTCGCACCTTGCGATCGAGGCTCGCGTGTGGGCTGATTAGCCGGCGTCGGAATTCGTCCCATGTCGATAAGGCCGCCTCACGGTTCTCAAACCATGTCCGCGCGTAGTCCTCGAGGGCAAAGTGGCCGTTGCGTAGCTTGCGCTCTGGAGCCCAGCCGTTGAATTCTGCGACACGCTCAATGTGATCGAGCCAGTCCTGCACATCCTCAAAGGTGTCCCCATGGAAGGATATGGGGATTCGTGGCTGGTTAAGGACGACCTTGGTCGGTGCCGTTGAGGAAGAAGACGTAACTGATGTACTCATCCTTCCGACTCGACGGGGTAGAGGCTCGTGCTCAGGTGGCAGTCCTTGAAGTCGACCGCTTGTCCGTACGTGAACAGGAGTCAGCTCGACCGGACTTCGTACTGGGCTTGTAGGCGGCGTTTGGTCTGGGAGTGGTTGTATGTACCCCGCACCTTCACCAGAAAAATGTAAAGTAGATTGAAGGCGGAGCCTTACAAAATAGACACTTCGCTTTAATGGCGGGCCAGAAGAAGAGCGTGCAGCTTACGAGCTTCATCGTCATTCATGCCGCCGGCCTTTGCGCGCGCCGTCCCGCGGTGCGGGAGCCCCACATCATTGTGTCAGTAGCATGCATCGGACTACGTGCAAATAGGCAGCAGTATAACAAGCCGCCCAAAAGTTTCGTTATTGCATGAAGCTTGCACGGCGCTTTTGAAACCGATATGTCAGCCCTGCAGGCTTGGCGTGACGCGTGACACGGGCGAAAGATGCCTAGAGTCAGTGGGGTTATACTAACCCAGGTACAACTAAATTAGGAAATTGCATTAAGCTTCAAAAAAGACACTCTCTCACCAGAACAGGAATTTGCCTCTCTGGTGAAGTATTCGGCTCCTACCTGCCGAATGATTCCTACAATTAACCCATGGCCCTCAGCCCCCAGCATCTGCGGAGCACCTGACCAAGGTGGCGGTCAGACCTGTAACATTGCAGAGAGTGCTAAATATCTCTGGGTCCGGACAGACCGCCAATGGAAACTGACCCCGTCAACCTTGAATTGCCGAACTCTGTCGAGTGAGGCTAGCTTAGCAGTACCTTTCGAGGAACCATAAGACATTGTTTGAGATATCGTCCTTAGTGCGATTACAAGAACCGGTTAGGCTTATACATTGCTGAAGAATGCACATGTCCTCTGCTATAGAGGCCTCCCAGTTAAGAAGCAATGCGCGCCAGCATTCCTAATCCATAACGACGTATCGAGCAACATTGAGGAATTCTACAGCATTAATGAGAGGGTAGCTGTAGTCGTAATCAACGTAATATGAGGCATAAATTAAGGGTAGTACAAGCCTAGGCTCCAACATCCAGTCACGATTATGATGAAGTAGGTCAGCTTTATGAAAATGTTGAATTCGCGATGAGAAAAGTGCAAACTAAGTATACTATAGTAATCGGCGACTTCAATGCAAAAGATGGCCAAAATAGGCTGGTAAACAAGCAATTGGCTACTGCGGTGCTGATTCTAGGAACGCTAGAGCAGTGATGCTGGTACAATTCGCAGAAAGGAATAAGCTTCGTATAATGAGCTCCTTCTTCAGGAAGCGTAGCAACAGAAAGTACACTTGGAAAAGCCCTAAGGGTGAAACGAGAAATTAAATTCATTCGATACTTTCAGCTGATCCCAGCGTAGTGAAGGTTTAGAAGTGTTAGGTAGGTTAAAGTGCAGTGATAAAAGGTTAGTAAGTGCTAGGATTCACCTCAATTTGAAGAGAGATGGAGTAAAATTGGTCTAGAAGAAACAGGTCAACCTAGAGGCAGTAAGGGTAAAAGCAGACAAATTCAGGCTGGTACTTGCAAAAAATATGCATCCTTAGAACATAGAGACGAAGATGACATAAAGGTAATGAACGGAACCGTAACAACGCTGGCTTCAGGGGCAGCATTTGAAGTGGGAGGCAAGGCACCAAGGCAACCAGTAGGCAAGCATTCATAACTAACTACGGACCTAATAAAGAACCGACAAAGAATGAAAGTGTCCAGCTCAGGAAATCGAATAGAATACGTGGAACAGTCAAAACTGATCAACTAGGCGGAAATGAGTGATATTGGAAATTCGGACGTTAGAAACACTGAAGAAGCCCTAAAAATGGACGCAGCCTGGAATCAGCGAGAAAGAAACTTGGCATAGGGAAACCAAGATGTGTGCGCTGAAAGAGTAGCAGGGTAATATCATCAGCAATCTCGAAGATACAGTAAATCAGCGAAATGATTGTACGCTTGCCTTTACAGTACTCAGAGGGGTCAGGATACCTCAATGAGAAACAGTAATGAACAGGACACAAAAACTACTATACCTAGCGATGAGGTAAGAAGGGCCTTGCAAGACATGAAACGAGGAAGAATGGCAGGAGAACAGGGCATAACAGTCGATTTAATCAAAGATGGAGGAGACCTAATGCTTGGAAAACTGGCGGTTCTTTATGCGAAGTGTCTGACCACTGCAAGGATCCAAGACAACTGGGAGAATGCAAATAATATACTAATTTACAAAATGGGAGACGGTAAAGATTTAAAAAGTTATAGGCCCATTAGCTTACTCCCAGTAATATATCAAATATTTTCCCAAATAATCTCCAATATAATAAGGGCAACACTGAACTTCAGTCAACCAAGGAAACAGGCTGGCTTCAGTGATAATCTGCAATGGATCGCGTCTATGTTATTAATCAGGCTATTGAGAAAACGGCAGAGTACAATAAGCTTCTCTATATGGTTTTTTTCATCGATTAAGAAAAGGCATTGGAATCAGTAGAGATGTCAGCAGTCATAGAGGCATTACGTAATCAAGGAGTTTAGATCGCTCACGTAAATGCCTTGGGAAATATCTACAGAAGTTCCAAGCTACCTTAATTCTACACAAGAAAAGCGGGAAGATATCTATAAAGAAAGGGGACAGACAGGGAGACACAATCTTTCCAATGCTATTCATGGCGTGCTTAAAAGTGTTCAAGCCATTAAACTGGGAGGGCTTAAGAGCAAGTATCGATGGCGAATATCTCAGCAACCTTCGGTTGGCCGATGATATTGTTCTATTCAGCAACACTGCAGACGAAATTACATGAAATGATTGAGGACCTTAACAGAGGGAATGTGAGAATGGGGTTGAAGAATAATATGCAGAATGCAAAGATAATCATGAATAGATTGGCAAGGGAACAAGAGTTCAAGATCGCCATTCAATCTTTAGAGTCTGTGAAGGAGTACGTTAACCTAGGTCAATTAATCACAGGGAACCCTAATCATGAGAAGGAATAATAGAAAACTAAAGATGGGTTGCATCGCATACGGCAGATATTGTCAGCTCCCGTGGAAGCTTACCATTATCATTGAAAAGGAAGATATAAAATCAGTGCATTTTACTAGTGATGATCTATGGGGCAAAGACTTAGAGGCTGAAGAGGAAGCTTGAGAACAAGTTAACGACCATGCAAAGAGCAATGGAACGAATATTGCTATGCATAACGTTAAGAGACAGGAAGAGAGCGGTTTGGATCAGAGAGCAAACACGTATAGCCGATATTCTAATTGACATTAAGAGAAAAAACGGAGCTGGGCAGGTCATGTAATGCGCCTGTTAGATAATCGTTTGACCATTAGGGCTACAGAATGGGTACCAAACGCAGTCGAAGACGGCAGAAATCTAGGTAGAGCGATGAAATTAGGAAATTCATGAGCGCTACTCGGAATCGCCTGGCGCAGGGCAGGGATAATAATTTGCATGGAAAGGCCTTTGTCCTGCAGTGGCCATAAAACAAGCTTGTGATGATGATGACGACGACGACGATGATGATTTTACCAGCCTTAAAGAAAAGCGCGGTAAAATTCAGCAACGTGGCCGGCCAATTGACCATCACGTTCAGCTAGTGGTCTGATTATGATACAAACGGCTAGAGAAGTTCAGTTATTCTAACCTTACGCAGTTTTACGATCGCTTTCGAATCGAGATTACGCGAACAAAACGCCAAGAACACGCATATGGAGCTTAAGCTACATGGTTAATCACAACGAGCACTTGAGAGAAACAGTCAAGTCAGAGAAACTCACTATTACCTAATAAGAAATACACGACCACGTTGGAAGTAACAAACAAATCAGCCCAAACGTTTTATAGTTACGGACAGCTGAGACGTTACGTTAATGTCACCATCATAGTAGCATCCGATCGCGTGGAAGTAAGAAGTAAACACGCCGCGCAAAAGTTTTCCAAAATTCCATTTTTTTCCAAATTACGTGCATGGCACTCTTTGGCAGGAACAATATACCGGCGCTCAAGACACACGTGGTAAAATTCCACAGGTAGGCCAGCCATAACGTGCAAGTGGGAATGCCTACAAAAGCCAAAATTCAGTTATTCCAACCCCACGCAGTTGTAAGATTGCCCTTGCAATCGCGGTTATGCAAACAAATCACAAACGAAGCTGAAACAAGGCTATTCCTGACAGGTCGTACCGTGAATTATTATTATTATTATTATTATTATTATTATTATTATTATTATTATTATTATTATTATTATTATTATTATTATTATTCGCCACTGTTCAAGGAAGCCACAAGACCCTTCCTGTGGGCTACATGGAAGGAGTTATCGGTCCTAAAGTTTCGGCATCTGAAATTTTTTTATGGTGGATTTTAGCGATGCAGATCGACAGCACAAGGAGGAGTGGCAATTTTGCAGGAGAGTGGTCCGATTCCCCCAAGCGCAGTATTGCGGGAGCGGAAGGGATGGTCAATCGCCGATCGTTGTTACCGGTGCCATAAACCAGTAACAGCAATTGGCACTGTTTGGCAGGAACAATCGGCACAACAATTGGCACAACAGCACGGCACTGTTTGGCAGGAACAATATACCGTCCCTTAAGACACACTTGGTAAAATTCAAAAGCTCTGCCAGCCATAACGTGCAATTGCGAATGCCCACAAAAGCCAACAATTCAGTTATTCTAACCTTACGCATTTGTAAGATAGCTCTTGCAATCGCGGTTACGCAAACATATCACAAACGAAGCTCAAACAAGGCTATTCCAGACAGTGCGTGCCATGAATTATTATTATTATTGCTTATAATATTGCTTATTATTCGTTAAGATCGCTTAAGGAGAATGGCAGCTACTGTCAGTGAGTTATCTGATTTCACCTATTTCAAGAAATCGTTTGGGCGTACGTCATCACGCGATTTTACACTCGTGAACATAAACATTAGGAGTCTACGGAAATACGGGGAGGAAATAAAAGTGCTACCTGAATCTTTGCTTGATTTTGTAGATGCTTTTGTGGTCACAGAAACCAACGTGTCAGAATATTTCCTACACATGTTGTCGGTAAATGGTTGCATGGGTTGCAGCATAACACGGACTAACCGTAGAGGCAGTAGCATTCCTGTATTTGTAAATACAAAATTTGACACTTCACTGGTAGACTTTACGTTCAGGCATGCTGAATGCCTCGCCATAAAGGTTCATTGTATAAATAATTACCTGTTATTGTTAGCGGTGTACAAGTCCCCCAGTAATAGTGCTACTCGTTTTGTGTTGGAAATGGAAGAAGCATGGAAGAGCAGGTCATCAGTGGATCAAGTTCGCCTGGCAGGGGATTTCAATATTAACATTATATGTCCGACAAACACCTTAGTGTCAGATTATTTATCCGTTTAAGAATCTTATGGTTTCACGTCAACGGTGATTGCCCCGACAAGAGAGGAAATTTTGAATAGCCGTTTTGTAACGTCTTGCTTAGACCATATTGAGGTTCGAGCGCCTAATCATTCACCCACTTCTTGCGTTATCACTCATAGATCACCTGACCACTATGCTGTTGCTAGCCGTGTATCCCTTAGTGTATCGTTCGTTTGCACGCAGCATTCAAGTGATAAGGTCAGAACCACGTCAGAATGTCAGATTAAGTTTGTGGATCAAAAGAAACTTGACAATCTCGTTGTGAATTTTAGCTGGTCTTCCTTGATTGACGGTAGGCCCCCAGTCCCAGTGTACGATAGCTTTTGTTATCGTCTAGCATATTTCGAAAGGTGCTGCACATTTTTCAGAAATAAAAAATGCAGGAAAAGCTATCTATGCAATAATTCCGATATTATGCGAGCCATATCTCACAGAGATTGGCTTTGGAAAACAAGCAAACGCACTCCTAACAATAAAGACCTCCAATTAGAATATAAGATTGCGAGAAATGAAGCAGTTGCTCTTCTCCGCGCTGCAAAACGACGCTTTTTCTTACAAAATTTAATCAATACTCCAAAAGTGCCAGCGAAACTTGGTCGCTGATAAACCATCTCAGAGGGAAATCCGAGTCTAAAATCTCCGATACTACATTTTCCCGGAAACCCTGTTGAAACAGCTGACTTGTTCAATCACTTCTTCAGTCAGGCTTCAACAGAGGCGTTATCTAGGCCTCGGCATGGCGTGACGCTTGGTGATTCTTTGACAGCATCTTTATTCTGACCTTGCCCGGATCATTTTCAGTTTTCGAACGAATAAACCACCTGGAGGAGATGGCATATCTTTAAGCTTGCTGAGAAGAAACTTTGAGGCGCTTTCAGATATTGTGCTTCTCATGTTAAATGGCTTCATAGATACTGGAACTATGCCACACAATCTAAAAACTGCGTCAGTTAGACCACTCCATAAGGCAGGAAAGAAATCTATTATTGAAAACTACCGGCCTATATCCATGTTGCCCCCATTATCTCAGGTTATAAAAAAGTTTTGCTTGAGGTTATGACTTCTATCATTCAAAAGTTTTCAATTTTCTCTGACCGACAATTTGGTTTCATGCAAGGCCGGGGTACCATTTCGCTCCTGGAGTAATTTGCAGATGATTTGTATTCCACTTTTGAACACAATCTTTTTAGCTGCGCTTTGTTTCTCGACGTATGCAAAGCTTTTGATTCATTGGGCCATGACATATTGACGCGAAATAAGTTTGCACGTGTTGACACGGGACCCTTAAGGCGAGAACGACGAAGTTCGTGGTTGCGCGCGGGCTCTCCGAGGACCAGCCATCGCTAAAGGCTGAGGCTTTTTCCCAATCTATCGGTGGTAAACAGTTTCAGTGGCCATAGCTGGGTGACATTTCTGGTGGACGTGCTGGGTACGGTCGATGTTAAGATCTCCGGAGCATACCGCAGACGTAAGCCCGGCGAGTAGTTCAACCGAGCTTACCCCTGTGCACATACGTGCCATACGACGCCTCGAGGGACTCCAGCCACAGCACGGTCTGCTACCCGAACGAACTAGAATGACGACGCAGCCACCTCCTGTCACTCCTGCAGCATCGCACGTTGTCGTCAATCACATCCGGACGCCGAATCTGTTCCACGGAAGTGCTTCAGAGGACGCCGATGACTGGCTCGACCATTTTGACCGGGTCGCCAACCTCAACGACTGGAACCACGAGCGTAAGCTACGTTACGTGTACTTCGCTCATGAGGATTCCGCGAAAATATGGTTTGAGAACCACGAGGCGACACTGACGTCATGGGAAGAATTTCGTAGGCAGTTCCTCAATGCCTTCGCCAGGGCGGACAGGAAGGAGAGCGCGGAGTTAGCGTTGGAGGCAAGAATTCAAGGCCCGAATGAGCGAGTGACGGCGTAATTAGAAGACATTAATCGTCTTTTCAGACGTGCGGACCCTTTGATGACTGAAACAAGGCAGGTGCGCCATCTCATGCGCGGTTTCAAAGAGGAAATCTTTGCTGGCCTCATTCGAAATCCGCCGGCGACACTTGCAGAGTTCCATGACGAAGCCACTACTATGGAAAAGGCCCTTCAACAGAGGGCCAGGCAAAACAACCGCGACGCCAGGATTTCAAGGGAGCTCTCTGCCGTTACCCTCGGCAACGACGTTGGTGCCTTGCGAGAACTCATCAGGGCTGTCGTCAAGGAGGAACTGCAGAAGATGCAGACGACCACTGCCCCTGTGTGCAACTTTCCATTGCGGAAATGATGCGCGCCGAAGTACGACAGGCCGTCCATATTCCTGGACAGTACGAGGCACCACAGCAGGAACCGCATGCCGAAATGAGTTACGCTGAAGCAGTACGCCGTCCGTCACCCTCAAGTGCGTGCAGCATGGTACACCCCACTCAACAAATGGACGTAAGCTTCAGGCCGCCTCGCAGCCCACCGCACAACGCCGAAGCAAGGACTAGGAAGAGCGACGTCTGGCGCACCACAGACTACAAGCACCTTTGTTTTCATTGAGGCGAAGCCGGACACATCTACAGAATGTGTCCTTATCGTCATGTGGGGCTCCGACCACTGCCCCTGTGGGACAACTTCCCGTTGCGGAAATGGTGCGCGCCGAAGTACGACAGGCCGTCAGGCCGACAGGCCGAATGCACCTCGTCCACGACCTGGTGAGCGGCCGCCGGAAATAGAGAGTTTCCTCGCGAATCGTCGCAATGTTGATCAGCGATGGCAGGAGCCCCGTTCGTCGTCTCGTGCTCGTTACAGGTCACCATCACCAAGCCAAGCTTTTACTCGCGGCGCTCTCAGACGCCGCTCGCCTAGCCCGGCGGGTCGGGAAAACTGAGTTCAGCGACCTTCGGAGGTGAGGTCGCTGACGACGACCGTACGCAAGATCCTCCACTACGACGGCAACGACGAAACCAGAACGACGCAGACGTACAGACGGAGTCAAACACCTTACGAGAGGTAGTAACGTCGAATATTCCCGTCACCATAGACGACGAAGAAATAACGGCGTTAATCGACACTGGAGCGGACACCTCAGTTATCAGCATGGACCTTGCCTGCAAGCTGAAGAAAGTTTCTACCAAGTGGACTGGGTCGCAGATTCGCACTGCAGGAGGCCATCTGCTAACACCGGTAGGAAGATGCACAGCGCGCGTGAGCATTCGTGGGTTTACGTACCTCGGAGATTTCGTTATCCTCCCAAGCTGTTCGAGGGACCTAATTCTGGGAATGGATTTTGTGCAGGCTAATGGAGCTGTGATTAACTTACAAAAGTCGCGGGTAACGTTTTCGACGGCGCAGGCCTTAGCAGGGAGCAGTACTGACGACACTTATGTCACCGCCTTGAGGATTGTTGACGAGAACTTCACTGTGCCGCCACGAAGCAGCGTAGTGACCCTCGTCACCTGCGACGCATTCGACGGCTATGAGGGTATTGCCGAGGCAAATATCCCGCTGCTGCTCGAAAGACACATCTGCATCGCCCGGGGCCTTGCTCGAATACAGCATAAGTGCTCGCAAGTTTTGTTGACAAACTTGAGCCATGAGTATCTGCAAGTCCCTCAAGGTACAGCTGCGGCATTCCTGAACGACATTGCTGACTTCTCCGACATCGGCACGTTACAAGTGACTTCACCGGATGCAACAACTCACGCCAGCCTGAATACCCGCGTCCACATTAATGCTGACTTGGCAGAAGTACAGAAGGATCAGCTGCTGGGCCTACTGACAGAATTCTCCGGCTGTTTCTCCACGGAATCCAAAGTCCAGCGCACTTCCGTTACGCAACACCGGATCGTTACAGAGGAGTCGGCGCGGCCTGTTCGTCAGCATCCGTATCGCGTGTCACCTATGGAGCGGGAGGCGATTAAGCGTCAAGTTCAAGAAATACTAAATGATGACGTCATCCAGCCGTCGACAAGTCCGTGGGCATCGCCTGTCGTACTAGTAAAAAATAAAGACAACACACTCCGCTTCTGCGTTGACTACAGACGGCTTAACCGAGTCACCAAACGCGACGTTTATCCCCTGCCACGGATCGATGACGCTTTGGACCGTCTGCGTCATGCTCAGTTCTTTACTTCGTTAGACCTAAAGTCAGGCTACTGGCAAATCGAAGTGGACGAGCGTGACCGTGAAAAAACCACCTTCGTGACTCCCGATGGGCTGTACGAACTTAAAGTGCTGCCTTTCGGTCTCTGTTCCGCTCCTGCTACGTTCCAACGAATGATGGACACTGTACTCGTTGGACTAAAGTGGCACACGTGTCTAGTGTACCTAGACGACGGTATTGTGTTTTCCAGCACGTTCGATGAACATCTCGCCCGGCTCCGCAGTGTTCTTACCGCAATACGCAAGGCCAACCTCACCATCAAGCCTGAAAAATGTTACTTTGGCTTCCAGGAACTCAAGTTTCTAGGCCACGTGGTCAGCTCCCAAGGAGTACAACCAGACCCAGAAACACTCGCTGCCGTTGCCGAGTTTCCTCGTACTAAAGACAAGAAGGCTGTTCAGCGGTTCCTGGGCCTCTGCGCTTACTACCGTCGTTTCGTTGAAGGCTTCTCAAGGATTGCTGAACCGCTCACGAGACTGACGCGACAAGATGTGCCCTTTACGTGGACGGAAGAACAAGAGCAGGCCTTCACCGAATTGCGTAAACGCCTTCAATCCGCTCCAGTGCTGGCGCATTTTGGTGACACCGCGGCAACTGAAATACACACCGACGCCAGCAACGTAGGACTCGGGGCCATTGTGGTTCAATGGCAAGATGGCGCAGAACGTGTAATTGCGTACGCGAGTCGTAGTCTGACAAAAGCAGAAGCTAAATATTCAACGACCGAAAAAGAATGCTTAGCAGTCGTGTGGGCCATCAGCAAGTTCCGACCCTACTTATACCGCCGGCCATTTCGAGCGGTCAGTGATCACCACTCGCTCTGCTGGCTTGCCAATCTACGAGACCCGTCAGGTTGCCTCGTTCGTTGGAGCGTCCGCCTTCAGGAATACGACATAACTGTTGTCTACAGGTCCGGCCATAAGCATAGCGACGCTGACTGCTTGTCCCGTTCTCCTATTCCCTTGACATCCTCAGACTTGGAGCTAGATTTGCCGTTTCTTGGTGTCGTCGACGTGGTGCGAATGGCTGACTATCAACGTGCCGACTCTGAGCTGCTTCCAGTCATCCGATATCTCGAGGGAGCTGGCGTTGTTGTCCCACGCCCACTTTCACGAGGATTGACGTCGTACTGCCTGCGAAACGATGTCCTGTACAAGGAAAATTTCGAGAACAGCCAGGAAACGTTCCTTCGCGTCGTTCCGATGGCACTGCGCGAGGAAGTTTTACAGGCGTGTCGCGACGATCCCTGTGCCGGCCACATAGGCTTCCCGAGGACATTAGAGCGCATACGGCAAAAATCCTATTGGCCGCACCTTTTTTCGTCGGTTCAGAGCTATGTTCGAACGTGCTGTGACTGTCAGAAGCGTAAAGTTCCACCCGTCAAGCCTGCCGGCCTCCTTCAGCCTTTGGATCCCCCTCCGGCGCCGTTCCAGCAAGTTGGAATGGACCTTCTTGGGCCGTTCCCCACGTCATCCTTGCAAAATAAGTGGATAATCGTGGCAACTGACTATTTAACTCGCTATGCGGAGACGAAAGCTGTGCCGCGGGGTACTGCTACAGAAGTCGCCAGCTTCTTCGTCCACAACATCGTGCTTCGCCACGGTGGACCCGCTGTACTCATTACTGACCGCGGTGCAGCGTTTACAGCGGAGTTATTGCAACAAGTCGTCACTCTGACGCACACCGACCACCGAAAGACCACAGCCTATCATCCCCAAACTAACGGCTTAAAAGAGCGCCTAAACAGGACATTAGCCGACATGCTCTCCATGTACATTGATGTGGAACACAAATCATGGGATGAAATTTTGCCATACGTCACGTTTGCTTACAATACCTCTGTGCAGGAGACCACCGAGTTTACACCATTCGAGCTTGTTTACGGACGTCGCGTTACCACCCCCTTAGACGCCATGCTCCCGGTAGACCACGGAACCACAAGAATTCACCCCTGAAGATTTTGTCGAGAAAGCCGAGGAAGCTCGCCAGCTTGCTCGGAATCGCATCCGCACCCAGCAGAATCCCGACGCCTACCGTTACAACCGGACCCGACGGAATGTCCAGTAATTACCAGGCGACCGCGTGTGGGTGTGGACACCGATCCGACACCGTGGGCTCTCAGAGAAATTGTTGCGCCGCTACTTCGGCCCCTACGAAGTTGTACGCCGCCTCAGTAATGTGAACTACGAGGTGGTGCCTCAAAGCTCTGATCTAGGTGCGAACCGACGCCGTCCCCGTGCTGAAGTCGTCCACGTAGTACGGATGAAGCCGTACTACGCACGCCAGGGCTAAGCAACGCTCACAAACCGCTTTAGCATTGTGTACATTCGTGTATGATTTTTTTGTCTTTTCATGTTGGCATTCTTGCCCATAGTGCGCGCCCGCTGCCCTTGAAGCGACAGGGCCGGTCGCTTTTGAGAGGGGAGCAATCACGCGAAATAAGTTTGCACGTGTTGACACGGGACCCTTAAGGCGAGAACGACGAAGTTCGTGGTTGCGCGCTGGCTCTCCGAGGACCAGCCATCTCTAAAGGCTGACGTTTTTTCCCAATCTGTCGGTGGTAAACTGTTTCAGTTGCCATAGCTGGGTGACAATACTACTTCGCAAACTATATCTTTCTAGTTTTAGGGGCCCTTTCTATGCTCTACTTCAAAACTATCTCACCGACAGGTCACGAATGGTTGTTATAGGTACCAAATACTATAGCAGCAAGTTATCCCTTGGTGCTGGTGTCCCTCAGGGGTCAATTTTATCGCCTCTTGTCTTTGATGTATTTGTGGAGGATTTCATTTCAGTAATACCAAATGGTAAAGTGCATGAGTATGCGGACGATATCGTCCTTCTAACAAAGCATGTTAATTACAAAAAGGCTGTAGAATATATGTAGCAATCGGTGCATGAAGCTATTGTCTGGCTTTCTAAAAACAAACTTACCGTCAATCAAAAAAAAGATAAAAAAATATATGGTTTAAAAATCCCCTGAATATTGGAACCACGGTCATTCCAGTGTATATTCATACCCAAGATTCCTTATCCTATCAGTGTACTCCTGTCGAAAATACAAACTCAGTTAAGTATCTCGGCATTCATTTCGATAGTGACTTGTCGTGACAAAATCATGGGGTGCATGTATACTCCAAACTAAGATCTATCGCATGTTTACTTTTTAACATTAAAGGTTTGGTTCCGTTTTAGGCAAAAAATGATAGCATATTCCCTTGCATGCAGCACCTTAAGGTATTCTATAACAGTTTGCGCTTCCTGCCTCCCAACGTTGGCTGGACAGATTTGATAGCGACTTAAAAAATCTATTAAGAAGTGGGGCGTGTAATCGCGTGAGACCAACAAACAAAGGTATTTTTCTTGACATTGGTTTCCCCTCCTTTTAATCTTTATTCATTTTTACTGTTGTGCTACGCCATTTCTGGACGGATGAATTTAAGCATCCGCACGCCTCCCCGCGACCGCTGCGCAAAGAAAGGCGCTTCGTTGTACCACGCGTGTTTACTTGATGCGGAGCACCAAGACGCTGCGTGTATGTCCTCAAGATATTTAATAATTTGTCAGACGACTATTTTTCTGTGGACTCTCGGTCTAAATTGAACAGTCTATTGAACATGTTGTAATACAAATGTATGTATTCAGTTTCCTGTCGTTTGTGGTGGTTTAGCTGTGATTATTCCATGCTTTCGTTTCGATGCCTTGGAAACCTGATCTACCTTTATCACTCTCATTTGTTTCCCTTTTCTTTGTTGGTTTAAAATCTGTGCTTGTATACTACAACCACATCGCTTAGCTGACGATGCCGGGTCACGTCACACAAGTCACCATTGGCTTAGATGGGCCCGTTTTTCTGTATTGATTTTCTTGGGTGCTTAATAAAGATTATTATTATTATTATTATTATTATTATTATTATTATTATTATTATTATTATTATTATTATTATTATTATTATTATTATTATTATTATCCGCCAATGTTCAAAATAGACACAGGATCCATCCTGTAGGCTACATAGGAGGAGATAGAGGTCCCAAAGTTTCGCCTTCTGAAATTTCTTGGTAAGCGGATTTCAGCGATGCACGTTAACAGCACAAGAGGAGTGGCCAGTTTACAGGAAAGCTGTCTGATGCGCCCAAACGCAGTATTGCGGGAGCGGAAGGGATGGTCAATCGCCGATTGTTGTTACCGGTGCCGCAAACCATCGGGATGTACAACGCCTGCCATTAGATTACGCCCAGACACGACGGCATGCTAGTCGCGAAGTTTCCTGGGATGCTAATAGAAAATAATTCCGTGAAATGTCCCTTACCTTTGGTAGGCGTAAGACGTATAGGCGTCGCATGGATGTAGCTCGAAAGCACACGACACAAACATTCATCTGCAACTGGCAACGTTCACGGTGGAACTGATGAGCACGTGATGCAACCACCACATTCATAGAAAACCCGCGAACTGAGTACGCCGCGGAGTGCGCCAACAGCACCAACGTGCGGGAATTCCAAGCCTGCAGAGAAGCGCGAAAAGGTCCCATAAGACGGCGGAGTTATGTCATGTGACCGACTACGCGCAAAGCAGCGCTAAGCGCGCATGCAACAGCCCACAGGCAGTAGCGATTCGACTGAGTAACGGCTGGGCGAAGGCCGTCGCTGCACTGTTCTACGGCACGGGACGCAGTACTCGGCTTTCTTGGCACATGTTCGGAGAGCATAGGACATGATTGCATTGGGTTATGCCTTTCGGTAGGTTTTAACGTGCAGTTATTCCGGTGCTCTGCCTGCAGCACCGTACACCTTTTCTGATGATGTGCTTGTGCAATATGGGCCCTTCATAGTAACTTATACATTTCTCGTCTTCATTGGACGTTTAACCTGAGCGCGGTACCTTCATGGTGATGTCGGACATGTGTTTTCGGGTGAGCGTGCCCTGAGCGCAGCCTTAGAAGAGCCTTAACGTACCGCGCTATAATCGCGTAATACGCGCTGGAGCGATTTTTCGTCGCTTCAATTTTGTTGGTTAAAGCTTCCTTGTTCTTTTGTTGTTCCGTGGTTTTCGTTGTGCTCGGTGCTCTCTGTTTTAGCAACGGAGTGCACGGACCACGCGAAATGAATTTAGCAAAAGGGTATGGTAGCATTTTGGTGAAGGCTCGATAAGGTTACCTTTTGCTATCACAGTAAAAACATCTGTGCATGAATGTCGGGATCTAGTGCAAGGAGGGGCGGCGCAACGGCATGCGTTCAGCTTTAGTCCCTTGTAACGGGAACCGAGGCATAATTTGGGCACCTATATATGTGCGGGCCTATAATTTACTGTGATTACTTCAATCCAGAACATATATAAGGTACAGCAAGCAGCGTACATAGATCCGCATAATGATGAATTGAGTTGACCGAACGCGAGCAATGTTGTGGAATCAGCAAACGCGAATAAACAGTCACATCATCTGCGCTTACATAAATCGCGTAGGAGGGGTGTTGCAAGTGTTGGTCCCACATATGTCCGGTACGGAATATCCCGTTGAAAACAACCTTCGGACATCCACAGGAATAAAGTCTTGGGCTTTGTTTGATTCCCACAACTTCAATCATGTGGATGTCCGAAGGGTGTTTTAAATAGAACGTCCAGAAATTAATGCCTCCATGTTATCAACTGTGTGCCCATACTGGGACTTGAACATTCGGATCTAATCTGCATGTCCAGAGGATATTCGTGTTCCAATGTGTCCTCGCAGTTAATTCGCACGCAGAAGAAAATGCTCTGATATCCGTGGCACCGTCGGCTGCAATGCGAGCACAGACGAGGGGGTCCCTAGCCGTCGGAGCCGTGTACTAGAGCTAAGCTCTGCAAATATCATAAGTCTAGTCGGTGCTTAACGCTTGACGGCTGGCATCGCTTCCCAAGCAAAAAAAAAAGAACTTGGCGGAAGATCGGGCCGACGCCCATGACCAGATAGAAAGTAGAGGCCCAAATTGAACCATCTGAGTTGGGCCGGGCTAGGGTTTTGCAAATGGCCAGCCCGTTTGCCGACCACCGGCGGGCGGTCGTCAGAAGACACCAGGGCAGCGTCATGACGGCGGGCAAAATCATTGTGGCCGCGTTCGGCCTCACACACGCCGACGACTTCCCCACGATGTCAACAGCGTGGCTTGCCTGCAGCCAGCGTTTTTTTTTGTAGGTATTCATATTCAAGTTATTTTTTATAGTTTTTAGCCACGTATACCGTTTTCTTTTCTTATGTCGATTTTTTAAGGCGCCTAGCCCTCGCAGATGCCAGCATAGTTCTCATATTTAACTGGGTTACCTTAACTGTTGAACATTATATTCTCAATAAGTCGCGAGCGCCGAAGGATTTAATTTTAAAAATCGTGGTAATTGTCTTTTTAATTAATCGCTTCAGGGCTCATGTTGTGATAGTGTAATTGAAGCCCGTGAACAGGCAGGACGTATTCACTTGGCGGCAATTTTGTAACTAACACCATCTCTGAGATCGAGGAAGTCAAAGTCACAAATTAGTTGGTGTCGTAATTACTTCCCAGAGCATTGCATACATTTGTAGTGAAGCTAGAAAAGCGCCATAACATCATGGTAATCTTGGCGCGCAATGTGACGTGCTTGAAACTGCTACTAGTTACAAAATTAGTTCTAGCTTAGTAGGCCTTGCATGTTAAGGGCTTATTTCCGCGATTGCAAGGTCTGCACTAACTTTACTAATTAAATAGATAGTTGGCACGATTATCTCAATTAGCAATTTGCACTAGTAACCTAGAAAGCAATGTCCTCCGATTAAAATTTACCTAGATAAAGAAGCGGAATGCTGATATCTCCAACAGAAATAAACATATAGTTTCACATAAGAAAAGACATCCTGCATAATTTGCTATTTAATACATGCATGCGTTCACGTCTTAAAGCGCGCTATAGAAGGCCACGCTTTGTGGAGAAATTGTCACTACACTTACTTATGTCGTATTAACTGGTCTATTTTGATACAATCAAACTGAATTTGGAAAGCTTTGTTGTGAAATGCTGTTATAGTAGCTCAATGGTATGTTCAAACATAAAATAACCAGTGATGGTCTTGTGTGTCCATTTGAAATAGCCTATTGGCACGCGCGAGGAAAGCAGAGATGAGGCGTGGGGCTTGGAGTCTCGGTGCCAATTAATCTTTATTCTTTGTGCGCCGGCCCCCTCTCGGCGGCCGGCTGGCTACGGTCGACTGCGGTCGGCTCTGTTCCGCGCTGGCAGCACCGCGGCTTATCCGCGGCATATTTATGTTCACCACAGGACTACCCCCCTAGTGAGAACACGAACGGAACCAGCACGACAAAACACTCGTGTGATTAGAGGTTGAGGCGAGTTGGCGCATTTAGACGTCTGCCACTGCGCGTGTGGTAGGTGCGAGTATCAGGCGTAGCTGCATTTTCCGCCCGGGTGGAAACCGCTGCCCTGGGACGAGGCACTTCTGTATGGGTTCCAGTTCACGGGTTGGAGGTGGGTGGCATGGACTGCGTTTCTATGTACGCAGGTTTGTCCATGTGCGTAGGCAAGTCTCTCCAACGAGACAACTTCCCGCCGCCCCCGCCGCCGCCCCCATGACGGAGAACCTTGAATGGCCCATCGTACGGTGCTTGTAGTGGTCGTCGTACAGCGTCGTTCCGCAGAAAGACGTGACTACATGACTCAAGCTCGTTGCTCACGTGTGTCCTCCTCTCTTTGGGCTGTCGCGGAGGTGTAGCTCCAAGCTTGTTCATGATGTCACGGATGCGAGATGCATAGTCGCTGGCGAAAATGCGAGCTTGCTGTTGGCCAGATGCAAAGAAATCACCGGGCAGACGTAGCGTCGTGCCGTAGACAACTTCCGCAGCGCTGCAGCCGATATCTGCCTTGTACGCTGTGCGTATGCCCAAGAGCACGATAGGCAATGCTTCCACCCACGAGTCATGTTCACTTGCCATAAATGCTGCTTTCAGCTGCTGGTGAAACCTCTCGACCATTCCATTGCTCATCGGGTGGTAGGCCGTAGTCCTGATGCGCGAGGCGCCTATGAATTTCGTCAGACTGGCGAACAACGCAGACTCAAACTGGCTTCCTCTGTCCGTTGTAATGGAGGAAGGTGCACTAAAACGACAAAGCCAGTGGTTGACAAAAGCGTGAGCAACAGTTTCGGCTGTAATGTCGGGAATCGGGATAGCTTCTGCCCACCGCGTGAAACGGTCGACCAAAGTTAGCAAGTACGTTTGGCCCTGGCAAGGTGTCAATGGTCCGACTATGTCCATATGGATGTGGTCGAATCGAGCATCTGGCCCTGGGAAAGTCTCCAACGGTGTCACCGTGTGACGCTGAACCTTGAACCGTTGACACCTAAGACACTCGCGAGTCCACTGTCGGGAATCGCGGTTGATGCCAGGCCATACGAAACGTGCCGTGAGCAGCTTCTGGGTCGCCCGGATTCCTGGGTGTGAAAGCTGGTGTAACGAAACGTATACCTCCCGACGGAGGCAAGCAGGAACGAATGGTCGAGGGCTACTTGTAGATGTATCACAACAAATGTCTCCTGCTCCGGGCAAAGGAAACCACTGTAGGACGAGTGACGTCGATGTTTCCTGCAAACGGCGCAGTTCGTCATCGTCGCGTTGAGCTGCCGCCACTTTTGCGAGGCCTATTCCCGTGTTAGTGATGGCATTTACTGGGCTGCGCGACAGAGCATCGGCGACAGCGTTATCTACTCCTTTTATGTGGCGAATGTCCGTGGTGAATTCCGATATGCAGGACATCTGCTGCAGCTCGCGGGCTGTGTGCGTGCCGCCATCAGATTTGAGGGAGCGTAAGGCGAGGTGCGAGGCTTGTGATCAGTCATTACAAAGAATTCCGTTCCTTCTAAGTAATGACGAAAGTGCCAGATTGCTGTGTAGACGGCCAACAGCTCGCGTCCGAAAGTGCTGTAACGCTGCTCGGTGGGTGTCAATTTTTGAGAAAAGAAAGCGATCGGTTGCCATATACTCCTTTGTTCAGTTGTTGAAGGACAGCACCCACGGCTGCGTCCGAGGCGTCGACCATGACGCACTGTGGGACTCCCGGTTGCGGGTAGGCGAGAGGTGTGGCGTCGGCGAGGTGCCTCTTGATCTCTTGAAAAGCCGCTTCGGCGTTGTCCGTCCAGAGCAGCTCCCTAGCAGCACCTTCGTGTGTCGACAGCCGGAGGTGGAGAGGGTGTAGAACGGCCGCGCACCGAGGTACGAAACGTCGGTAGTAATTTACAAGGCCAAGGAACTCGCGGAGCTGGCGCTTAGTTGTGGGTCGTGGAAACTTCTCGACAGCTTTAAGCTTGTCTGGATGAGGTTGAATGCCAGAGGTTGAAACAACATGGCCAAGAAAAGTCAGCTTCTCGGCGCCCAGCTCGCACTTGTCCGTGTTCACCAGGATGCCATGCTCCGCCAGGCGCTGAAACACGGATCGCAGATGCGCCTCATGCTCGTCCGGTGAAGTGCTTGCGATGAGTAGGTCGTCGAGGTATGCATGGCAGCAGTCGAGGCCATGCAAAATGCCGTTGATAAAACGCTGGAATGTCTGTCCGGAGTTTCGCTGGCCGAACGGCATGCGTAGGAACTCGAACAGGCCGAAGGGCGTGGTTATCGCCGTCTTCGATACATCCTCTGGAGCCACGGGGATCTGATGGTACGCCCGCACGAGGTCGACCTTGGAGAAAATCGCCGCACCATGTAGGCTGGACGTGACATCATGAATGTGAGGTACCGGATAGCGGTCGGGCACGGTTGCTCGATTGAGGGCTCGATAGTCGCCGCAGGGTTGCCAGTCTCCTGGTGTAGACTTCGGCACCATGTGCAGTGGAGACGCCCACGGACTAGTGGACGGGCGGATTATGCCGAGCTCGAAAATGTGGTCGAATTCCTGTCGATCTGCTTGCAGCTTTTGCGGGGACAGGCGACGTGGTCGTGCGTAAACTGGTGGGCCTGTGGTGACAATGTGGTGGCATACATTGTGTTTGACGGCCGCGCTGGCCTGTGGTGGCCGCGTCAGTTCGGGGAAATCGCCAAGGATGCCAGTGAATCGTGTAGCGCCCGGCGGTGCTACGAGCGTGGGGCTGAGGGGTAGATGCCTGGATGGCTTCCCGCGCACTTCTGCTTGTGACAGGGGGTCCTGTAAACGCCGGTTGCGGACATCGACAAGAAGTCCGAAGTTGCGCAAAAAAGTCCGCTCCCAGGATGGGAAATTTTACGTCAGCCACGACGAAAATCCACCGAAACGTCCTCTTGAGGCCCAGGTCCAGCGAGAGGGAGCGTTGCCCGTACGTCGGTATCGTCGTATTGTTGACAGCTTGCAACGGTGCTGCGCACGGTCGTTTGCGGTGGGCTGGCGACGCCGGCACGACACTAACTTCCGCCCCTGTGTCGACTAGGAAACGAGCACCTCTTTCACGATCGGTCAGGAAGAAAACCGATGGGCGACTGTCCGACGGGGCGGGGGCACTGGTCACCCTCAGTGCTGGCCTGGGGCGTTTCCCGAATTTTCACAGGGCGACACACAGTTCCGTGCAGCGTTGCCGAATTTCCGGTACAACACAACACACCCTACGTTGTTGTGGTTGTGATGCGGTACGCTGTCGTGGTCGCTGGTTTCCGCTCGAGTGCAGCGCTGCGACGGTGTCTGCGACACGAGAAATTTCCTCTCGCATCTCTTGCAAGGAATTGGCGGATGGTGTGTCTGCGTGCACCGACGCGACTGTGGGCATGGCGACAGCCATGAGTTTGTCGGCGAGCTCGGCCATCTTGGCAAGGTCTGTATCGCCCGACGCCGTGAGGCCTATCCGTACACTTGTGGGAAGCCTTTGCAGGAACAGTTCCCGCACTAAACGACCGTCGCTTGCTGTCGCGTCGCCGGCCAGTTGTTGCATGTGGCGTAGCAACTGGCTGGGTCGGCGGTCGCCAAGTTCGGCCTCCCGTAGTAGCTGTTGGAGACGCTCCAGCTCTGTAGGTGTAACACGGCGAATCAGTGTCTCTTTTAGGATCTGGTAGGCGTTCTCTGCTGGTGGCGTTAGCAGTAGGTCCCGCACCTCGCTGGCCGTCGCAGGCGGGAGGCTGCCCACCACGTGGTGGTATTTGGAGCTGTCAGCAGTGATGCGGCGTGCAGCGAACTGTGACTCAGCTTGCACGAACCAAAGTTGCGGGTCGCCAGTCCAAAACGGAGGTAGCTTCACATTAAGTACGGTACCGCGGGGCTGTCGGCATCGCTTGGCTGGTTCACGGCGATCACGTCCGGGTCACCAATTATTGGCATGCGCGAGGAAAGCAGAGACGAGGCGTAGGGCTTGGAGTCTCGGTGCCAACTAATCTTTATGCTTTGCGCGCCGGCCCTCTCTCGGCAGCCGGCTGGCTACGGTCGACTGCGGTCGGCTCTGTTCCGCGCTGGCAGCACCGCGGCTTATCCGCGGCATATTTGTGTTCTCCACAAGCCTTCCTTGAATTGCGTGAGCCAATTCACTAGAACACTGTGCAGCCAACTCACTTGGCTGCTTCTGCAGTGGTGCCGCTCTCGCTTCTGAAAGAAGGCAGCTATTTAAGTCTCAGAAATGGGAAATTCTGATAAAGTAGATAATGTGGGCCCAGAATCCTCAATAACTGACACGGCAGTCAGGCGCTTCGTGCGGACAACAGAGTCTATATTCCACAGACGCGACAATTTACACACTCGACAAAGAACTGAACCACGGTAACCATAATTGTCTAGAATGTTAAGAATCCCTAACTCGACTAAGCACACGTCGACCCTCCTACTCGCCGCTGTGTCGTCGTCGTTGCTGTGGCGGTTGTCCTCGTGACCAGACCGTGACTCGACAGCAGTAGAAGCGTAGAGCAGGCCGGCAGAACATCAGGCCGCTGAAGTACAGGTCACTGGCTAGCCAGCCACTGTTGCCGCGAGCTGCCGGCACATCGGATCACTTGGTCCGCTGTCGGGTTCTTCCTTGGTGCCAGGCCGTGAACACCACTGGGGCACCAGGCCCTCAGATCAAATACGGCGCCAAGCTGCTACGACAGCAGGCCCCCTGTGGCCGGCTGAGCAGCAGTGGCAGAGCGGGCCATCGGCCTCAACAGGTCCGCATGGCCACAGGACACGAGGTCGAAGAAAGCCGTGACTCGAAAGACCGGTCAGCGAGCTGGCGTCCGCATCGTTCCACGCTCGATGCTCTCTAGCCGCACGCAGCTCTCACTCTCGTGGCAACGCGTTTTATTCGCTGTCTCATGGCTGCACAATGCGCACCAGAACTGCCGTTTATTATTCGCCTCTTCGCGGCCACACAACCCCGATTTCATCACACACATGTATAAATATTGTCTTGGTGCTGAATATTGCACCACATGCTGTCTGGTCTCAAAAATCTTTAAACATTGTGCTTAGGAACCGGTTCTGCAAAAAGCATGATTTCTCATTACAAACACTAAATATGCATTGCACACGCCCACGCACAGTGGTTTTATGTGGCCTCAAAATAAACGTAACCAAAATATCCCGCGAGTGGGGCGAAATTTGCCTACAAATTATCCTCCGCGAGTCTTAATGGCCACAACGTTCATACATTGTGGGCACGACATATAGCACGCCACTGGTACTGTGTGCACAAATACGCGCGCCATGCATGTGCCGATGCCACCTACACTCTCCTAATTCGCTTTCCCGAGAAGCTTTGTATGTATCCTGGTATTTTAGGTGCCAAAACCCCGATTTCATCATGAGGCGTGCCGTAGTAGGGGACTCCAGATTAATTTTGACCAACAGGGGATATATAAAGTGCCCTAATGCAAGAGAGACGGATTTTTTGCATTTGGCTCTCATCGAAATGCGGCCACCGCAGCCGGGATAACAAGTTTTGGCATGGGAGCTCTGGCATACTAAGTGCAGCTACAAAGACCAGTAGGCATCGAATCTATGCCGCGCTATTAACATATGGATTCAGCAGATCCAAAATCGCGGACGAGCTCTACAAATAAACAAACACAGCCTCAACAGTACACGGACGCTTCGAGATATCTTACAGGTGTTACTTATGCAACTCTGGGACCGTCTCTTTCAATGCCTGGAGCACTAAATGCGCGTACAAATATTTATACAGCGGAAGCATACGCAATCCTCTCTGTAGTTAAACACATAAAGGTAATGAATGGTAGAAACGCAATTTTGTTCACAGAGTCATTGAGCATCGTTAGTGCTCTAATGAATCTACTAAAACACAAGAATTCAGTTTTTAACGAACTGTAAAGCTTGCTTTGTTTAGTTTATGTGGGCAGCCAAGTGATCATAGTATGCTGCGTACCTGGCCATAGGAGCACGAAAGGAAATGCAGTTGCAGACGAAAGTGCCGCCTGTACCGTACACAGACCTTAAGCCATTTTCACATAGCCTGCGAAAATATTGGCAAAGGCAGCGAGACACATAGGTATGCAACAAGCTAGACTGAATCAAACCAAAAATAGGCTACTGGATCTGTTAAAGAAGAACAAGACAGTGGGAAGTGCTGCGTTGTAGATTATGAATTGGGCACACCTGCAGTACTTACCCGTGTCTTCTAAGTGAAACTAACCCTGCGACATGTAGTTGGTGTGGCAATAGACTTACGGTATATGATCTCGTTCCCTGCCCAATACGAAGGGGAGAAGCAGACGAGTGGCGCGCCACCTGTCGGGGCAGCGCCGTGCATAGCGAGAAGGGGGTTCTCTGTGTTTGCCGCGAGATGGCTCTGCGTGTGCGCCAAGCGCAGAAGAAATGTAGCGAAAACGTACTTCGCTACACGTTTAACTGCGACTTCTGTAATTTACATGCACATAATTACCGATATACACCACAGTAAAACTTTCTACGGCGCGTTTGTAAGGCAACACCGCATTCACTAGAGGCGCTTTTGTCTCGCTTTGAACCATCGAACTCATGGCTGAGCAAAGAAGAAAAAGAAAGCTCATGGCTGAGTGGTAGCGTCTCACACTCCGGAGACCCTGGTTCGATTCCCACCCAGCCCATCTTGCAATTTGTTTTTATTTATGAATTGCCTTCCTGGATTTTTCGCTCACGGCCAACGCCGCCGACACCGATGACACCGACTTTTCTGCGACACGAGCTCCTTAACGCAATCGCGTTAACAAGTACTCCCTTCCTTATACCGCCATAATATACCTCTTCATCCAGCGTATTTCTTAAGCAATGACCCTCTATTAATTTTAAAACTGTACTAAAATTCTTAGCCGAAACTAACACTATTGAAATAATTTGGCCTAGGCATTTTGTAGCACCTCTCCTTAGAGGCTGTAGCAGCAATGCAGTCACTTACAGAGCACTGGCCTCGCAGCCCTTGCACTGAAGGGCCCTGCTGAGGCACTAGTGCTGCTATGACTTACAAGATTCAGTACATATCCTTCATAAAGGTACTTTTATAGCCACTGTTCATTGACATTATTTTAATAGATGACATCATACGCCATTTAGTGCGAGCATATTTACGTCGATATAAAGCCATCTAGAAAGACATAGAAAGGAACAGAGACATCACTGTCTCTGTTTTTTTTTCTACGTCCTCGTTCAGTCGCGCTTACACGCCGCGTAACGGTGGCCGCCAGGCCGCGCCGTAAGCAGCAGCCGCCTTACAGCCACCGGAGAAGAAGGTCCTCCTCTCCCCCCCCCTCCGTTTCCTCACCCTCGGGCCTCGCGCGCGATAGGAGAAAACGTGCCTTCCGGCCCTCCTACCTCTCTCGTACACGCGAGATTGAGCTGCGTTCGCAGGCTCACCCTCCGACGCTTAAACTAACATGTGCAACATACGGCGCGCTGTGATGATTTTATCGCCTTTGGACTTTATGCGGAACCTCACGGCGACAGCTTCGGCAACGGCTACGGCAGAAATGCGCCTGCAGTGTCCATATAATTCCTAAAGCAATAATATATTTCAATATATTGACCGGGTGCTTCGTTTTTCTAGATATCGTAACATTTCCCCTAAGTCTTAACACTGGCAGTGAAGGAAAATTACCGGCGCAGCTATAGAATCATCGCAACTTTATTGCACACGCCTGCTCTGCGTGGGCTAGCCTCATAAATATAGGGTGCGCTATGCAATGAAGAAAGTATAGACGACCGGCGGCGCCCCGTAAATTAGGGCTGTCGGCGATTGTGCTGCAGTACAAAGAATGCTGTGCACAGAGCGCAGTCGTCCTAGATAACAGGATCGCTCAGCCAGAGAAGAAGCCAATCTCCACTGCGCAGCAGGCAAAGCAGGCATTATGAATTTTGAACAAGTTACGCCAAAAATGTCATTGGCCGCTTTACGCGCTTTAAATGAATTCAACAACAAGCATGGTATTCATATAATCTACAATGTGAGTATTCTGTTAGATTCTGAAGGATGATGAAGAATTGATACTTTCGTGGTGTAAATATAATCAACTGCTCTGTTTTATGTTGGTGTTTATTCTCCATGATGAACTATTGTTAGTCCGTTCCTTTCCTCTTGACCACATGTTAACTGATCCTGACTGCAATGGATAGCTAAACTTAATTTGCGCTCTCAATGTCAAGACGCGGGTTGGTATTTATGTTTACAATATGCAGCGGCACTCCACGACGACATAGAAACAAAATTACCTGCAAGTATTTGCACCATTACTGTCATCGTCGTTTTTATATTCTCATCCTATTATGTGTCAACTGCAGGACAGATGTCTAATTACGCAATATCGGTTGTCCAGCCATTAAAAGCATGCTCTATGTTATGCACGGTAATTACTGAACCTCATCGCACGATTTAATCACGTGCCATACTTGACAGCTCCTTGATACCATTCCTATTAATCTGACAGACCGCATACTATGAACTGTACATGTTAAATGAACAGCCGCACTCACCTTTGTACTCCAAGTCTCAGTTATTGCACTCCTTACACTTCCTTGCTTTCTAATTCACACTCATATTTACATGTTTGTGACTCTCCCACTGTTCCTTCAGTCTAGTTGTCACGTGCAACACAAGTATATTGCCAGTGATCGCGACAGCCCTTAAAACCATTCGCACAGAAGCAGACACTGACAGTAAAAAAACTTACGGGTCAAGCACTTCGTACAGATGGTTACCCAGCGAAGCTGAAACATGCGGCCCCTGTGTTTATCACCGGGTGACTCCCGACGGTTCATTTAAGTACGGCTTGGTAGGCTGAATGAATTTGTTGTTTTATGGCGCAAGGGCCAATTATGGCCAAAGAGCGCCAGGTCCGTGTTGATGAGTTTGCAGTGGGTAGATGAGTTCCGTGAGTTATTGTGATGTAGCTGTAAAGGGGCCTAAAAGCGATCTCTGTAAAGTGCATAAAAGCTATATGTAATAAAAAATGGCAATGACTAGTGAGTACTACTAAGAACACAAGAGATACATTGTAATAGATTCATCATATTTTAATATACATGTAGGCGAACGTTTGCAAGACGCACTAATGCCTTAGAGAGCCCTTGAAACGGAAGGGCCTGAAGGCATGTGCTGTACAAAAATAAATTATCGCAGCAGCATCCTCTGGAGAGAGGACGTGCTCCAAATTCGTAGGGCTAACAATATGTAAGACAACATCGTTTAAGAAGCTTATAGGACTGCTCTGGTGTCAAACAACGGTTCTGTACCAAGAAACATGGACATGAAAGCGCATGTGCTGCCGGTATGCTAGCGGAAAGTGTTTGTTTTTTCTCTCTGTTTCGGCTTCCCAACATTTCAGGAGGGCGTGGAGGACGGTGAGCCTTTCACCGCATCTACCGCAGGATGGTGGCTCATTTCCAGGTAGCAGGAAACTGCGTGGAATATGTGTGTCCTATTCTGAGACGACAGAATAGGACTTCTGTTGGTCATGTTTTTGTTGCGGGGGGCCAATAACCCAGTTTTGGCTTAATCAAGTGAAGCTTATTATTTGTTTCAGCTTCCCATAAGCACTGCCAGTGGCTTATGAGTTTCTTTCGGATGAAAGGCTTTAGGTCTAATAGGTGGTAGAATGTATATCTTGTGAAGCTATTGATGTGGCGATTTGGTCAGCCAGCATATTACCCTCAATGCTCTTGTGTCCAGGTACTCAGCATATTATGCCTTGCTGCTGAGACATGTACGATGTAGGCTGGTAGGCTGTCAGATACTCGCTACACAGTTGCTGCTTGCGCTCGGCTGAACAAGCATGTTCTTGTGCCAAGGCTGCAGCGTCGGCACGGCGTAGAATAGCTCTTTCCCGTTTCTGCACGCCGCTTTGCCGATCGAAAGCTGCCTTCTTCTCAGGATCACGTATGATGCGTGGCCTACCCATTTTTTGAGCCGGAGAAAAGCTGCTACGCGCGCGCTCGGCTCGGTGTTGCCAGGTCTGACTAGGTGGCGTAGCGCAAAGCTAGAGAAATTATAGCCCAAACGTAGCCGAATACAAAACATAGGAAAAAAAATTGTAGCCGAATATAGCCATTTGTTTTTGTCCTCTTAAGTGCACATGCGTTTTCGCATTCGGCTAGGGCAATGTTTTTTTGCTCAACCCGTAGTAACAAAATGTATGTGTCGCCGTGATGATCGGCCCTTCACATCAACTGTAGCTACATGATGCTTGCCCACAGAACACCTTCTCGTTGGCCCTGCAAAATCTTAAGTTCCAGCGAATCGCTGCAGAGGGAGAAAAAAATCGACCCCGCCATGAAAACAACTACCTCCACCACTCAGGCCTGCCGTCGTGAGCGCACAATTACCCACTAGAGACGCGTAGCAAGCACAAATTTAGTCACCAATAAACTTTCTGTCAAGCCTGTCACAGCATTTTTATTATATGACAAATAGTACGTAATTATTATGTTTAGTCATATACAATAATATTAACTAACAAATCTGTTTTCTGGTTCATCATCATGCGCCTAGGGTAGGCTTGTGCTGTTTATTTTCCAACAATGGTGGAAGCTACTGTTTCTCTTTTCTGTGCTTGCATTGTATTCATTGATCGTACATCACGGCACTGTCAAATCTGGAGAGAAAGCGGTTGTCTGGCTCTAATTTTTCGCAGTACCCATACGTCCAAGGTTATTCCTAATGTTATTGTTGCCAGCCTATTTCTGTAATCGGTCCTAGTCACGGACACAAGGCAGCGTTCGACCAGGCTACAGAAGCGTTCGATAGAGGCAAGCGAAAACGATTGCAAAAATTTGGAGAACGCTTAAACTTTGCTTATAAGAGTGCAAGGCGATAGCTTTCAAAGCTAAATGACTGCTGTCTCGCTTCCCGGCAACCACAGCTTCCTTGCGCATCCGCGGAGACACGTGAGACAGTGTTCATGGAAGGAACCGAGCGGGCCGCGGCGCTCGGAAAAGGGGTATGGGTTTGAGTTTCAGAGTAACAGAATTACGTTTTTCTGGTATATCAAATATAAACTCCGACGCTATCATGTCTGTAGGTTGTGTCTAGGTCGTACTTTAAGTTTTTGCTGATGTATTTTGCTTTTAGCTTATTGAATTACTTCAGTAGTGCATCGTACAGCGGGCATGTGTGGCTGTGGTCACCACCTTACCCACCTTCCAATATTCTGGCCAAGTGTTAGCCTGTAAAGACTGTGAACATAATTCAGAAATTATAATGGAACAGTAAATCTTTGTATTTATTCGGAACTTTGGATTTATTTTATCATTACCTACAGAGCTAGGCAACTTTAAATTTTCTATCACACGGCACACCCCAGCTGAATCTACAGAGATGAAATCTATTGGAACAAAGCCAGGGTCGGCGATTGTTAGCAGAGAAAAGGCTATTAAGCCAGAAAAGCAAGAAACAAAATCATCGCTTAACACATTGCAGAAGTCACCATTAGGAACAGTATCACCATTGCTGTCGAGCAAGTGAATCGTGTTATACTTGCTGCCACGAAATACATTCCAAATGTGCCGAGGGTTGTCTTTAAGCAGAGTGGGCAAGGTACAGTTGTGGAACACGTCTTTTGCCTGCGCAGTGCCATTCTTGTACTCGCGCTCAGCACAGTTGTACGCGTGCCATTGTTCGGGCGTGATCGCCACTTTCGCTCGGCGGAATATTCGTTTCTTTTTGTTTAACAAGCGCTTCCGATAGACGTTAAACCAAGGAGCTTTGGAAGAAGAAACAATGCATTTTATAGGAATGTAGCTGTCGATCAAGTAGGCAAGTTCTTGTTTAAAGAGAGACCAATTTCCTTGAACAGTGCTACTGTAAAAGCTCGGCATAAAGTCAGTGATAAATTCTTCAAGTTCATTTTTTATCGCAGAGAAATTCGCGTTTTATAATATTTAACAAATGTGGCCTGCCTCTTGTAAGGCGTACAGGCCTGCATACTGCGGTTAATAAAGCAATGATAGCTCCGGCCAGCAAAAATACTAGGGGTAAACATCCAGCAGACAAGCTATTCCCGCGAAAGCAGCAATCACCGATTCTATAGCTGACTTCTTGTTCTTGACAATTTGGCTACATCGCTATACAAAAATAGCGCCATTAGCTGCTAACAAGTCTAATACTTCTGAGGGATTCAGGCTCGCGTTTATCCCACGGGCTGAACCGCTCAAGCAAGCGAGGCGCGATGAAATAAACGGGCTCAGCAGATTCGATGCAGACTCGGAAAAGATGACTAGGTCTCGAACGCACTCCAAAACTGAGGAACAGCAAATAATATCACTGCGAACAAATTGGCGTATTTCTGTGGTTGTCTAGAAAAGGGAAGTGGCATTTCGAAGCTGCACTGAATAACTTGCGGGTTCTTCATCTGTATCGTATGTATTGAAAGGCATGATAGGTAAACCTAACCTGGCTGCCCAGCTCAGCACAGAAGTGGCAACGCTTATGCAGGCTGGAACACGTTGTATGAATTGAAATGAATAAAAATATATTATTATTACTATTACGATTATTATTATTATTATTATTATTATTATTATTATTATTATTATTATTATTATTATTATTATTATTATTATTATTATTATTATTATTATTATTATTATTATTATTATTATTATTATTATTATTATTATTGCTACATTATTATTACCTTTCTATCACATAAAGGGACACTATTGATGCCACTGCGTAAACTTGAGCCAATCGGCCATTTGCGGGCAGGCATAGAGCTAGCCAAGGGGAATGCACTTTACCAGCAGAAGAAAGAGACATCAAGTTAGTCTGACCAGCTTGAACTCGCCATACAATAAAAAGCAAGGTGAACAAAACAAAACAAGACACAAAGCAAAAAAATAGAAATGCTAAACGAAAAGCCGGATGCCTCTGCACAATAACTCACCACACCAACCAGTTCGAACGACCAAGTCTTCGTTCTTTTTTCCCCTGCTTCCTCAGAAGAATTCTTGTAGTTTACTTCTAAGTAAACCTTTTCTTTTGCTCTATTTGTTGGTTTTTAAAAAGTGCATATTTTTACTTTCAACAGGCGGAAAGAACCGTGAACGACAAAGGAGAAAAAACCCGTATAAAGCCTTTTCCAGGATACCATATACACCACTTGGTGCGCTTCGTGAAACCTCAGAAAAGGTAAGAACTTGTATTAAGGTATTTATCACAAAATAAATATGTTCAAAACTATTTTTTCTTTGGGGGAAATCCGACATATATTGCAGGTGATGTGAAGGAATATCGTGATGTTTCAGGGTACTTAGGGTCTAAATAAAACTTGCTAAACCCTTGGTTCTCCGTTCCTAAAGGCTTTGTTACGATACGCGTACAAAATTTCCCCATTGCTATAGGAGAACGAAAGGAGGTAGAAATGGTGTACTTGCAGAGAATAGGGGCCATGTAGTTTCTTTAGTTTAATGTGTGGAATATAGTTACAGCCTTTGTAGAACATTACTTGAACAAGCTTTCCAGACGGTTACGCATGAAGGAACTGCGCAGGAAGTTTTACCAGAGTCTTTGAATTACTCCGTACGCCACAAAACTGACATTTTTAGGGAATAAGGCGAGGGTGATCTCATGCATGATGAGGGAACAAAATCTTGAGTTCATGAAATAATTATATCCTTTGCGAAACATTGCTTAACAAGTGCTCTAAAGCGTTTTACGGCAAGTATTAGATATGTTTCCCACTCTAGCGTGAGAAATCTACGTGACACCGAGTTTACAGTTGGTTTGGTGAGGCTAGTGCAATTTTAAGTGTAATGTGTGGCGTGTAACCGTTGAAAAATATTGGCGCTTGCGCCCGAAGGCGAAGAATATCAACCGATAACGAGGAGCGGAATTCACCAAAATGCGCAGTTCGTACGCAATTTCTCAGCCAAAAAGTTTCTACGCTGTGATGAGGGCACAACCGACTTACGGCGTCGTATGGAAGAGAGGAAGTCAAGCTCGGATTAAACGACATGAAACTGCACTCAACTGGTAGCATGATCTCATATCTGCCTCTATAGTTTAGACCAACATATATGTACACATGGTAGCGAAGGTGTGTAGAAGCCCATACGCCCTGCAATGGGCGCTTGTGGAGGCACGGCAGCGCCATGTACATTTCGCGGGACCAACAAGAGGGTAAAAAAAAAGACCGTTAGCCTTTCGAGGCTTGGTGCGCTAAGTGGTCTACTGCGCCAGCTCAGATCACATCGCATATGCAAGACGATGAGCAAAACGTGAACAAGGTGAATGCAGGAGCCAACGTTTCGACAAGTGGACTTGTCTTCTTCAAGGCAACATATGCTTTCCTCGCCACAGTATATATAGGTCGGGTTCTTCTAAGTGGGAGGGGGTGTAAGGCGGGAGCGCGTGGAAACGAAGGAAAGTGTGTTAGCGTGTCGAATTAGTAAAGGAACGCTGTGTACAAGGTCAAAGCCAGGACCCCCCCTCTCCTCACCCCAGTCTGTCAACCCACGCGCGTTAGCCGGCGTGTCAAGGGCGTCTGGCACGCCAGCTGACAAAAAAAAAGAAGAAGAAGGAAAAGGAGGGATGAAAAAGGAAAAGGGGGGGGGATACGCCAAGAAATCAAACTAAGTGTTGTTGCCTATAGCTTGAGGTTTAGCATAGCGAATAGATTCTAAAGCTCCTTTGAAAATTTATGCCTATTGGTTGCAATGTCTTGAACTTATGGATAAGGTATGATTCTCTGTATTTTCTTTCTCGTTCAGAACGGAAATTTGACTGTAAGATGTAGAGTTTAAGTTCATCTTAAACTCTACAACCGCGCAGAAGTCGTTCGCTCGATCGTGGCGTGCGGTCGCGATCATGATATCGAGAGTTGCTAAGGCAACTGTGGCCATCTGTTAGTCTTGCGCTGGCCGTCGTGGTGAGAGAGCCGCCGATGACAGCTGCCTTAGTTGTGTTGCTCGCCAACGTTGGCGAAAGAAACGACGTGACTAGAGGCCATGGCGTGATGCATCTGTCATGAGCGAAGGAGCGTTCTGGAGGCATTTTAGGTTCTCCAAAAGCACGGTGCGATAGATTTGCGACGAGCCACAATATCTCGGACCACAATATGTAGTAGCGTTCACACTACGACGGAAATGCTGTGCGCGCACCGTTTTCCTTTTTCTTTACCACGGTATATTTCAGCAGTGTGCCATGGAATGTTGAAGCCACTGGGTTGTTGCAACCCTCATCCTATGGCATCATTACCGCCGTTGCTAGGGCCATTAAAGTTCAGTGCAAACAAAGAGGGCTGTGAAATTTCTCTGCAGGGCGCAGGGGAAACCTGCAGTCGAGGACGCTTCCTTGACTGCGGCAAAAATCGCATTTACGGGATGTGTGGACGGAGCTCTCTTCGCAATCGTCCGCCCTATGAAGTTCAACTGTGGCGAAACTAAATCCTATTACAAGCGTGGCCTACACTCAGATATACGCTTTCATTGCTTAACGTATGGTGCACCGCCTATCAATAAACATAAAATAACGCCGATGAAATTGAGCCACCAGCTGGCTGCGTCGAAAGCTCACTGGAAATAGCTGGGCAAATGTTGTGCAGAAACCAGTATTCTTTTTATCGAACTAGCTACATCCTTCAATTGCTATCTTCCCCAAAGTACAAACAAAAATGGTGACGCGAACTTGTGGCAGAAGGCCGCTCGTTCATTTGTCTCCCTCGCGCCACGACGTTCCTCTCTTCCTACATGAGACGTAACCCACACGTAACAGCCACAGTGAACCCGTTCCAAAGCGAACCGGTAAAGTATACGGCCTGGCAATGTCAAAACGAACAAAAAGGATATATGTATATTTAGGACTTGGGAGTGCGCTTATTACGTAATGAAAATGTGCGTTTAACTGAGCCTACTTTCTGCAGGATATGCCTACTCAGCACAGTTTTTACCTTGCTATATAACCGGATATCTTGTTCCTGAAATTTACCCAACAATTTATAACATCAGACATCAGGAAGGAACGATGACTGCTTCTCTTTCTTCACAAAAATTTGGTTGCGAACGAAATCGCTTAACGTGTAGAAAATTCTCTTTAGAGCATCAAAGAAATCAAATATGTGCATTTGAATACCTCCTTCAAGAATAATGTGAAGCATGAATGTTGCTTTCACTCGAAAAGATCGTGGAGTGCACAGAAAACTCAGCTAGAAGAAAGATGCGAGGCGCCTGGTTCGGTGGTATAACTTCGTTCTTTCCACAGACAAATATTTGAAGGGTGAAATGTACTAGCAAACAAAAAACATCGTGGTAAATATGGTTTGATTGTGTTGTTCGATTGTGTTGTTCATATAGGAGGTTGTGGCCAAGTACTGCACCAGGGTGGCCAATCCTGCTCTGGTGAGGGAGTGCGTTACCGGTTCTGGTCACCGGGATTAGGCCACACTCCAGGCCTGCGTATGCAATTTTATCAACACGCGGACTTTTTTTTTAATGTTTCTTTTAATCCGGTGGAAAATTGCCGGCACCGGGATTCGAACCACGGACCTCTTGCACGCGAGGCGGGTGTTCTACCTCTACGCCACCGCTGCAAATCAAGAAAAAGAAATGGGCATGGGCAGGACATGTAATGAGGAGGGAAGATAACCGATGGTCATTAAGGGTTACGGACTGGATTCCAAGGGAAGGGAAGCGTAGCAGGGGGCGGCAGAAAGTTAGGTGGGCGGATGACATTAAGAAGTTTGCAGGGACGGCATGGCCACAATAAGTACATGACCGGGGCTGTTGGAGAAATATGGGAGAGGCCTTTGCCCTGCAGTGGGCGTAACCAGGCTGATGATGATGATGATGAAATATGGAAGATTTATGTATTTGACTTCTGTCGTCTTTAGATATTGACACGTGTACTTCTTTAGCTTTATCGGGCGACCACTTCTCACCGCTTAACAAATGTTATCGCACAGCGCAGGACGCGCCTGCATGTAAGAGAAATTTCTGGAATGCTATCGATGGTTCCGTTCACTGTCTTTCACCCCAACTTGTGTTATCTGGTTACATGTGTGCGCGACGCGAATAATGTGGAACATTGTGGAAGGCACGCGGGTCCTAGCGATTGCTCTGGAAAATTCGACGACAGATGTGTAAAAGCCGACGCGCTTGAACCGCTCATCACATTTTCGACGACCGCCGATCGTGTTCGCCGCTACCATCCTACTTTGAGTGTAGCCTGTTTTTGAGGGCACAAGTTCGCCCAATAAAACGCTCGTTTCGTTAATCACAGCTTTGCTGCCTTCTCAGTCGGCACCACCAGGTGACGTCTGGTGGATGTGCTAGTGCGTTCATGTACCGAACGCCCCCGCAAAGCCGCGATCAAAGCCGGAAGCCCGAGGACAAAACCAACTTAATCCTATAGCACCCATAGAAATAGATGAAAGGGGAATCATTGCATTACTTCAACGACTAGATGTGTTCAAAGCTGGAGACCCTGATGGTTTGTCCAATGGCCTTTTAAAGTTGTGTCCCGAATCTGTATCTCCTTCTTTAGCTCTCCTATTCAAGAAATCTTTGCTCACTAGTTCTCTTCCTGCAGATTGGAAGGTTGCCTGCGTGGTCCCTATTCATAAGACCGTGCCTCGGGAATAGGTCTCTAATTACCGTCCTATATCCTTAACAAGTAATGTCTGTAAAACTCTAGAGCACATCCTATATACGAACATAATGAATCATCTCAATCCCTTATTAAATCCAAATCAGCGCGGCTTCCGGCAAGGGACATCCTGTGTTACACAACTAACCGAGTTTGTTCATGAGGTATGCGAAGCCATGGATCGCTGTAGCATCATTGACTGCATAGTCATTGATATTGAAAAGGCTTTTGACGTAGTAGATCATGGTCTCTTAGTCCACAAGTTGCGCTGTTTAAATGTGAATGAGAAGGTTGTTGAATAGATTAGGGAATAATTAAGTTTAAGGTGTCAGTATGTCACAAAAAAACGGAGCCAAATCAAATGTAACTTCCGTCACGTCGGGCGTCCCACAGGGGTCAGTTTTGGGACTGTTGCTTTTTCTTGTGTTCATTAATGACATATCCGAGAATATTACTTCCCACATGCGACTCTTCGCTGATGACTGTGTAGTCTACAGAAAAGTGAGAAATTCCCAGGATTCCCTTGCTTTGCAGGAAGACCTAAATACATTGCACCGGTGGTGCGAACAGTGGCACATGAATATAAATTTGCAAAAAACAGTGCACACGTGTTTCACGAGGAAAAAGAATGTACCTAATTACGTCTATAACATAAACGGCCACTTATTGGAAACTGTTCTCGAATATAAGTATTTAGGTGTGTACATTACCTCAAAATTATGGTGGCATCGACATGTTGATTATGTTGCTGGGAAAGCTTGCAAAATGTTGGGTTTTTTGCGCCGTAACACGAGAATGTTTCCGCGAGACTCTAGGGATTTACTATTTAAAACGTATATTAGGTCCTCGTTGGAATATGCTTGTACTGTATGGGACCCACCGACAAAGACCGACAGACAAAAATTAGAAAGATTCCAGAACTTAGCGGCCCGCTATGTTTCTGGGAATTATAGTAGATACATTAGTGTGTCTAGCATAAAACAGGAATTAGAATGGGAACCCCTTGAAGTAAGAAGAAGAAAGCTAAGGCTTAAGCTTTTTCATAACATATATTACGATAAGATTGCTATTCCTAGGGAGAAGTACATGTTTCATCCACGCTATAGATCCGAGCGGGTTGATCATAATCATAAAGTGCGTGAATTCAGGTCAAGAACCGATATGTTCAAGATCTCGTTTTTTCCTGACACTGTTCGAGAATGGAATGCTTTATCTTCATTTCTTCTTAATATTACTGACAATGAAGTGTTTGCATTGTCATTGTGACTGCCCTTGTAATATTTTTTGTCTTTTGTACAACACCCCCCCCCCCCACTGTAATGCCACTGTGGCGCTGTGGGTAAATAAATAAATAAATAAACATCGCCCAAGACCAGCGTGCTAGCCGCAGACTGCAGGGACTGCCCCCAGAGCCCGGACCTCTGAGGCGACAAAGAAGATCGTGGTCAAAACAACCCCAATGGCTGCCCCAGCGTCCCCCGTTTTCCTACAACAACCTCGGAACCCACCGACCTTCCATGGAGCAGCGACTGAAGACCCGGAATCCTGGCTTGAGACCTACGAACGAATCGCGGCTTTCAACAACGCGGACTCCGACGACAAGCTGCGGCATGTATACTTTGCCTTTGAAGACGCCGCCAGAACGTGGTTTCAGAACCGGAAGTCGACCTTGACAACATGGGACCTGTTCCGGAGCGGCTTCCTACGCACATTTACGAGCACACTGGGCAAGGAAAGGGCAGATGCCATGCTGGACACCCGAGTGCAGCTACCTAACGAGAACTTTGCCATATTCAGGGAAGAAATGAACCTTCTGTTCAACGCCGACCCGAATATGCCCGAGGAGAAGGAAGTCCGCCTTCTCATGCGGGGTGTGAAGGAACAACTTTTCGGCGCAATGATACGAAGCCCACCAAGAACCGTAGAAGAGTTCCTTCGCGAGTCCACCAGCATCGAGAAGACACTCGAAATGCGGAACCGGCCATTCAACCGTCGCACGACCTCTACCAATTACGCAGGAAGTCAATCAATGGCCGCCGACGATCTGCGCGAGACAATCAGAGCGGTCGTACGGGAAGAGCTGCAGAGGTTGTACCCCAAATCCTAGCCTCAATCGCCGAAACCGTCAAAGGTGAGCTTGAGCCATCGCTTGGAGTTCCTGAGCTGCAACCAGAATCACCGTGGCCGGAAGCTATGACCTACGCCGTCGTCGCCCACCGTCAAGTCCCCCCCCCTCCACAACCCCGTGTTGAAGATGGGTCGCAAGCCCCAAGGGTAGCGTTGGCCTGGCGGCCTGGGGCACGACTGGAAGCATCCGAAGGTCCTGGCAAAGCATGAGTCGACTGCTAACAGAACAACTTGTTTTTTCTAGCATCGCAAAAGAGCGGCCGGTCAGGTCGACCGAAGTGGAGAGACGGGAGAGCACGTTACTCGACGGAAGAATTCGAAGCCTCTCTCTTGGCGTCCGGGGGCAGCTGCTCTTATACTCTCGGGGTTGAGGGCAAGAAAGAACGCCTCGAGAGAGGCGCACGTGACGGCGGGGCCCCACACGTTGAGACAAGAAGTGACGCATCCGCCGGGCCGGCGCCGATCAGACCTCCTCGCTTCACAGTTGGGCAGCTGCTCTCCCCGGCTGCCGCGCTTTGACAAGCGTGGGCACCAACATGCACACACACTCACACACACACACGAAGACACGTGGCATTGAAACATGCCTGGACGCGCTTGGCAGGAAGCGTTACGGCAGCGCTGAACGGGCCAAAATGTCCGCCGCTTTGAATGAAGCCCCGGCGTCCGTTGCATCCGCGTCGGCTATGCCGCGCGTCGTAGGCGAAACGTAACACCCGCCAGGGCCCTATCACGCCGCAATTCCGTCGTCCACCGCCAGCCCAACCGCTCGTCGCCAAGCACCACTACGCGAGGAAGACGGATATTTGGCGAGGCCCCGACCACCGCCCGCTCTGCTACCACTGCGGAGAAGCCAGCCATGTGTACCGCCGATTCCCATACCGCGACTTGGAACTGAGAGGGTTCGCCGTCAACGCGCCGCGTCCACAGCTTGGGGAGCACCCACGTGACATCAACGATTACCTAGCCGGCACTCAGTCCGACTCTCGACGACCGCCCCGTCGCCAGGCCTCTACCAGGCTCTCGACGCCGTTCGCCGTCGCCAGGACGCTACCCATCGCCGCAACGCCGTCCACACACTGGCCCAGCCCGGGGCCGGTCAGCGAGCCCATATCCGGAAAACTAAAAGCAGCAACAATTGGAGGTGCGGTTGCTGTTCGTCGAACTGACGAAGATCCTCCGCCGCCGCCGAAGACGCCGAAGAAACTACCTCGACGACAAAACGACACGCCGCCGTCCCGACGACGTGTGAAAGGAAAGAACACGACGACGAAAGACGACCTGACGACGTCCCATACCAGCCACAGGTCAACGGGACACAGCCGTTATCCGACGCCAAGACCTAACTGTAACGCAAGACAAAGAACCACCGACCTCGACGTGCTTCTCGACGGCCATGCAGTCACCGCCTTAGTCGACACAGGCGCCGATTACTCCGTCATGAGTGGACACATCGCCGCCCAGTTGAAGAAAGTAAAAACTGCATGGGAATGACCTCAAATTCGGACCGCTGGAGGACACCTCATCACGCCGACTGGAATCTGCACGGCAAGAATTTCCGTTCATGACCGGACTACACCTGCCACCTTCCTTATCCTCCAACAGTGTTCACGAGACGTCATTCTCGGCATGGACTTCCCGAACCAATACGGCGCAATCATCGACCTGAAGTCGAAGTCGATAACGCTGTTGGGAGATGGAGCGATACCGCGGGAGATCTCTCGTAGTCACCATGCCTTAAGCGTTCTCGAAAGTCAGGTCAGCACCCCGCCTCGCTCCAGCATTGTCATTTCCGTCGGCACCAAAACACCTGCCGACGAAGAAGGCGTCATCGAGGGGGACCAACGCCTACTGCTCGACCGTGAAATTTGCGTCGCAAGAGGGATCGCTCGACTGCACGGGGCGAAAACGGAAGTGTTACTGACAAAGTTCAGCTAGGAGTTCAAGCACATCAACAAGGGCACGACGATCGCGTACATCGAGGAAATTCTGGAAACTAGTAATGCGTTTGTCCTCACGGATTCCGCCGCATCTACCCCGATGACCATGTTTCCCGAACCAGACTACAACATTAATCCAAGTCTACCCATGATTAAGCAAGAACAGCTCAGAAGTCTGCTCCGACGATAGAAAGGCTGCTTCTCGACGTCATCAAGGATTCAACAGACACCAGTCGCGAAGCATCGCATAATCACCGAGGAGTGCGCTCGACCACTCCGCCAGAGCCCTTACCGTGTTTCGACGCGAGAACGTGAAGCTATTAGGCAACAAGTCGACGAAATGTTCCGCAACGACATCATCCAGCCGTTGAAAAGCCCGTGGGCATCCCCTGTAGTCTTGGCCAAGAAAAAGGACGGAACGCTACGTTTCTGTGTCGATTATCGTCGACTGAACAAGATCACGAAGAAAGATGTATACCCTGTTCCACAGATAGACGACGCATTAGATCGGCGCTGCAACGCTAAATACTTCTCGTCGATGGACCTCAAGTCTGGCTACTGGTAAATAGAAGTCGACGAGAGAGATCGCGAAAAGACGGCCTTCATCACGCCAGACGGCCTCTACGAGTTCAAGGTCATGCCATTCAGATTGTGCTCGGCGCCTGCAACGTTCCAGTGCGTCATGGACACGGTGTTAGCAGGATTGAAGTGGCAGACCTGTCTTGTTTACTTGGATGACGTCGTCGTCTTAGCCGGAAATTTCTACGATCACCTTGGGCGGCTTGCGACAGTACTCGAGGCCATAAAATCATCAGGGCGCACTCTGAAGCCAGAAAAGTGCCGCTTCACTTACGATGAGCTTCTGTTCCTAGGCCACGTCATCAGCGAATCCGGAGTACGCCCCGACCCGCAGAAAACAGCTGCCATCGCGAAATTCCCGCTGTCAACCGACAAGAAGGCAGTGCGCAGATTCCTTGGCATGTGTGCCTACTACAGGCGCTTTGTCAAGGACTTTTCACGCATCGCTGAGCCGCTAGCGCATCTAACCAAATCTGATGTCGAGTTCAAATGGCGAACGCCGCAGGCCGACGCATTTCAAGAACTAAAACGATGCATGGAGTCACCGCCGGAACTTGCACATTTCGACGAATACGCCGATACCGAAATCCGCACTGACGCCTGTAACCTAGGCCTCGGTGCCGTCCTAGTCCAGAAGAAAGACTGAGATAAACGGGTGATATCTTATGCTAGCCGGTAGCTGTCAAAAGCGGAAGGCAATTATTCTACGAGCGAAAAGGAATGCCTCGCCATCATTTGTGCTACAGTAAAATTCTGCCCTTACCTATATGGCAGGCCATTCAATGTCGTCAGCGACGATCACGCGTTGTGTTGGCTAGCTAACTTAAAGGACCCTTCAGGACGTCTAGCGAGGTGGAGCCTCTGACTGCAAGAATATGATGTCACAGTAATATACAGGTCCGGAAGGAAACACTCTGACCCCGACTGCCTACCACGCGCCCCCATCAATCCCCCGCCAAAAGACGACGAGGACGGCGGCGTCTTCCTTCGAATAATAAGCACGGCAGACTTCACTGAACAGCAACGAGCAGACCCGGAGTAAATGGCCTCGTCTAGTATATGGAAGGGAACACCGACGTTCTCCCTAGGGCATTTAAGCGCGGGCTGTCTTCGTTCACGCTACAAAACACGCTGCTCGCGAAGAAGAACTTCTCACCAGTCCGCGCCAGCTACCTTCTTGTTGTACCGTCAGCGCTGCGTCCAGAAGTATACTGCACGTCCTACAGGACGATCCAACCGCTGGGCACCTCGGATTCTCCCGGACGCTGTCGAGGATACAGGAAAGGTATTACTGGTCGCGTCTGACCGCCGACGTCGCCCATTACGTCAAGACATGCCGAGAGTGTCAGCGAGTCAAGACACCACCGACAAGGCCAGCAGGATTACTACAGCCGAACGAACCTCCTCGCCGACCATTCCAGAAAATCGGGATGTATTTGTTGGGGCCGTTTCCGACGTCAACATCCGGGAATAAGTGGATCGTCGTAGCGACGGACTATTTCACCTGCTTCGCTGAAACTAAAGCTCTACCAAAAGGCAGCACAGCCGAAGTGGAGAAATTTTTCGTCGAGAACATTCTGCTGCGACATGGTGCCCCAGAAATCCTCATCACCGACAGAGGACCAGCGTTTACAGCAGAGCTCACCCAAGCCATTCTGCAGTACAGCCAGACAAGCCACAGGAGAAAAACTGCCTACCACCCGCAGACGAATGGTCTCACGGAGCGCCTGAACAAGACCCTCGCCGATATGCTAGCAATGCACGTCGACGTCGAGCACAAGACGTGGGACGCGGTCCTGCCGTATGTAACCTTTGCTTACAACACGGCGGTGCAAGAAACAACACAGATCACGCCGTTTAAGCTGGTTTACGGCAGGAACCCGACGACGACGCTCGACGCCATGCTGTAGCACGTCACTGACGAAGAGAATGCTGACGTCGCTAGCTATCTCCACCGCGCCGAAGAAGCCCGACAGCTCGTCCGCCTACGGATCAAGAGCCAGCAGCGTACAGACAGCCGACACTACAACCTCCGGCGACGCTTCGTCGAGTACCTGCCAGGTGACCGTGTTTGGGTTTGGACGCCTGTACGCCGACGATGAGTGAGCGAGAAGCTTTTGCGTCGCTATATCGGACCGTACAAGATCATTCGACGTATAGGCGCCTGGACTATGAGGTCGTGCGATACGGCATTTTGCTATCACAGCGGCGCCGCTCACGACCTGAAATATTCCACGTTGTGCGACTCAAGCCGTACTGCCAGCGTTAATGAACTTTGGGACTTTGCGTGACCGACATTTGGACTTTGTTTCTGTTCGTTATTTTGTTACTTTTCTTTAATAAGAGTCCTTTTGTGTTTCGCTCTCTTATATTTGTAGCATCGGGACGATGCTTTCTTTTAAGAGAGGGGTAATGAGACGTGTACTTCTTTAGCTTTATCGGGCGATACCACTTCTCAACGCCCGACACATGTTATCGCACAGCGCAAGACGCGCCTGTACGTAAAAGAAGCTTCTGGAATGTTGTCGATGGTTCCGTCCGCTGTCTTTTACCGCAACTTGTGTTATCTGATTGCATGTGTACGCGACGCGAATAATGTGGAACTTTGTGGAAGGCACGCGGGTCCCAGCGATTGCTCTGGAACATTCGACGACAGATGTATAAAAGCCGACGCGCTTGACTGGCCCATCAAATTTTCGACGACTGCCGATCGTGTTCGCCGCTACCATTCTTCTTTGAGTGTAGCCTGTTTTTGAGGGCACAAGTTCGCCCAATAAAATGCTCGTTTCGTTAATCACAGTTTTGGTGCCTTCTCAACCGTCACTACCACGAGACAATATCCATGTACGCACTATTTTGGTGCAAGAACACAAGGAAGCTCACATTTTCCGGTAGAAGGCTGCTTCTTTTGACAGTGATTATATTTCCGGCAGTTGAACTCTGAGCCTGCAGATGAGGCTGAGATGCACATGTATTTTTTGGCAAGTTCCGCCACTAGGGGAAATTTGGGCTCATTGTCGTTCCAACATTTAAGTACGTCCATGTTGTGCCCCGGCTGAGCCTCGGAGAGGCATGCGTCAAATTGAGCAGACTGGTCACTGACGCGCGGCTGTTCATTAAACAGTATGCCGAGTGCAGTTGCTTCGGTCTGGGTAGTACCCATCCCGCGTTCATCAGCCGAAGGCGACAAGAGATTTAACATTTCTTTAAAATTGCTACGGATTGCCTCTCTGGCATCTGGCTCCTCATACTGGAGGCGTTTGTACCCTGGATCGAGAAAAGAAGCTCTCTGGCGTGCAGACACCGACCTCTGCTGGGCGTCCCAGTCCAAGGAAAATCGCTGAGATATCTCCATCCGAACTACTTCTTTGAAATTCTCGACTTGGAAGTCACCCATGCTCTGAAGCTCTAGTTTCTTCACTACTGCTTTCGCCACTGGCCGAACCATGGAGACAGGGGACACCGTGTCACTGCCGAGAATGGTAGATGCAAGATTAAGAGGCTCAGGGACCTCACAAAGTTCCCTGATTACCTGTAGGATGCTTTTGTTCTGCCGGCGCGTGAAAGATTCCAGCTGTCTGGGGGCAGCAATGCCTAGCAATATATGCCGTTTCTTGCTCTGCGTCTTCTACATATGTGTGTATATCTAAAGCAAGGGTTCTGGCGGCCATGAGCAACGTTTTGATACGTTGACGGTATTGATAATGTGAACAACGTACCACTAGTTTTCGGAGCAGATGAAATCGCGTTCTTTATTTTGTTGTATTTTTTACACTGCAAGAGGCTGGAATTTCACAGCAAGAATGAACGTTATGGGCAAAATTAACAGAGGTTCCAAAAATAATTACCCCCCCCCCCTCCATTAGCACAAGTAGTACTTTAGTTCAACTGCAAATTTTACATTTGTATAATGCGTGCGTCTGTATTCTTTTGCGTTGTATGTTTTCGCAGGGAACTCGCGTCCCTAGAGCTCGAACAGCACAAAAATAGAGAAAAAATTAATTCTTGGGCTTTACATACCAAACTCCCGATCTGATTATGAGGCACGCCGTAATCGTAGACTCGGGATTAATTTTGACGAGCTGGGGTACCTTAACGTGCCCCCAATGCACATGGAAGGGCTGTTTTTGTATTTCACCCCCATCGAAATCTGACCGCTGCGGCCGCGGTTTGATCCCGCGACTCTCGTGTTTAGAAGCGTCACGACACAGCCACTACGCCACCGCGGCGGGTATAGAGACTGATAGAACAATGGGGTTGCAGGACCAAAGAGTCCTCAAATGGGTTTAATGAAGGTGCTTATCACAGTCTCAGAGACAAGGAACGTATACAGCACCAATTCATACAGTCCACTGAGCTGACCGGCTCAAAAATCACTTCACACAATCGATGTTGCCCTAAGCAAAAAGAAAAATTAATTGTTATTGCCAACTGCAACAGATGTACTAAGTTTTGTCGTGGTACTGGGATGCAACCTTACATAACTGATCTGCGCGAAGCTTCCCCTGCAACTCCGTCCACACTTCATAATCAAAAAGCGCGAAATTATTTGTCGCAAGAGATGGAAGGCCACGTACAGCGCATATGACGCATGCGATAGTCATTTGCTTAATGAGACGCATAAAACCTTAACGTCAAGCTGTGAAAATGCTCATCCTTATCAGGGGGCCTGCGGCCCTTTGCGGCTTTTCTCTGCTATGATAATCCTGCACACAAAACGTACGAGTAGCCGCTCCTCATCCCTCCAATACCGAGGACGCGTCCCGCAGCAGCCAGGACAGAGGAGAAATGCAAGAGACCCGTGGTCAGATTCCTGGTTGGCGTTCCGTAATTTTTTCTAGCATGCAGGGCGCTTTTTTCTTTGCGAGGTGCTTTTGTTGTCGCGACTATATATGTTTTTTTTTTACAAGTACGGCTCACGAAGGGCACTTGTAACCACTAAAGGAGACATCAAGAGAGCACCTGAGATTATAAGATAAACCTGACATAATGCAGGCACCGCAACGAGTGTTCGCACACAAAATTGGCTGTCCGCGACGCGACAGCGGACAGCCGATCTTATACGTATCCCCTTGGCACACACAGGTCTCGGCGAGCCCCAACACAAGGACCAGTCCTGGTCCTAGCTTTGGTGTTCTCGTTGCCACTTTGGTGTCCTGGAGACGCCGCCAATAATATGTAATAATGACACGTTCTTACAACTAGTACAAAAATCTAATAAAGAAATACAATCACACCCAGGCACCAACTTCTGACGCAGGGCTACTGCGCCAGTGCGGAGTCAATTACGGAACGCCAACGAAGAATTTACCGGCCCATGTACTGCACGGTGAAAGTGCAGGTTAACAATCCTCAAGTGACCTAAATAATGTTATCACGAGTCATCCACTGCGACCTCACTCATATCCTCAGTCGCCTCGGGATGTAAAATATGTTACACCTCAAACAAAATTAACACGTGCGAGCGTACATTGTAGCTGAACGAATGCATTCGTACGCGTTAGTGAGCCTTGGAAAAGCGTCGACAATGTGCTAATTTCTGGTGGACCTGAAAAAAAATTCCCTGAATAAAGATACTCTTATGTCATAGTCAACTTAAGCGCTCTCAAAACGGCGCATCACACAGGCGTATACGCAAGCACTTTTTCTAAAGAGGCAGGCTTAAACTAGGTTCGAAATAAGCGGTAGTGAAAAACCATGGCTCTTCGCAAACCGTGCGCTTTTTGCAACCTCCTTACGGTCAGTCTGTCCGACGCCATGCATAGAGGATTTTTTTTTTTTTTGTGCGTTGCGATAGCCGGATGGTCAACAAAAAGCATTTTGCACCCGCCTTGTCGGTTGCGACAACCGAAGGCGCAGCAGCACGACATCACGGTGAAGTGCTCTTCCCTAATACACTTGATTTGGTCCACTAACGAACTCGATCAATCGGTTTGCGCTTACTTTCGTCGCCCTATGTCGACAATGGCGGTCGGAGGGCGTTAAAAAGAAAAAACAATGTACAAAAGTGTAACGCGTGCCTCCACGCGACACGGGTTGGCCAAGCTTCCTTTTATGGCGTCTGCTGCACGGCCGACAAATGACAACGACGCTCGCCCGTTCGCCGCACAACCGTCAAAAGACTGGAAGTAGAAGCGTCATGCATTCTTCTTACATTTCGGCGAGACAGGACTGATGGACACACGGTGACATATTTGGTGTAGAAAAAGAGGCCTAGCGGAGCAACTGCTGACCATGTCGGGCATGCTAACTCTGCCTGTAAAGGGCTACAAAGCAACACTACCACGACTATATTATTACGCGACTAAATGTCTTTATATCCATAGAAAATACGGAAATGAGAAAAAGCTGCATAATATATAGTTCATATAGTCTGAAGCAAAAATTTAAAAAAGATACATTATGCGGTTTTACGTGCCCAAACCACCTTCTGATTATGAGGCACGCCGTAGTGGGGGACTCCGGAAATTCAGACAACTTCGGTTTCTTTAACGTGCACCTAAATCTAAGTACACGGGTGTTTTCGCATTTCGCCCCCATCTAAATGCAGCCGCCGTGGCCGGGATTCCATGCCACGACCTCGTGCTTAGCAGCCCAACACCATAGCCACTAAGCAATCACGGCGGGTATCCTCAAGGCAAGGCGGCCAGCACCTATATGTTCATCGGTGTGGTATGTATACTCGTGCGGCGCGCAGTTGCATGTATGGTTCTAATGCGGCACGTAGGGTATATATCAGCTCCCTCGGTAACCGGTCAAGTCTAAGAGTCCGGTCAACGATGGAGGCGAGCGTCAACTGACGACGAAACGCGCATAGGATCCCTGTCGAGGGCACGCATAGGTATGAAAGAACCCCTAAAAAGTTGCAGAAAGGAGCCGCGGCTACCAACCCTCCCAAGTTATGAGAGAAAAACGACACTACGTAACATCCATACGCGCAACTTTCACCGCCTATCGTGCTTTAACATCGTATCAGCATTCATTGCTTCTTCTTCTTCTTGGCTTCTTCCTCAGCTGATAAAAGACGATGATGCCTCGCACCATGCCAAGCGCTTGTCTTGAAAGTTAAGGCGGCCGCATTCCGACAGAAGCGAAATGCTTAAAGGAGGGTGCACATCAGTTTTCGAGACAGGTAATGATTCTTATGTTGGTGATGTCACGCTCTCGAGCCCCTAACAACACTATCTGTCATAGCTCAAGTGGCATCTCATAGAAGTCAAGGCTAATCGGTCAACATCGTCACAATCATTAGCGCGAACGCTTCCATAAACTTGCTAACCTTATAAAACACGCGATCAACTACACATCAAAATTATGCAGAGCACTTTAAACGAAGTACGTAATGGTTCAACATTTTGCCTGGTTTCGGATCAAATCGATTCAAGTCGTCAATCTTGCGACACTGACGGACTTTGTTCAAAGTAGTAACTGCTCAAATAGTACGATGCCAACTGCGACTCAAGAGCACAGTCCGTTAATATTTCGGATGAACTTTGGATGTGGTAAAATGCCATGAGCCTATTTTTGCGTTCACTGCAGGATGAAGGTCTCTCCCATTTATGTCTAATTACTGCTGACGTGCGCTGATTCCAAGTTATGCCTGTAAATTTCGTTATTTGATTGCCCTACCGCATTTTCTGCTGTGTTCGACAGTTTCCTTTCCCCTAGTATACCCCCGCTCTATTTGGAGTGAACCACCGATTACCTGCCCAACGAATTACACGGCCTCCCCAGCTTCAATTTTTCGTCTCAATATATACAACTACTGTTTGGTCTCTGATCCACACCACTCGCTTCCTCTCTCTTAGCGTTAGGCCTAACATTTCTCGTTCCATTGCTTCTTTAAGTGGTCCGTACCTTGCTCTCAAACTTAACTTTTAACCTCTAAGTTTCTACCCCATAGGACAGTACCACAGTACTTCAAGAATGGAGTGATAGTGCACTTTTCTTTTCAACGAGAGTGGTGATCTCCCAGTCATGATTTAGCGATGCTAGTCATATGAGCTTCGACCAATTTTCACTCTTCTCTAAATTTCCGCCTCATGATCATGGTGCCCTGTGAGTAATTGATCCAGGTAAACTTACTCCTGTACACACTCTAGAGGCTGAGTGGAGTTAATGAATTGTTGTTCCCTTCACAATTTCTTCAATATCTTCGCCTTCTGCACATTATTCATCAATCTAACCTTGCACTTTCTTGGTTAAGATCCTCAATAAGTTGTTGCCATGTGCCCCCAGTTGCTCTGCAGGGCAATGTCAGCGGTAAGTTGAAGGCTGTCGACATATTGGCCTTCGATCGTAGCTCCTAATCCTTGCCAGTCTGACAGCTTGAATATTTTGAACGGGATTGGGGACGTCGGAATGACGACGAAGGATTGTTCCAGGGAGCACGAGCGCCATTGTTTGGTTCTTGTGGTGTCAATGGAGGCTGGTAACGACGCTCGCTGTGTTCGGGTCGATAATAACTGGCGAGTGGCATACGCAGAGGGGAGGAGACAGTACGGTTGTTACAATGGCGAGCAGCGTGACCGATACGCCGACAGGCAGAACAGATTGGACGATCGTGTGCGGTTCGCCACTGCGCTTCATTTCAGTAGCGTGCAAGATACCGCTTACCAGTCGATGCACCTGGAACATGAGGCAGCTGTGAAGCGGCAACGGCATATACAGAATGAACTACAAGATTAACCGGTTCGCGGAATATTGCATGCACAATTGTGCTCTAGGCAAGTTGATCGGCTAACTGTGGGCGGGAAAAAGGCCTGCAGGAGCCTTGGAGTCAAGTTCTCGCAGTACTATCTGCGTCACGATGGTGACTGAGCTCCTGGCCTGTCTTCACAAGAGGATGTCGCAGCTGTGTTCAGCAGACCTGTGAACGGCGCTGCAATGCGGATTCCTGCTCAAACCGCTCACACTTTTTTATGATGTCCTGTACTGTCTCACAATTTTCTCACATGAGCAGGTTGAAAGCATCGTCAGTGATCCCTTACAGTACGTGCCCGAACTTGTCTGACTCAGCCATATCGCTGTCGGCCTTACGGCACAGAGCCAGCACGTCCTCTATGTAAGAGACGCATGATCCCGTAAACGTCTGGCGCGAATCGGTAGTTCTTTGTTAACGGTGCCTTTCCGCCCTGTGACAAGGCTTAGCAAGTCGCTCAGCTTCCGTTTGCACGTGTCCCAGTAGCACCAACTCATACCAACTTTCTCCATGCCTGGCAACTAGAGGGCAAAGTTAGCCGACATAATGGTCCGATCCCATGGGTTGTGGGCACACACACGCTCATACGTGGTGATCCACTCTGCCTCGTCGAGGTGGTAGATGCCGCAGAACGTTCCTAGATCCCGCGGCGGAGCCAGCACAATCGTCGGGTTCATAGGCGTTGATGTGGGTCGCGCCGTGTTGGGTCCTGTTTCGTCCATCATATTTTCCAGTCCGAGCTGACGACCACTGCGGAGCTCCATTGTTGTTTCTCGTGGGTACCCGCACTTCTCACCAATTTGTCTCGTAGAAGATGTCATATATAAAGGTGCATTTACAATATTTACAAGAGAAACAACGATGCACACACAAGATGGCTATCGAGGCCGATTTCACCTCTACACGTCAAATAGTCTTCTGATTGGCGCCACTCTTGGTTGCGTCGTAATAACATCAAGGGTGTTGTCAATCTCAGTGATGTCATTGATGTATAACAAAAACAGGGCAGGACCCAGTATCGATCCTTGTGTACTCCATTTGTTAAATTTAACCGTGTAGAGGAATAATAATTAACATTGGTAAATTGGAAGCTTTTCTAGGGATAGTTTATTGATTTCAACGACTTCGCACGTATTCCAAAAATTGCTATTTTAGAAGTAGTATACAGTGATTAACGGAATAAGCGCCTTTCGCAATTCTAGTAACAGCCCTAATGTATAATCCTTTCCTTACTTCTCCTTTGCATGAAGTAGCGTTTACCCAGTTGACTTAACTGAGTTTTGAAATCCAAACTGCGAACTAGATATGATATTATTTCTCCGGGAACTTGTTTATGCGATTAATAATTGCCCTCTCAAAGACTTCCGAAAAACAGGCAATACCAATATTGGCCGATAATTTGTAAGAACCTTTGTGCCTCCGGATTTGTATGTTGGAACAACCCTTGCTATATTAAGTTGACCAGAGAACACGCCAGTGTCGAAAATTAAGCTGATAATATGAGCGAGAGCGTTTTCTAGTAACACGGAAGGATACTTTACTGGCTGAGCACTAAATTCATCTTATCCAGCGGCGACTCCATTTCTTGTTCTATTAAGTGACTCTTCAGTCTCTTGCGGGGAGGGGTGGTGTAAAACAAGTCAAGTTAGCAAGGAACTGATATGCCTTGTGCTTGTTTTCTGCCCATAGTTGCGCTCACTGCCTTTTATGATTGTATAAAATACTCATTGATGGTGTTGCAAAATCAGATAAAATCGAACTTTATTCCAACATTAGGGATGCTGATGGCCGTGGTCAGAAAGCCGCTACACGGGCGTGACTCGGACCACGACCTAGTACAAAAGGCAGGGATAGGCGAACACCGCAACTTAAGGATGTATTTAAGGCAAAACAACAGATAAAAAATTGTGCATAGTAAACCAAACAATTATATCAGACATAGTATAAGTACAGGTCCAAAAGAAACTTAATTACAATGCATGGTGTTAATATTTAAAGCAGTCGATGAATACACTATATTCCAATAAATTGAACATCAGCAGTAAAAATAGAACATAGAAATAATGCAAATGAAATTGACAGAATCACCCGGTATCAAAAAAAAAAAATGATACAACAGGCATTATTGCAGTAGTAGAATAAGAAAAGCGACTACGTGGCATAAACAAAATAGAACATTAGATGTGAGTTCAACAACAAGAAAAACCGATGAAGGGCCGTCATTGATATTTTCAGACTGTTAGTTGATTCAAATACAACGGCAAAAGAAATCGCAGCATTTTTCCCCTTAATAAGTGCGCGTACGCGCAATCACCCGCGTTTCAACGAGACGAGTATTATAAGTAAGTGCCCTGTGCTTTAGTTTTGAAACGGTGCTTATAAATGCAATCCTTCTGAGGCCTACGCGGTACCGCTTCATAATAATTGTGTGATAATAGTCTCGTAGAGTAATTGGATTCATTTCATTGAAAAGTGGGCCACTGTGACTCCCATAAGGAACATTCACAATAGCACAAATGGCCTTTTTCTGTATTATATGTAATTTGCGGACATTTGTTAGAGTCGTCGTGACCCAAACAAGATGGCAGAAGTTTATATGAGATAAAAACAAAGATTTATAGATAAGAAGTTTGATTGATTTTGGTAATGAAAAACGAACCCTTGACAGAATATCCGAGATCCTGGATGTAATTGAAAGCAGTGTTTCCACATGCGTAGTCCATGACATGTCTTGTTCTGAAGTTACACCTAGGCACTTGAAATGTGGTACCATCTGGTTTTCTGAATTGTTGAGTTTTAACGGTACGTGGGAGACGATTTTTCTATTTCTAGGCCTAAACAAAACAGCTTTCGTTTTGTAAGTGCTTATTGCTAACGAGTTTACATGTGCCCAGGATGATAACTTCGTCAGCACTTTTTTGGCGTCGTTTATTAGGCTTTTAAGAGCTCGTGCACTGAGAAGTACCGTTGTATAATCAGCACACATTGCACAGTTTACGGCCGTGTCTATATTTACAATGTCATTGACATATCTACAAAATAACAGGGGTCCCAGCATACTACCCTGAGGCACTCCCGCTGAAAGTGCTTGTAAATTGTAGGCGTGATTATTAATGACAAAGATCTGCTGACGATACATTAGGTAAGATTCATTCAGCTGTAGAAAAACACCTCGAAAGCCGTAACGATAGCCTTTCTTTAACAATGTCACATTATTTATGGTGTCAAAAGCCTTCGAGTAATCTACGAGTCTATGCAGTTGATTTTGAAAGCATCCAATATAAATTACTTCTGTTCTAACAGAGCATGCTCAGTTGAGCGACCTTTCATGAATCCGAATCGCGATGAAGTGATGATGCGGTGCTTATCTAGGAAAAAAGCCATGCGTTTCTGAACCAATTTTTCCAAACATTTTGATATGGCGGGTACTATTGATACAGGCATGCAATTGTTAGGCGTATTTTTATCTCTCCCCTTGTGCAACACTAGCACTTTCGCAACCTGCAGTTTCTGTGGCAAGATTCCGTTTGAAAAAAATAAGGTTAAAGATATATTCCAGTACATAAGCAATATTAGCTAACACTTGTTTAATAGGTCGAATCTGTAAGTCGTCTGTGTCACAGCGAGGGGTGTTTTTTACAGAAGAGAAAGCGTAAATAACTTCCCTGGCCGTTGTGGGCACCACAGGCGCGCTTTCAGGGGTCCTGTCAGTTATGCAGCACACGCCGCATTGTGCGCTTTCTTTTCTAAAGATGCAAAATAGTCATTAAACACATTTGCCAAATCCGCCTTGCAGAGAGTTTCACCGTTTAACACAAGCTCAGTAGGCCGGAATTTATCACCGCCACAGCCAAGGAACTTTTGCAGTCTACGCCAAGGAAATTCTCATTGATTCATTACATGAGTGTTGAACGGGTTGTTTAGGTACTTTCTCTTTTCATAGCGTAAGAGACCGTTAACTTTGTTCATGTGGGCTTTAAAACGTGTCCTCGTTTTTATCTTTAAAGAACAGTTCAAATTATTTATTTTTGCGATTTATTTCCTGGAGGCAAGTCAGTCAACCAAGGTTTCTAGGCTCTGCGCGCATGCTTGAGCTGTTTGTATGGAAAGCATTTCTTGTAAGCCCTTTTGAATTTATAATGGAAACTATTATACGCGACCTCCGATTTCTGCTTGAGAAATACGTCTGACTAATCGATTAACAAAATCTTATTACGAAATTCAATCAATGTGTGTTCATTGATATCTTGAATACCCACTGGTTCCTTTAATTGGGACTGCGTATGAGGCACTGTTTCGTTGATGAACATAAACATGGGAAGATGGTCACTGATGGCTGCGCTGAGCACGCCAGACAAAAGTTTCGTGGCTTCCATGTTATTAATGAACACATCAATTAATGTCGCGACGTCTTTCTCAATTCGGGGGGGGGGGTGGATGGTGATAACATTGATAAAACTATTACATTCAACAGTTTCACAGAATTCAAAATGCTGAGGCGGCGATTAAGCAAGATCGATATTCAAATCACCGGCAAGGACTAGCTTACAATCATTGCCATTTACCCAAATAAGTACGTATCTAAGAATTCTAGAAAATTCGACCTGTTACCGCTAGGAGGACGGTATAAAGCACTAAAAACCGAACGGTCATTTTGTATTGTCAAAACTGCACATAGCCAAACACTGCCCTCCTATCGCATTTCCATTTATCTCACTCTCTTGTACGCTGGTAGTTGCATTTTTTCTGCTTGTCAATCTGTTTGCTGTTTCCCATATCTTTTTTATGTTAGTTTGATGGCAAAGAACCAAACTTTCATAAATTATTTTCTTTTGCTTCCTTTACGTCTGAAGTGAGTTTATTTTAAATATTTTTGAACTCCTTGAATAGCTTTACTCCACGCTTAAGAATTAAAGTGTGGTATGTCGTTCTTTTTTTCCTATCCTTATGTATTGTGCTCGGCTAATCTACGGTTTCCTTATTGCTTCATTATTCCTTCGGCCACATTGTAAAGGAACCTGATCATCATAACTCACTTTTGATTTGTGTAGAAGTTTGTGTAAGCATCATTGAGTTCATTGCAGTCATACATGCTAGTCCAGTTTATTGTCTCCACCAACGAAAAAACATTTTCACGCGATTTGTCGTTTAGCACTTGACACTTGCGTACTTTGGGATATTGCCTGCGTGTGGAGTGAGCAGTAGCACAAAACACGGGCTGATGATCGCTTCCGTCGCTATCACTCCACCCATCAGTTCTGATACACTGATATTCGTAACACGGACGTCTATGATTTAGTCTTTTTTTAGAACCAGTGCTTGTGGGAATAGAAACCAAATTCTCACATCCGTATTACTTAATCAGACTCTTATAGTTCATTGCGCACTGGCCATAACTAATCTCATTTATATTTATAACACCACCAACAAGAAAGGTAACATGTTTGCCTGAAAAAACTCTGCAGCAATTGCTCAAGAAAGTCTAAAGCGCGCGGTTAGAACAAGCTGGTTGTCTATATACGGCATCAAGCTGAGATTAAGATGTTTTAACAAATAATCATTCAACATTCACATCTTCAATTGTGTACTCCTCAATGATGCTCTAAGCTTAGGGGTGACTGATATCAACCGCCACACCGCCTCCTCTTATTCCTACGTTTTCCAAGCATATCCATGTGTAATTGCTAATGACGGGTGTATCATCGTTAATAGTCAGCCAAGTCTCCGTAAAAACAATGACTTCAAATCACAGCACAGGAGATTCCAAGAAATTTTTTAAGCTGTAAAGCTTGTTTTTGTACTTCGAATGTTGAAATGAATCGAAGAAAATAGATTGATTAGTCCTAAATGTGGTGTTATATACTTCTGATGTGTATACGCCACACGTACTCACCTAGAGTAAACAGACAACAAGCTTATAATTGGCTGATGCAATGTTTAGATCATTTTTGCAAGGTCATCGGAACAGGATAGCCGCAAGATACGACTATCTTCGTCTTTCCTTGCTAGGACCTTGCCCCCAGCTCTCCACACGAACTTTCCTTTGAGCTCATTCTTCTTTGCCAGTGTTGCTCCAAGCAAGTACTTCTCGTGCCGCGTGAAATGTACCTCTGATCACCACGCGCGTGCTGTGCATACACGTCTATACCACGATAGCGGCTGGGCAAACACGCCGCAAGTGCACATGCAACTACTATCGTAATAATAAGTGCTCAGTACCCGTATTCTGCCTATTTTCGTGAGTTCCACCAGTCACGTGCCTGATGGGTTTCCTTGATCTGCTCAGGGAGCTAAACTTGTGTTAATTTGTTCTGCAGCTACCGTTACGACAAGCGCTGTTTTTAACACTGTTAGGCCTAACAACAGGCGACACCCAGCCGACAAAGTTTCTTGGTTTCTACGACAAAAGTGCGCCAGTTTACGAAATCAGTTTTGCGGCTTGTGCTATCGCTCCGTTTCACAAGGTATGCTCGCATCATGACCAATGTCATGTGATGCTTTGGTAGTATGGACAGTTCCGAAAGCTCGATTATTCACTGTATAACTAACTTACGTCTGCAAGCTCTAGTACGGTACGCGTTGATGGCACCCTAAAACCTAGATCTTGGCATGTCTATCACGGCCCACCTCAGAGACGGCGTATGCATTCGCACTAGCGTTTCACGCAACCAGAATAAGCTTACAGAGCAAGGGCAAAGATTCACGGATACAGGAAGCAAGAAACAATACAGGATAGCGTTGTTCATATTGATTCTTGTTTCTTTTCTCTGTCCATGCGTACCCTTATCCTGTAAGCATGCTCAGGGTGACTCATCAACTAGCCGCAACTTTTACCTCATGTAAATATTATTTCCGCGGGCATAGTTGTACATGGACGCACGCGTAACTAGCGGTAGCACAAAGACGTGGACAGCCGAGAGCAGTTAGAAGCTTTGTTATTGTGTCGAGCACCATCGGAAGCGGGAGCCAAACTTACAGCCGAGGCAAAACATAATTGTTCTTGAGCAGCACGAAAAAAGGGTCACCCGCTGAGAAGCGCGCACCCCGAAACCGGTTTGGAGCAGTAGTCGCTTGCGTCAATGACGAGACGGGCCCAAGCAGAAAAGGACAAAACTACCAAGCAGCGGGGAAAGATAAAATACTCCGTTATATAGGCATTTGTGCGAAGAGGCCGCAGCTGGCCGGTTAGACCAGTTATTTGAACAAAACATTTTTGCGTGTAGCCTGTGCACGTCCCACTCTGGCAAATGTCGAACTTGTCTGTACGTTGCTTCAGAGCTCGAAGGAACACGTTACGGGCGCACTACCATGCACTCATACTCACACGAATACCCGAAGTCCCAACACTTCTCACAGACACTTTTTCACAGAGCACTTGTGTGGAAAAATCGGGGCGAGGGAGTCTATTCTGGGAGTGTTCGTGTGCGTGAGGGCGTGCGTGCGCACTTGTGAGTGTTTGCTTGAACTCACGAGCCTAGCTACAATATGTCCAGAGAAGTATTTTGGTAGTTCCAAACGCGTTCTCGAAGAAATGTATTTTAAATGCCTCTGTGGTTGAGTTTCTAACATGCCGCCCCCTTCTTTCCAGGTACGCACTTGCGGTAGGTGGAAAGATTGAAGTAGGATTCCGTGATATCAGGGATAATAGCTTTTACATTCACCATTGCCTCATACATTGCTGGGTGATGTCTGAACTTAAGGTTTTCAAACCCAGACCTGCGCCTGCCTTACAGGAAGCCATGTGGATTGGCGTGTCTTTTGAAAGTGGCAACGTGTTAAAGGTAAGGTTTCTGGCAGGATTTCACATCTAGAATACAAAGACAAAAGAACGTGAACTTGAAGGGAGAGAAAAGGGAAAATCTTCGCTTGCGCCTCCGTCTCGTACACGCAGTCATTCAAATAACATATTCTTCGTTTTTAGCACAAAGTGACACACACACAAGCTAGAAGACAGGATGAGCACTAACTCTCAACTAAATCTTTATCGAAACTATGAACATATATTTAAGTTAAAGCAAATACCACTGCATAGGAAAATGACAAAGGTCTGAACACTATCAGTTAAACAGATGAAGAGGTAGGGGAGCGATAGAAACACAAGGCCCTACTCGGCATGGACACACGCACTGAGAACATACTGAAATTCCCTTACTCATAAAGATATTGATGCTTAACAAGGCTGATTCTTCGGCTAGTTTGTACGGTTTACTCATAATGACAAAGCCTTTAGTGCAATTCAAAAAGACAGGGATGTGACAGAGACACAGGACAGCTCTAACTTTCAGCTGACGTTTATTGAAACGCAGAGGCGGATATGTAGCGAAGCAGGTATGAAAGATGCAAGAAATACAAAAGATAACTCACACTCTACGCATGCGCGCGCCATTGCCGTCCAGGAACGCGATTTCCTTGTTAGAAAGATTAACTGACGGTGTACTGACACAGTCCGCTCCCTTTTTTTCAAATCTTCCAAGCTTTGATTATTTCACGCATACGGCGGTCTTTGCTTCTGGCCTCCACTGTGCATACGCTTAACATTGTCTTGTACGTTTTGCGGGTACAATCATGGCAATGTTCAGAACCGTTCCCATCCCTTGGTTTTGCCACATTTCGCTTGTGTTCTGGAAGCCTTTCATGGAGGCATCTGCCAGTTTGCCCTCTCTATACCTGACCACAAGTTAACGGAATACGGTAAACCACCTCTTGCGTGCACTCCAGAACATTATTTCTGTGCTTCACTTTACATCCCCTTGATCGTTTGGGAAAAAGGTCCGCCAACTTACGCAACTTTGATAGCTTGTCTGGGGCCGAGAATGTCAACTTCACATTCGCCTTATTGGCAAACTCCACAGCCTATGTGAGATACCGTGCATGTACGGAATCACCGCCGACACCAACACATTCTCTAAATCTTTATGGTATCCGTAGGTTTCTTGCTGTAGTTATCGCTTGAACAAAACACCAGGTAATCATCTACGTATCGAAAGGTACGTGCAGCCAATTCTTTAAGATCGTTTTCTAGCTTTCTATTGACACGACTTAGATAACTATCACTCAGAACCGGCGCCACTTTTCAACTAATGCAAACTCCTCATTTCTTTCATACATAGAACTACCCCACTTTTTCGACGGTTTTGTCTAGATAAAAAAAGAAAAGCTCTAAAAAAGATTCCAAAGGCATCCCACAGTCCTGAGCAAACCGGAACTCTTCGTTGTAGACTGTCACAGCTTCTTTAACACTACACATAAGTTCCGTTTGCTGAAGCGAAAAAGCAAAGTCTTGTACATCTACAATGATGGCGGAGCATTCATCTGGATAATTTTCGGTTAGGAAGACTACAATTTCTTGAGAATGTCTTACCAGCACGGGGTCTTCAAGGCAAGCTGAAGATAGAACATTATGCAAAAACGTTGACACAATGTAGTGCCACGTTCCTTTTTCCTGTCTTCTATTCTGTGTGTGCGTGTCACTTCACGCTAAAAACCAAGAATATGTTACCGTACCAACTCGCCCAAGTTTCTATCCTTTTCAATGAGATAACACTAAGAGCCAGTGTGACAGATAAAGTAACTGACAGAGGTCTCGCAGCACCGAACACATATTTTGGCAAGGAACTTTGCATGCACGGACACGTTCTGCATAGCTTGTAAGCTTTTCGGATTGCGAAGAACAGTGGCCGTCAAACGCATGCACACCAGTCATGAATATGCTGGCACGCCCGAGCACAACCTGGTGACATCAAAAAAAAAAGCGGGGCCCGCACCCGGCCCGCGGCCAAATCGTTCCGGCCCTACCCGGCCCGATTTGGCCCCTTAGTCTATGAGCCCAAAACACCAGTCCCTACTGAGAAAACTTGCTAGCGAAAGATTTGACTATTGTCAGCCTTACCAATGGAATTTTCCTCACAAATGAGCAGATAAAGGTGTAGTTACACAATTACACTCGGTGTTCATTATTCTCGTGCGTGTGAGTGAATGAACAGCTGTGCTACACATATTGGTCAAATAGTACAGTACAGTCTAATAGTACAAATTGTACAGCAGGCATACGTGACTATGCTCTTGTACACACTGCTGCTCATTTCATCTCACTTTGGAATCTCGAAGAACTATTACGCCGTTCGATGGTTGTATTCGAGCAAATACAATTGGCGGTAATATAAATTTAAGTGCGCTGGTCTGTTAGCTTTTACCATTTTATAACACACCACTGCAGTTTCTCACATTGCTGTTATAAACAGGTGACACGTGAGAGTGGACGAAGAAGAAGCAGTGATCGTAGCGAGCAGCTTCAGCTTCGAGCTCTCTGCATTTTCTATTTTATTTTCTGTGATCTCCGCAATCAGTGACAAGAAAACTGGGGGACGTCGTCCTCTGCAATGGGGGACCCAAACCCCGCCCAGCAGTTTCGTCCTGAACGGCCAGTTCATTATGCCGGTGACGTGAGTGACCGCTTCGACCCCAGCATGGTCCCGATTGAGTCATCTGATGGCTCCTCTACTGATGAGATGGGCTCGGACAGCGATTTTACCGTGGTGTCAAGCCGACGTCTGAAGAGAAAGATACGAAGAACATCACCGACCAGTCGCCAGGCGACGAAAAAGGCAAGTGGCAAGCAATCATACACTATTGCATATGTACTATCAACGACAACAGACAACCTCAACTCACTGAACAGGCAGAGCCTGTCGGAATATTTTGAACGAACTGCCCATGGTCAAGTAGAAGAAATACGTATAAACGCTCGAAAGGACATCCTCTCGGTGGAAGTCAATACACCGACAATACTGGAGACACTGAAAAACAACACTCAGTTGGGAAGCATCCCTGTTCGCGCATTCCCCACATACGGCAAGGAAGCGACGACAGGCGTCATCTACGATGTGGACATTGACATTACAGACACTGACCTGGCCAAACTACTATCATCGTCGGCTCCTGTGCTCAGCTTTCACCATTTTGGACGTTCCCGATGTGTGAAATTAGTGTTCCAATCGGAAACTTTGCCAACACACGTCAAGGTTGGATATGTGAGGCATCCGGTACATCCTTACGTGCCGAGGCTTTTACAGTGTCACAGGTGCATGAAACTTTCGCATGTCAGTGCAGTTTGCAAGGGTGCAATAACATGCGAACGATGTGGTGGACCTCACGGAGACAGCAATTGCAACGTTGCTGCGAAATGTCCAAATTGTTCTGGTGTTCATGATGCAACGTCAAAAGAATGCCCAAAGATCAGGAAGGAAATGGGTATTCTGAAGAAGATGGGTAGAGATCGTTCCACGCACAGGGAAGCGGCAAGGGCTATCCGCCGCCGCAGACGCCGCTCACGAAACCGACATCAACGGGATCACAGCCCTCCTCGCGTTGGAGGGACGACAACTAAAGTGCAACATCCGCCCCCTCTTCGTCTCAGGAATGAAGAAGCACGTGCCTCAAAGCCTTTGTATGCCGCGAAAGTACAAAGCGACCCATCATCGGCACTAAACACATCGGAGACTCAGTGGCCCTCGTTACCATCAAGGCCTGTGGGAACGCCCTTATGCACCGCTCCTACACGTACTGAAGAAAAGGAAAAGATGGATGATATTGACGTCACTAGTATGGTGAAAAATTTGATGGGCTCCATGCGCAGGATTCTTTCGGGCCTAAATACCCCGGCTGCCAAGGCTGCCGTGCAGCTACTTGAAGTCTTGGAACCACTGCTAGTGGTTCTTCACTAAGCAAGTATGGCGATAATGTTTGAAGAACGGATGCGTCAATCGCTTGTTATGCAATGGAATGCTCGAGGTCTGCGTGGTCGTTTGTCGGATTTCCGACAGCGGGTATTTAAATACCAATTTCCAGTTATTGTTATCTGTGAACCTAATATGGATTCTTCTTTCCGTATTTCTGGTTATGTCCAGATGTTGTCTCGTAACGACCAAACCTCGAGCAAAGTATCAGTTTGTAGACGTCACGACCTGGTGTATTTCAGACATGACGTCCCATCGCATACTACTAATTACGCATGCCTCACCATAAAACACAGATGTCGCACGGTTACAGTGATTGGAGGATATATCCACCCAAGAGCAAGGATCGATTGCTCGCACCTGATGTATCTGCTGCAAGCATCGCAAGGTCCTCATATTGTGATTGGTGACTTTAACGCGCACCATCCCCTGTGGGGTAGCACTTCGATGAATTCTCGTGGCAAATATTTGGCTGACTTTATGTGTAGTCGGGGACTAAATGTGCTCAATGACGGGTCTCCTACATTTATTCGTGGCACGTCCTACAGCAGTTGTCTTGACCTAATGTTTGTATCAAGGAGCCTTCTGTCTTCAGCATCCTGGTCGACGGATGTAGAGACTCATGGTAGTGACCACCTCCCCACTTACGTTCACTTTAGCTGGTTTCGCCGTTCAGCCTCACGTTGCATTCGTCAAACAGACTGGATTGCATTTAAGACCTCTGTCGACACCGCCTGTCAGAGTATGACATCTCCATCCGAAATAGAGGACGTCATTGCCTCCACCCTGCGGGACAAAACTAGAGAAGTCAGCATACCGAGGCACAGGTCATCGGTAGACATACAATATGAGGCCCTTCGTGCGATCCGTCGCCGCGCGGGACGGCGGTACAGAAGAACAAAGTCACCGTCAGAAATTTCGAGCAGTCGCCGAGCTCAACGACATGTTCTTCGACATCTGGAGAAGCTTGACAGACAGCGTTGGAGGGCTTTCTGTGGATCCCTAGATACAAGACAGCCTCTATCTAAGATCTGGCGGGTCATACGAAGTCTCCAGGCAACTCCACAACAAAGACACCCATACTATGCGGTGGCTCTACATCAACGCCGGACCGAATTGGAGGTAGCAGAGGACTACTGTAAACTGATTGTGGACGCATCTAATGCAGTGACTTCATCCCGTGTCACCATCGCACCGCCGTCACCTGATGAGCGACTCGAAGTACCGTTTACGATGCAAGAGCTTGACGCTGCACTTTCAGTTTCTCGACGCTCATCGGCACCAGGACCAGACGGAATCACGTACGCTGCACTCTGCCATCTTGGCACCGAATCACGACGTCTTCTTCTATCTTTTTATAATACGACGTGGGAGACAGGAAATGTTCCAGATTGTTGGAAATGCAGTCGCGTTGTAGCGCTGCTTAAACCGGGAAAGTGCCCTAACGAGCTTTCCTCCCACGGACCGATCGCCCTAGCCAGTTGCGTCGGCAAAGTAATGGAAAGAATGGTTTTGTCAAGACTGGAATGGTTTCTAGAGAGAAATAATTGCTTTCCTGATTTTATGCACGGATTTAGAAGAGGCCGTTCTTCGATTGATGGAGTTATCGACTTGGTCTCCACTGCTAACAGGAAAGAAGTCGACGTCGGTTAGTTGGACCTGTCTTTCTGGATATTAAGGGTGCATACGGCAATGTACTCCATTATGCAATCCTTGATGCATTGGAAGATTTAGACATCGGTGGCCGACTATATACATGGATTGTTAGCTACCTCAGTGGCCGCACGGTGTATATGTCGACAAGTGATGGCGACACCGGACAGCATCATACATCGAGGTGCTCCACAAGGGGGAGTTCTCAGTCCAACTCTTTTCATTGTTGCATTGATTGGCCTTGCATCCGAACTTCCTAGCACGGTAAAGATTAGCACATATGCCGACGACATATGCATATGGGCATATGGAGCCACCCGTCCCCAAATGCGTGCTAGGCTTCAACGTGCAGTGACAATCACAGCTAAGTATCTTCGGCGTCAAGGCCTCCGACTCTCAACAGAAAAATGTTCTGTGATTACATTCACGAGAAAACGAATGACCAGGTATCCGATAATTGTTAACGGCGTAGCGATACCTACGGTTACACACCACAGATTCCTTGGCTTAGTCATAGACCGGGGATTATCTTGGTCAAGACACGTCGCCGCACTGAAGTCAAAGCTGAAGAGTTTTGTTCACGTCCTTCGCGTCGAGGCAGCAACAAGATGGGGCCCCTCGGAGTCGCCATTACTCCAATTGTACCAAGCACTATTCATAGGGTATATACGGTACAGCATGCCGGCGCTCTCAAGCATGGGACTTAGTTGTGTGCGCACGCTGGAGAGCATTCAAGCTCAAGCATTGCGCACATGTTTGGGCCTCCCACGATGCACGTCAACCAATGGAACAATAGCGGAAGCTCGTGCTTGTCCTATTCGGGTGTACTTGCTCTGCGAGCCTCTTCGAATGTACCTTCGCGTGTTGACGCGACACAGGCACCATCATCTGTCATCGCTCCCTACCACACACCCAGGTTCCAGCTTTTCAAGGACTATATCGCGGCATCAGAGTGTTTCGCCTTCCAGATTTTCTCCCGACTGTTTTCCGAGAACACCCCAGTGGGTTCTGCCTAAACCTGTCGTTACATTGCAGATCCCTGGCATTACTAAAAAGTCGTTCGTTGCATCTATTGGCCTCAGGCAACTCACCCTGTTGCACATTTTTACAGAGTACGGAGATACTGTACATGTGTATACCGATGGCTCTGTCACACCATATGCCTCCACTGCAGCCTTCGTCATTCCACATATGATCATCGCTCGCCGGTTTCAACTAGACCATAGCTCAACATCAACTGCCACAGAACTTGTTGCTATCCGGGAAACACTTCGATTTCTCTCCGAGGAGCCTCCTCACGCATGGACGATATTCTGCGATTGCAAGCCAGCTCTGCAAACGATTGACTGTGTCCTCAGACGGGGCCCGTATTATTCTATGGCTATAGAAATTACAGAGTATCTCGACCACGAAACTAGAAATGGCCACAATGTCACCTTTCAGTGGATACCATCACACTGTGGCGGAATAGGGAACGCTGAAGCGAAAACTGCTTTAGATAATGCTTGTGAAGTACGCATTCCGTTCTCACGAACAGACACAAACGCCCTACTTCGTCGCGTAAACCGCAACTTTACGTTGGAACACTGGACCCAACCAGATCGACGACACAAGCGATTACACAAATGGGACCAAGAAATGAGATTTCGTATGCCTCACAAGTTCAAAAGAAACCACACGAGCATGGTGCACCGGATTCGCCTTGGTGTCGCATTCACCAACCGTTACAGAAATATGATAGAATATGAAGTGATACTAGCCCGAACTGTGAATGCTGTGAGGTGCCAGAAACACTTGAACATATATTTTGCGTGTGTCCCGCGTACGCGCAAGAACGACAGCAACTTGTCTCTTCCATAGCAAACATCCATGAGAGACCGCTATCGGACGAGTTTCTTTTAGGTCCTTGGCCTAATGCAACCAGCGCAGCCCTGGTAACAAGAGCCGCTGTAGCTTTTCTCCAAGCCACTGGGCTAGACGCACGCCTTTAGAGATACCACAACTCTGTGAATTTGTATATACGCATCTCCTCCTTATACCATCATCATTCATCAGCCCTTTCCCTCCCCGTCCCTTTTCCCCAGCGTAGAGTAGCAGGCCAGAGCAAGTTATAGCTCAGGCCGACCTCTCTGCCTTTCTGTAAATAAATTTATCTCTCTCTCTGACACGTGAGAGTAATGCCATGTGCCGAAATAGTTTCCCGTGGAAGAAAAAGTCTTACTGTTTTATTCGGCTTCACGTTATTGTGATAAATTCTGTTGCACAAGAAGTGAAGCCTTCGTGCTGTTTAATATGAAGCAAGTTCGGCTCTCTCTACTTTTATCACCAGTCCACTTACAGCGTAGACAAGGTAGTTCATTTTTTTCTGCTCTCAATTTATGATGGCAGGCTTCTTCGTTGGCGGAAATTTTCAGGGAACCCGCTTACTGCGAGAAAAAATGTATTAAAGAAAACGAACAAGAATGCCGCAACATTTCGAATCCCAAAATTTTGTTCAAGTAGCGCTTAGAGGTTGGATATGTCGGCGTTCTCTCTTATTTTCCACATCCCCTTCATTGACGATGGAATATTTTGCAGCATTCGCGTTTGTTTGCAGTATTAAAGCAAGAGGTTCTTTGCGAACACACCGGGACTTTTCTGACTGCCTTGTCGAATAGCTGACACTTAAAAACAATGAATTACGTGTCTTATGCTGTGATCCAACCTGTGCCCAGGACCTCAATGCTTTAACCATTAGACCACGATCGCTTTCTATTTGAGGTAAAAGCCTTAAGTGCTCTACCTTAGTGAAATAGAATTGCTAGAGGGATGCAAAGAACACATTTTGATCGATGGGCAAAGAATCAGAACACGCCGCGAGGACAAATAAATGCCTACCAAGCATCTGATTTTGACATTTGGCTCTAGCAGACTTCTCGAGTATCCTGAAATAGGATACATCAAAGTACGCGTCAGGCCATACATACCAAACCCTCGGAGATGCTTCAAGTGCCAGAGGCCACGGATCTCTGAGCTGCCGAAGACGGCTCATTTGTGCAATGTGCCGCGACCATGACCATCCTGCTGACGACTGTAACAACGCACCCCACTGAGCGAACTGTGACGGTAGGCAGCCTTCAAACTCTTTGAAGGCAAAAGCCTTAATGCCCAACCCCTTGCATGTGTCCGTATGCTACGGCGTGCGCCGACAAGCGAACGCCTTGCTTCGCGTCGGTAGGCGGAAAAGGGGACGCAAGCACGGGACACAAGCTTTGACGCGCGCCGACGCTCGCTCCTCGCCTGCTGCGCACTGGTGCTGGACTATTTTGCCTTCATCCGTCAAAGTCCGGCCAAAAACAGCCTGCTCTAAACTGGGCTGGAAACAATAGGTTAGTAATTTGCATGCTCTTTTAGATATAAAAAAACAGGTTTTATTAATGAATGTACGCACGCAGCAACGGTTTATTTTTATTTTGAAGTAACAACAGTCCACAATATATTGACATCAGCGCTTGCGCTCGCGTCATCGTCTGTCTGCAAGATCGCTTTGCAAACACCTGCATGGCCCCGCCATATCAGATCAGAAGCTGTCCTACGATTGCATTTGTGGTGGCGCATTGCACAACCAACAATGCAATTAGACGTGCAAAGTATAATTGAAGAATATGTATTAGAAATATTGTCACGTTGTAGTGACTGCGAAGAATGATGCAGAGTCACAACAGGGAGTTACAAATTTGACACTTCATTGGGCGAACTTGTGGCCAGCAACACTAAAACGCTGAATCGCAACGAAAGCGGCAAGCAAAGTCAGCGATCATCGAATATCTGGTCCGCGGGGCAAGCGCGTCGACTTTCATAGATCAGTCGTCAAAAATTCCAACGTATTCGCCAATGCCCGTGTGCCTTCGAGCATACGAGTAGTGCGTGCCGATGGACGCGCCACTGGTGGCGGCTTCGCGCAGAACACACGGGAGAGGAGCCAGCCGCCCGCCGTAGTTTGTTGTGGCATTGACAGTGCTTCTCGGTCTTATTCACATTTTCAGAGCAAAATAGGCAACATCATTCGCATATGTGGGGTGGCCACAGCTTCAGGGAATGTTGAAGAAGAATTGTTGCAGGGTGGGGGTCTCAAATACCAGCGAATACGTGCCCGCGATACGGTTCTAATCACTCCCCGCAAAGCCTCATCAGCGGGAGCAACGGTAGCAATGGATCGTCGCTACGGCGGGAAATTTCTCGTCTCATCCTTTCCTTTGTCGCGTCGGTGTTCTTTTTCCACCTGATAATAGTTAGATGCGTAAGCGACGAAGTTCGTCTGCAGTGCAGCATGCGGTTCCAAGGCATTTCACTAAATACGGAATGCCGCTTGCCGCTTATATTGTTTTCCGCTTCTTTACTACGTTTAGCTATCTAGACAGCACGACTGCACGTACGCATTGTGTTGTATGTTAAAGCTACTGAAGTTTGCAAGAACTGAAATTGTTGGTTTTGTGTGGCCCGGTAAATCTTCGCACCAGCTGTCGCGCACTTCCTGTTTATACATCTATTTTATGAGTGGCTTTGCACATGTTTAACTGTTGCTAGTTGCTTCATACATAACTCTTGTTGATTCTTTTGAGCTGCGAGGTTTTCACTCTGCCTCGTTTGTAAAGGGTCTAAATGACGCTGTGTCTTA